>NC_064820.1:5307586-5611810 GCF_024166365.1 Elephas maximus indicus | reverse complement strand
CCTGGGTGGCACAAATGGTTTACATGTGACTACTAACCTAAAGGTTGACAGTTTCAACCCACCCAGGAGTACCGTGGAAGAAAGACCTGGTAACCCGCTTCCATTAAGATTACAGTCAAGAAATCCCTCTGGGGCAATTCTACTCCATAATACATGGGTCACCTGGTTTGGCTTATTTATATTATCTTCTATTACTTTAAGGAGGTGCCGTCCTTACTGTAAATTTCCATGTATAGGGGGATCTCCCTCTAAGTGGTTTTCTCTTTCATTGGTTCTTTTTTCAAAAATACCACATCGTTTTTGTTGCTATGTCTTCAGAGAATGTCCTGATGGATGGGTAAGTGGATGGATAGATGGATGGGTGAAGACATGTATGGCTGATTGGGTGGGTGGATGGGTGGGTGGATGGATGGATGGATGGATGGATGGATGGATGGATGGATGGATGGATGGATGGATGGATGGATGGATGGATGGATGGATGGATGGATGGATGGATGGATGGATGGATGGATGGATGGATGGATGGATGGATGGATGGATGGATGGATGGATGGATGGATGGATGGATGGATGGATGGATAAGCATGTGGCTCAATGAATCAGATTATTCTCTACCCTTGTTCTTTTCCTTGTACAAATATTCTGGTGTTTCAAACCAATGTACTGTTTTCTTCAGTAGACATAGTTGTTATCTACCAACAACAATGGAGATTGGCTTGCATGTGTGTTTTTGTGCATCTGTGCAAGTGCTGGGCATAATAACAGAGTGAGCAAGGGGACGTGAGTGGACAAATGACTGCACATGACCATGTTCTGGTATAGTCACAATCCTAATTACATGGACACAGAATTTGGGACTCATCGGCATAGAACTTCTGAGTCAGCATTGCTGGGAAGACAGCTTCTCAGGAGCTGAGTTTTCCTGGCCCCACCTGCCCCTGGGGAGCTAGTCCTGAGGGACTGCAGTCTTGGAAGCTTCTGGTAGCAGAAATATTGGCCAGAACTGGCTGACCTTAGGCAAAACGTTAAGGATATAAGCACTAGATGCACATGGCCATACTTTTGAACAGAGAATTCTGACAGTAATTAAATGCTGTGGAGTCTTGGGGTGACCCTTCCTATATGAGTTGTCCTCACACTGCCCAAGTCCTGCCCTGAGATCCTGTAGCCATGTGCAGGGCAGTACACACAGGTGGCTCTGATTTTTTGAGTTCTTGGTCTGTTTTGAATGATTTGAGGCTTTTGTCTCTTATTGCAGCCTTGGGTCTAAATCTACCTACTCTACTCCTTCCTGATCTTCTGCACCAGCGTGTGGCTGCCTAGATGAGCAGATCGCCGCATTTATCAGAAATTTACCAAGAGTCAGATTCATAAACAGACTCTGAGTAAGAACTGGAGAGACTCTTCTATGTTAAAAAAAAAAAAAAGATCTATCTATCATCCATCCATCCATCCATACACCTATCTACCCACACGTGCACACACACACATATAAATGAGTTAACAGGTAGCCAACGTGACCTCTAGTTTGCTTACTTGGGGACTTTTTTCCCACACTCCTTTGAGTTTGGCGCTGTATTCCAGCTACTTGTAGCCACTGGGAGTGTAATGTTTCAGGGAGTCTGAGCTCATTCACAAAATATAATCATTTGTTCATTCAACAAGTATTTATGGAGTGTTTCTGTGGCAGAACTATTCTAGAGCTGGGGACACAGCAGAAACAGCACCCCTGCCTCATAGAACATTCAGGGAGAACAAAAACCATGAAATATAAACAAAATGAACATAACAATTATAACAAAATATTATACGTAGTTAGGTAGTGGCGACTGTTGTGAAAAGCAATAAAGAGCAGGCAAGAGAGAGGCACAGGCATGTTGTTTTATACTGAAAGCTCAGGGAAGACCCTCTCAGAAGGTGACATTTAAGCAGAGACCCCACAAACTAATGTGTTGGAGCTGCCCTTGGGAATATTAGAGCGAGGAGCTTCAAGACCAAGGAATGGCAAGTGTAGGGCCCACCCTGGAAGCACACCCAGCATGTTCCAGGAACAGGAAGAAAGCCAGCGCATGCAATGAGTGTGCATGCGTGCAAGGAGCAGGGTGTGCAAGGAAAACAGTGGTGGGGTGTGAACGTAGAAGAAGAGCTCATACCCCAGGACTTCATGGGCCACATAAGGACTGGGCCACCATCAGCAGCCACGAGCAAACTGAAGACATGAGTACAGGGGCCAACGGAGATAGGGGCTCAAGCATGAGCCATTGCTGGTCCGGAGAGGAGACAATGGA
This sequence comes from Elephas maximus indicus, assembly GCF_024166365.1. Lineage (NCBI taxonomy): Eukaryota > Metazoa > Chordata > Mammalia > Proboscidea > Elephantidae > Elephas > Elephas maximus. The sequence goes on along the minus strand of NC_064820.1, from coordinate 5,609,519 downwards.
AGCTCACATGTGGTGGTAAATGGAAGAGTAGAGGGGTGGCGGGATTTTGGATACAGCTAGAAGGGACAGTCAACAGGATTTGCCAATGGAGGAGAAGAAGACTTAAGGACAGGAATTGCAATGAAAGTGACTTTCTTTATATGGCGGATCTGGGGTTCAATCAGGTATACCTTTACACGGAGAGAGCAGGAAAGGTTCTTCAACCTTGTCCCGAATGACATTTTGGGTTGAATCATTATTGTGGGGGACTAGTCTATGCACCAGAGGACATTTAGTCACATCCCTGGTCTCTACCCTTTGGATGCCAGGAGCTCGCCCCATTTATGACAATCAAACATGTCTCCAGACATATATGCATTTCATACCTGGACTATTCACAAGAGCTGAAAGGTGGAAACAATCCAAGTGTCCATCAACAGATGATGGATAAACGAAACGCAAGACATTCATACAATGGAGTATTAACAAAATTTACTTGGCCATAAAAAGGAATGAAGTCCTGATACATGGATGAAACTTGAAAACATTATGCTTAATGAAAGAAGCCATGCACGAAGGTCACATATTATATGATTCTATTTATATGAGGAACCCTGGTGGTCCAGTGGTTAGGAGCTTGGCTGCTAATCAAAAGTCAGCAGTTTGAATCCACTAGCCGCTTTTTGGAAGCTCTATAGGGCAGCTCTACTTTGTCCTACAGGGTCGCTATAAGTCAGAGTCGACTCAACGGCAACAGGTATTTATATGAAATATTCAAAATAGGCAAATCCTCAGAGACACCAAGCAGACGGATGGTTGCCAGGGGCTGGGGGTGGAATTGGGAGTAACCACTTAACGGACATGGACTTCCGTTTAGGAGGAGGAAAATATTTTGGAAGTAGATAAAGGTGGTGTTTACACAACGCTGTGAACGCAGGTAATACCACTGCATTGCTCACTTTGAAACCGTCGATTTTATGTTACCTGAATTTCACCTCCAGAAACGTTGTTGTGTGCTGAGTCGATTCCGACCCATAGTGGCCCTATGGGACAGGGGAGAACCGCCGCACGGGGTTTCCTAGGCTCTAATCTTTATGGAAGCAGATCGCCACATCTTTCTCGTGTGCAGTGGCTGGTAGGTTCAAAGCACTGACCTTTCGGTTAGCAGTCAAGTGCTTTAACCACTGCGCCACCAGAACTCCTTTCCATAAATAACTATAAGTAAATTAAATATATATATATACATATAAACAAAACAGTCTCCAGACATTCCCCCATGTTCCCTGAGGAGAAAAATCACCCCAACTGAGAACCACTGAGTTATGCCCTACTGTGCCCACATGGATTCTGACTCAGGAGCCTGGATTGAAGCCGTGGGGGAGCCCTACCAGGGTGCGACCCTCTGCTCCCATCAGCTGAGCATCGGTCAGCACACCTGGAGAGGGCAAAGCAAGGAAAGTCCCAGTGAAACGCGGCTGCCCACGGGAGCGCTGTCTTTCTGTTGAAGCTAACATGCTTGCTCTTACCCGCCACTGTGAGAAAAGATGGCCTTGGGCTTGTTGGTTAAGTGCTCAACCCCAAACTGCTGAGCAAAGGGCTCAGGCCCTTCCAGGTGTGTAAGGCTCCTAGGAGCTCCTTCACCCACACCCGCCCAGCACAAGCCACGCCCACTGCTGCAGGTTCCAGGAGCCACCTCTTCACCCACACAGAAGTCATTCAAACTGCCCATAACCCTGTAACACTATCCAGCAGACAGTTTCATTCAGGAAGTTAGAAAGAAAGTTGTCTCCAATTGTAGCCACAGGGAAGTTAATGGGGGGGGGGGGGCAGTCACCCCCTTTGGAGCATCACCAGCTAGCAGTGGGGTGAAGAGCCTCTTTTCTGCAGCGTTCTCTGTGGAGGGTGTGGCTGGGGACCTGGCACTGGGGTCCCAGGGTCAGGGGCACTATGTGCCCCACGGGCAGAGAAGTGGGCACCATTAACCACTCCCCACTAGGTGTTTTTCTGGCCCATGGATGGAATTCCAGGTGGAAGAGAAAGGAGTGAAGGGCAAGTAGTACAGGAAGCTACAGGCTTGAAAAACAGACTTCTCATTTCAAAAATGGGAACTGTTAGAGGTCGGATTCCCGGCCAGCCCACCTCCTGCCCGGCCAGCCCACCTCCTGCCCGGCCAGCCCGCCTCCCGCCCAGCCACCCGCCTCTGTCAGCGGAGGCTTGGGATTCCCGGCCAGCCCGCCTCCCGCCCGGCCAGCCCGCCTCCCGCCCGGCCAGCCCGCCTCCCGCCCGGCCAGCCCGCCTCCTGCCCGGCCAGCCCACCTCCTGCCCAGCCACCCGCCTCTGTCAGCGGAGGCTTGGGATTCCCGGCCAGCCCGCCTCCCGCCCGGCCAGCCCGCCTCCCGCCCGGCCAGCCCGCCTCCCGCCCAGCCACCCCCCTCTGTCAGTGGAGGCTTGGGATTCCCGGCCAGCCCACCTCCCGCCCGGCCACCCCCCTCTGTCAGCGGAGGCTTGCACGTTGCTATGGTGCTGAACAGGTTTCAGCAGAGCTTCCTAAGACACACTAGGAAGAAAGGCCTGCGGATCTATTTCTGAAAATCAGTCAGTGAAAGCCCTATGGATGGCACCTTTCTGATCCCCAACCAACCACAGAGATGGTGCAGGACCAGGCAGCGTTTTGTTCTGTTGTGCATGGTGTCGCTGTGAGCAGGGCCAACTTGACATCAGCTAACAAGAACGAAGACAACATAGATCATTGCACAACTTAATTGATCCCATCAGCAACTCACCAATAGGGTCCAGAATCTCACCCTCAAGGGAATTCCAGGCGTTATTTTTAAATTATTAGCAGGTTACCTTTAGGTGGCGCTGCAATCTCCTCATTAGGGAAAAGGCAGGCAGCACTGGCCCTTTCCTCAGCTAAAAAAAAAAAAAAAAATAGTGAGTTATTTGAGCACAAGCATCTAAAATTACTCTCTCCCTGGCTGTAACCACCCTGGAGTGTCCCCAACCAAAAGGAGAGTATTTTTGAGCATTAACAGCACTGGAAGCCGGCCTGAGGGATGGGAGCCAGTGTGGCCCTGACCTCGCCTGGCGTCCAGAAGTCTCTCTGTGTTTGCACACCTGTCTTGCTCTCACCCTGCAGGACCTGGCCTCCTCCCTGCCTCCTCTGCTCTGGAAGGCAACCTCCTTCCTCTGCCCCTGCCCCATCCAGGATACTTCCTGTGTACACAGGGTTCTATATTTGAACCAAAATTGCACCACTGTGATCACAAAACACCCTCATTGACATTGAGCTCTTGTCATTTGTTACAGATATCTGGAACAAAGCTGCTAGAAATACAAACATAAAATTCATCCAAAAATGAGAAAAAGGAAACGTATCACACGGCTGGTGTGCATTCCAGTCCCATGCACCCTGTGGGAGGTAAATGCCCAAACAACAAAATGCTAAATGTTCAATTAATTTTGAAGTTTAAGAGACATGGACATGGCCCACTCAGACACAGAGAACTCCGGTAGAGATGGAGGTGGGATTTCTTGAGAAGGGCACAACTGCAAGGAGGAAAGGGTAAGTCCAGTGCGGAGGGGGCAGCAAGAGGAGAGGAGGGTGCCGGCCCAAGATACTGAGGGCCCCCATCCTCTGCTGGGTGAATGAACTGAAAGGACACAGGGCAGCCAAGTGTGGAAGGGGGAGGAATGACATGTGGGTATGGGGGAGGACAGGGGTGGATTAGCCAGTAAGCAAGGTAGGCAGGGTCTTCATTGTGTTTACTTACTAATCTGTAGTCACAGTGTCACATCAAAGATGTGGTAAAAACAGGTGAAATTGTACACTACAGATTAGTGAGTAAACACAAGTAAGCCCGTAGCTACCTTGCTTATTGGATAATCTGTCCCTGAGGAGAAGCCCACACAGCAGCCACTGCATCTGTGGTCCTGTTGTTACTCACATGAGCCCATCTTTGTTCTAAGATCACAGGTATTCACATCCAATACTTCACAACGGGTGCCTTTTCAGAGCGGAAATGCCGGGTGGAGTGAGGGAAAATTTCTCTCCTTGTAAGTCTGTATTTCTTTTTTCCCAGTGAGCGTAAATTTCTTTCATAATAAAAATCCTCCCGAGTTTACAAAGAATTTGGGCTTTTCTGGAGCGGCACACTAAGGGGGCAGCAGTCACCCCGGCCCTCTCTCCCTGGTAGCAGAGTTGTCCAACGTCTCCTTAAAAGCAGGAAGTCCAGGTTCTAGTGGGAGAGAAGATTCGAATGGCCTTTATAATTGCCCAATCTGTCGTTCTGGAAACCCTGGTGGCGTAGTGGTTAAGTGCTATGGCTGCTAACCAAAAGGTAAGCAGTTTGAATCTACGAGGTGCTCCTTGGAAACTCCAGGGAGCGGCTCTACTCTGTCCTATAGGGTCGCTATAAGTTGGAATTGACTCGATGGCAATAGGTTTGGTTTTGGTTGCTGCTGTTAGCTCCTGTTGAACTGGACCCTCACTCATGGCGACCCCACACAGGAGAAACTAAATGCTGCCAAGTTCTGCACCGTCCGCATGATCGGGTTGCAGATTGGGCCCTTGTGATCTACAGGGTTTTCACTGGCTGGTTTTTGGAAGCAGATCACCAGGCCTTTCTTCCTAGTCCATCTTAGTCTGAAAGTTCTGCTGAAACCTGTTCAGCATCATAGCGACACGCAAGCCGCCACTGACAGATGGGTGGTGGGTATGCGTGAGGTGCACTGGCCAGGAATGGAGCCCGGGCCTCCAGCATGGAAGTATGGTACCACCATTGCCCAAATCTAAGATCCCGTACCCCTAGGACATAGCACTTCTCAGGAGTCCAGGTTCCAAGTAGTATTTTTTTCTGTCCATGGTGTATCCACCCCCACCGCATCAGAACCTAAGGCCATCATGGGTCCTAAGCGGCCCTTGGGGGTCTTGCCTTCCAGAAATACCCCTCAAGAGCAAGGGCCCACACAGGACAGAGTTCACAGAGACAGTCTTTAGCATCCATGCACCCCCTCCTGGGCCATGAAATCTCCTTCCTTCCTCTCCCTAGCTCCAACCTCGGCCCCAGTACCTGTCCCCCTCCCCCCTCTTCTCCTGTACCCCCTCCCCTGGGGCTGGAGGTGGGCTGCCCCACCTCATCCACATTGCCCCCTGCAGACCTCTGTTCTCTCGAGCCCCAGGTTATGTGCGCCATCATCACCTCCCCCCACCCTTCCACCCCCGCCCTCACAGCCATTTAAGGGGAGGGTTCTTGCACCTGCAGCAGCGGCCTCCCGGGAGCCCAGTAGAAACAACAACCTCAGTCCCTCCCCCACCTGGGCAGTCAGAGCATCTGTCCCTCACAAGGCCCCAGGCAATCTGCCTGCCTGCTCCCCAGGTGATCCGAGTGCTCACGCACGTGCAGGAGCCAGCCTGGGCAGGTTGCACAGGCCTCCTCTTTCCACCTGGGCGCCTGACGCAGAATAACCGGCCCCTGTTCCTACATACTTAGAAAACACGGAAGGTGGACAAGAGAGTCTACTGTGCTGTTTCCCTAGGATGTCTCCATCCACAGCCAGGGTCCATGGGCACACTGATTACTACCTGGTCCATCCACCCCCCAACATCTGCGGGAGAAGCTTGGTTTCCCAGGCAGTCATATAAATTACCATAAAGTGAGTGACTTAAAATGACAGAAATTTATGGTCTCAGGGTTCTGCTGGCCAAAATCGAGTTCAGGCACTGGCAAGGCCAAGCTCTCTCCAAAGGCTCTAAAAGGTCCCTTCCTTCTTTCCCAGCTTCTGGGGGCTCTTGCATTCCTTGGCTTGTGGCTGCAACAAAGCCCCAGTCTCTGACTCCATCCTCACATGGGCGCCTTCCCTGTCTGTGTCTCTTCTGCTCTTTTATAGACACCATCCAGTTTGGGTTAGCGCCCACCTACTCCAGCAAGACCTCGTGCTTCAAAGATCCTATTTCCAAACAAGGTCAGGGTCACAGCTGCTAGGGGTTAAGACCTCAACGTAACTTTGTGGGGAACAAAATTCAGCCCATAACATAGTGTTATAGAAATAAAAAGACAATGTCTAAAGCAAGCTCTGTCTTCCCAGGAAGACAAGACCCTCACTTGACTTACCAAAGCTGGAACAGAAAAGTAGCAATTCAAAAATGTTGAGGGGGAAAAAAAAATTCCCTGCCTGCTCCCTCAAGTGTCCTCTTTTTTAATAGAAGTTTCTCTACTTTCTTCTGCTGTAAAATGTATCATCAGAGAGGGACCTTCGTAGTCTTGGCCCGGCCATCTTATTAACACCCAGCATTCTTCAAAGGCTCGACAGACACAAATGCTTTACCGTAACTTTTTTTAATGGCATGCTTAGCACAAACAAGTTTCTAGAGAAATTCACGTGTGTGTGACCTCCATGTAGAGCGGAGGACACTGGGGTGGAAGATGAAATGGCTGGTTCCAAGTCACAAAGAAGCGGTGACAAAGCTGGACTTGGGCATGTCTGCATCGGACCCTTTACATCTATCTGCTGCTTGTAAAGGGCACTCCCGCCCCATCTGTGGATCCATCAGGGATGGGGAGGCCTCGAACAGTAGAACAGGCACCCTGAGGGAATCCTTTCTTCTTCCTCCCCGCCTCCTCCCCCTCCTCCTTCCCTCCCACCTCCCTCTTCTTCCCCTTCCCTTCCCTGTCTCCCTGTCTCTCTCTCTCTGTCTCTCTCTCTCTCTCTCTCCCTGTCTCTGTCTCTCTCTCTCTCCCTGTCTCTGTCTCTCTCTCTCTCTGGCTTTCAAATTTGTTAAAATTCTGCCTTCAGTGCCCCAGTCTCACAATTTCCTTTTGATGGGTTCCTTATTTTGTGCACTCTGCCTGTGGGCTGATACAACTCAAATTTGCCATCACATGTTCTGTTCTGACTCAGCTACCTGGGTCTGGGGTCCCTTTGCACCCCCCCACCCCACTATTTGCAGAGCACAGACCTACGAGGCCTCAGAGAAATGGAAGGGCATTGAGACAAGGACAGTGCAAACTCCTGTGCCCAGGACACTATCCCTGCATCCCATGGACTTTATCTTCCTCATTTTCATGTCCCAGATCCAACCTGTCATGAAAGCCTTCTTCCTGTAAGATCTTTTAATATATCAGATCTATCCATTCCCATCGTCAAGATCTAAGTCCAGGTCCTCTGACCTCATGGTCCTATCGTGACTTACCACCCCATGTCTGTCAGTGCGTTCTTCTGCCGTGGCTTGCTTGTTGCTGTGATGCTGAAAGCTATGCCACTGGCATTTAAAATACCAGCAGGGTCACCAATAGTTGACAGGGTCTCAGTGGAGCTTCTAGGCTAAGACAGACTAGGAAGAAAGACCTGGCAATCTTCTGAAAATTAGCCTATGAAAACTTTATGGATCACAGCAGAACATTGTCCTTCTCACTTTCTTTGGACAAGTCATCAGGAGGGATCAATCTCTGGAGAAGGACATCATATTTGGTGAAGTAGAGGGTCAACGAAGGCATGGGAGACCCTCTGTGAGATGGATGGGCTCAATAGCTGCAACAATACACTCAGACATGCCAGCAATCATGAAGACGAGGCAGGACCAGGCAACACTTTTTTCTGTTGTACATAAGGTCACCATGAGTCAGAGTCAACTTTATGGCAGCTATCTCTCTCTCTCTATGTGTATATATATATATATATATATATATATATATATATATATATATATATATATATATATATATATATAGCTAGCTAGCTAGCTAGCTATTTATCTCTATATATCTCTCTATCTCTACCTATCTATCTCTCTTTCTCTCTATCTCTCTATCATCCATCCATCTATCTATCTATCTATCTATCTATCTATCTATCTATCTATCTATCTATCTATCTATCTATCGTGACTCAGCTGCTCTGGGTTCAGTGCCCTCCCCTGGGATCCATGCTGCCCACCACACCAGACTGGCCTTCCAACAGCAGAGCTGTCATCTGGCCACCCATAGGTCAATATTTCCAGTGACTCCCAGTGGGTAAATGGCAATCTGTCCATCATGATCCTCCATGGTCTAGCCAAGGCTTGGCCAAGGTCTCCAAACTTACCTCCTCCCCAACATGCAACTTCATCTCCAGCCTACCACATCAGGGAAGCCCACCTCCCAGGGCAAGATAATCCTAGCACCCCAAAGCCCCTCTGCTCCTTCTCCCTATGGCTACATCCTCCTCTGCCCCACAAGTAACCCTATCCTTATATTTAACACTGTGGCTGAGTGTTGATGACATGCAGTATGTATTCTCTCGCTGTCAGCTGCCACCCTGACTCACGAGAATTCCACGCACAGTGGAACGAGATGCTGCCTGGTCGAGCGCCATTCCCATGATCAGTTGCAGATTGGATCGTCGTGATCTGTGGGCTTTTCACTGCCTGATTTTCAGAAGCATACCACCAGGCCTTTTTTCCCAGTCCGTCTTAATCTAGAAATAGCAACAGGCAAGGCTCCCCTGATGGACAGGTGCTGGCTTCACATGAGATGCACTGGCTGGAGATCAAACCTGGGTCTCCTGCATGGGAGGTGATAACTCTACCACTCAACTGCCACTGCATTCTATAGTTCTTGTCTTTTGCTCCCCTCTGTGTTTGTACCCTAACAAGCTTGCTGGAAGTGTCCACCCACTTCTCCACCCCTCTCAGGTCCCACTCCCTGCACCCTATACGCTCTTCATGAAAGCCCTGCACACTAACCACACCAGGGACTGCTTTCTCCATCAAAATTTCTACCGCCCAACTTTCCACCACACTAGGCTTTTAATTATTATTACATATTATTACTTAAATATTATGGTGTTTGAACGGTATTTGGTCTCCTCTACACCACGGTAACCCCTTAAGGGTAAAGACTGTGATATGGAAATTTTTCTTCTGTCAAGAGGACGGAAAAAGGATATCATTAAGGCTGAGATAAATACTTCTTGAGTTGGATATCACTGAATTACGTTGACATGAGCTAACTAGTGCATGGAAAGGCCCCAGATAGGGCAAATCAGAAGCTAATAAGACAAGGCTGGTGGCGAATCTGGAAGAACCACCAGTATCAGGATCGCTGACTTCTAGTGTGGGCGGTTCACTGTCCAGGTACTGCTTCAGCCACTTTCGAATGATCTTCAGCAAAATTTTACTTGTGTGTGATATTCATGATATTGTTCAATAATTTCTGCATAATCAGCCAGGAAACTACTAGAGATTCAAGCCAGACTCAGAATAGGATGTGGAACCAGGGATATCATTGCTGATGTCAGATGGATCCTGGCTGAAAGCAGAGAACACCAGAAAGATGTTTACCTGTGTTTTGTTGACTATGCAAAGGCATTTGACTGTGTGGATCATAACACAATGGGTAACATTCTGAAGAATAGGAATTCCGGAACACTTAATTGCGCTTATGAGGAACCTTTACATAGATCAAGAGGCAGTTGTTCAAACGGCACAAGGGGATCGGTATGGTTTAAAATCAGGAAAGATGTGCATCAGAGTTGCATCTTTTCTCCATACTTATTCAACCTATATGCTGAGCAAATAACCTGAGAAGCTAGACTATATGAAGAACGTGGCATCAGGACTAGAGGAAGACTCATTACCAACCTGCATTATGCAGATGACACAATCTTGCTTGCTGAAAGCAAAGAAGACTTGAAGCACATACTGATGAAGATCAAAGACTACAGCCTTCAGTATGGATTACACCGTGTCATGGATTGAATTATGTCTCCCAAAAAATGTGTGTATCAATTTGGCTGGGCCATGATTCCCAGTATTTTGTGGTTGTCCTCCATTTTGTGATTGTAATTTTATATTAAAGAGGATTAGAGTGGGAAATCATCAGTCAGAATAAGGCCAGGGGCCAACTTTGGAACGAACCATCAGTTGCTCATATGCAAGTTTAAGCTGAAACTGAAGAAAATCAGAGCAAGGCCACGAAAGCCAAAATATGACCTTGAGTATATCCTACCTGAATTTAGAGACCATCTCAAGAATAGATTTGACTCATTGAACACTAGTGACCAAAGACCAGACAAGTTGTGCAAGGGCATCATACATGAAGAAAGCAAGAGATCATTGAAAAGACAGGAAAGAAAGAAAAGACCAAGATGGATGTCAGAGGAGACTCTGAAACTTGCTCATGAATGTCAAGCAGCTAAACCAAAAGGAAGAAATGATGAAGTAAAAGAACTGAACAGAAGATTTCAAAGGGCGGCTCAAGAAAACAAAGTAAAGTATTATAATGACATGTGCAAAGAGCTGGAGATGGAAAACCAAAAGGAAAGAACACTCTCGGTGTTTCTCAAGCTAAAAGAACTGAAGAAAAAATTCAAGACTCAATTTGCAATAGTGAAGGATTCTATGGGGAAAATATTAAATGATTCAGGAAGCATCAAAAGACGATGGAAGGAATACACAGAGTCATTATACTAAAAAGAATTAGTCGACGTTCAACCACTTCGAGAGGTAGCATATGATCAGGAACCGATGGTACTGAAGGAAGAAGCCCAAGCTGCTCTGAGGGCATTGGTGAAAAACAAGGCTCCAGGAATTGATGGAATATCAATTGAGATGTTTCCACAAACGGATGCAGCGCTGGAAGTGCTCACTCGTCTACACCAAAAATATGGAAGATATCTTCCTGGCCAAATGACTGGAAAGGATCCATATTTATGCCTATTCCCAAGAAAGGTGATCCAACCGAATGTGGAAATTATAGAACAATATCATTAATATCACACACAAGCAAAATTTTGCTGAAGATCATTCATAAACAGCTGCAGCAGTATATCAACAGGGAACTGCCAGAAATTCAGGTCGGTTTCAGAAGAGGATGTGGAACCAGGGATATCATTGCTGATGTCAGATGGATTTTCGCTGAAAGCAGAGAATACCAGGAGGATGTTTGCCTGTGCTTTATTGACTATGCAAAGGCATTCGACTGTGTGGATGGTAACAAATTATGGATAACTTTGCAAAGAACGGGAATTCCAGAACGTTTAATTGTGCACATGAGGAAACTTTACATAGATCAGGAGGCAGTTGTTCGGACAGAACAAGGGGATACTGACTGGTTTAAAGACAGGAAGGTGTGTGTCAGGTTTGTGTCCTTTCACCATACCTATTCAAACTGTATGCTGAGCAAATAATCTGAGAAGCTGGACTATACAAAGAAAAACGAGGTATCGGGATTGGAGCAAGACTCACTAACAACCTGCGTTATGCAGATGACACAACCTTGCTTGCTGAAAGTGAAGAGGACTTGAAGCACTTACTGATGATGATCAAAGACCACAGCCTTCAATATGGATCACACTTCAACATAAAGGAAACAAAAATCCTCACAACTGGATCAATAAACAGCATCATGATAAATGGAGAAAAGGTTGAAGTTGTCGAGGATTTCATTTTACTTGGATCCACAATCAACAGCCATGGAAGCAGCAGTCAAGAAATCAAACGACGCATTGCATTGGGTAAATCTGCTGCAAAGGAACTCTTCAAAGTGTTGAAGAGCAAAGATGTCACCCTGAAGACTAAGGTGCGCCTGACCCAAACCATGGTATTTTCAATCACATCATATGCATGTGAAAGCTGGACAATGAATAAGGAAGACCAAAGAAGAGCTGACACCTTTGAATTGTGGTGTTGGCAAAGAATATTGAATATACCATGGAGTGCCAAAAGAACCAACAAATCTGTCTTGAAAGAAGTGCAACCAGAATGCTCCTTAGAAGCAAGGATGGCGAGACTTCGTCTTACATACTTTGGACATGTTGTCAGGAGGGATCAGTCCCATGGAAAAGGACATCATGCTTGGCAGAGTACAGGGTCAGCGGAAAAGAGGAAGACCCTCAATAAGGTGGGCTGACACAGAGGCTGCAACACTGAGCTCAAGAATAACAACGACTGTAAGGATGGCGCAGGACCAGGCAGTGTTTCGTTCTGTTGTGCATAGGGCCACTATGAGTCGGAACCAACTCGAAGGCACCGAACAGCAACAACAACAGAGTGGGATTGTAACACCCTCACTCAGGTCACCTTCCTGATCCAGTGTAAAGGGAGTTTCCCTGGGGTATAGCCTGCACGACCTTTTATCTCTTGAGAGATAAAAGTAAAAGGAAGCAAGCAGAGACTTGGGGGACCTCATACCACCAAGGAAGCTGGGGTCCCTGCACAGAGAAAGTCCTGGTCTGGGCAAGATTGTTGAGAAGGCCGACAGAGAGAAAAAGCCTTTCCCTGGAGCTGACGTCCTGAATTTGGACTTTTAGCCTATTTGACTGTGAGAAAATAAACTTTTCTTTGTTAAAGCCATCTACTTTTGGTATGTCTGTTACAGCAGCACTAGATAACTAAGACACACCTCAACATAAAGAAAACAAAAATCCTCACAACTGGACCAATAGAAACATCATGATCAATGGAGAAAATGCTGAAGTTGTCCAGGGTTTCATTTTACTTGGATCCACAATCAACACCCATGGAACCAGCAGTCAAGAAATCAAACTACATATTGTATTGGGCAAATCTGCTATAAAAGACCTCTTTAAAGTTGTAAAAAGCAAAGATGTCACTTTGAGGACTAAGGTGTGCATGACTCAAACCATACTGTTTTCAATCACCTCATATGTATGTGAAAGCTGGACAATGAATGGGGAAGAATGAAGAAGAATTGGTGCCTTTGAACTGTGGTGTTGGCAAAGAATATTGAAAATACTGTAGTACCAGAAGAATGAAAAAATCTGTCTTGGAAGAAGTACAGCCAGAATGCTCCTTAGAAGCAAGGATGGTGCGACTCTGTCTTACATACTTTGGACGTGTTATTACGAGGAACCAGTCCCTGGAGAAGGGCATCATCGAAAAGAGAGGAAGACCCTCAAAGTGATGGATTGACACAGTGGCTGAAACAAGGGGCTCAAGCATAACAATGACTATGAGGATGGTGCAGGGCTGGACAGCGTTTTTGTTCTCTTGTACACAGGGTCTCTATGAGTTGGACCCGACTCGATGGCACCTAACAACAACAGTGTGAGGAGAAGGAGCCCTGATGACACAATGGTTAAGTGCTCAGCTGCTAACCAAAAGGTTGGCAGTTTGAACCCATCCAGTGGCTCCAAGGGAGATAGACGTGGTGGTCTGCTCCTGTAAAGATTACAGCCTAGGAAACCTTATGGGGCAGTTCTACTCTGTCACTTGGGGTTGCTATGAATCGGAACCGACTAGATGGCACCTGACAACAACAGCATAGGGAGAGGTGTGAGTGGGAGGTACAAACAGTCTGCACTCAACTACTAACTAAAGGTAAGTGGTTCAAACAAACCCAGCAATGACTTTGAAGAAAGGCCTGGTGATCTGATTCAGTAAAGATCACAGCCACTGAAAACCCTATGGAGCAATTCTACTGTGACACACGTAGGGCTGTCATGAGTCAGAATAACTCGACATGCAACATGCAAGCCTCCACTGACAGAAGGGTGGTGGCTGTGGATGAGGTGCGTGGGCCGGAATTGAATATGGGTCTCAGTGCGTGGAAGGGAAGAATTCTGCTAGAGAACCACCACTGCCTCTCTTCATCTATCCAATCCACGCTGCACGTCAGAACCACCTGGCGCTGTTCAAACCTGACCATGCTTGCCCAGCCCAGAAAATCTTGCTCAGGGCGCCTGACCCAGGCGTGGTCATCAGCATGTCAAGGCTGCCCTAAGCAGTCAGTCAGGGTGGGTGGGACCACAGGGCTAGACGAGCTCTGTTGTTGTTGGATGCCATCCAGTCAACTCCGACTCACAACAACCCCATGTGGCAGAGTAGAACTGACCATAGAGTTTCCAAGGCTGTAATAATTACGGGAGCTGACTGCTACATCTTTCCAGAACAGCTGGGTGGGTTCGAACTGCCAACATTTCGTCTAGCAGCTGAGAATTTAACCACTGTGTTACCAAGGCTCCTTAGATGAGCTAACAAAAAAAACAAACCTGTTGCCATGGAGTTGATTCTGACTCATAGCAACCCTATAGGACAGAGTAGAGCTGCCCCACAGGGTTTCCAAGGAGCAGCTGGTGGATTTGAACTGCTGACCTTGGGGTTAACAGCTGAGTTTAACCACTGCACCATCAGGGCTCCTTAGATGAGTGAGGGCTCCACTAACTTGATAATTAGACACTTGTCTAGCTTTTCTATCCAGTAAAGCAAACAGGAAGCAAGAAAAATCAATAAAGTTATTTATGCAACAAATATTTATTGACCATCTGTGATGTGCTGGATGCTGGCTGTGGAAAGCGACGAAGCTAATGTTTACCAGGGTCTTCTGCATGCCAGGCACTCTCCTGAGCATGTCAGGGTTAGCTTGTCTTACTCCCAATAACCCTGGTGAAGGTAGCTGGTCCCCATCATCACCTTATATGAAGGAATTGGTCCCTCCAGATGGTAAGTGATCTCACTAAGTTACTGGGCCAGGCATTAGGGGGCCAAGACTCAACCCCGAGCCAGAGCCCATGGGCCTGACCACTGTGTGGACACTATCTGCAACCCCCTTCCAAAAACTAGTTTCATGGAAGAAAAGAGTCATTCCAGAGGCAGAGTTACAAAAGCCTGCAAGAAGAGAGCATCCATCACCCCGAGTCTCACACCCTCCACCCCTAGGGCTCAGTAACTGCATCACCCTTCCAAAAAGATGACAGGAGGAAAGCAAGGAAAGAGGAAGGGAGGGAGGAGGCTTTTCTCCTCTTTTTTAATTTGTAGATTATAGAAATTAGCAATTCGTCATCTGTGTTACAATATTTTTTAAATAATATGTAGCTACTGTGTTCATGGTTTCTTTTGCCATATATAAAGTTTTTTTTTAATAATTTTTTTTTGTGCTTTAAGTGAAAGTTTACATATCAAGTCAGTCTCTCACATAAACACTTATACATACCTTACTACCTACTCCCAATTACTCTCCCCCCAGTGAGACAGCCCCTTCCTCCTTGCCGTCTCTCTTTTCGTGACTATTTTGCCGGCTTCTAACCTCCTCTACCCTCTCATCTCCCCTCCAGACAGAAGATGCCAAAATAGTCTCATGTGTCCACCTGATGCAAGTAGCTCACTCCTCATCAGCATCTCTCTCCAACCCATTGTCCAGTCCAACCCATGCCTGACAAGTTGGCTTCGGGAATGGGTCCTGTCCTGGGCCATCAGAAGGTTTGGGGACCATGGCCGCCAGGGTCCTTCTAGTCTCAGCCAGACCATTAAGTCTGGTCTTTTTATGAGAATTTGGGGTCTGCGTCCCACTGGTCTCCTCCCTCAGGAGTTCTCCGCTGTGTTCCCTGTCAGGGCAGTCATCGGTTGTTTGCCACATATAAAGTTTTAAGAGCTCAGCTGCTATACAAAAAGTTGGCAATTTGAATCCACCAGGGATCAGTCCCTGGAGAAGAACATCACACTTGGTTAAGTAAAAAAAAAAAAAAAAAGGGTCAGTGAAAAACAGGAAGACACTCAACCGGATGGATTGACACCGTGGCTGCAACAGTGGGCTCCAGCATGACAACAATTGTGAAAGCAGCACAGGACCGGGCAGTGTTTTGTGCTGTTGTACGTAGGATTGCTATGAGTCAGAACAGACTGCACAGCACCTAGCAAGAACCTAAGGGTGAGACAGGGATTCAAACTTATTTCGCTGCGGTTAGCCAGCTGTGCTAACACATTTATTAAATAATCTGGATTTCTGTCGATAAATTAAACTATCACCATTGTCAAATATTAGCTTCTCAAATAAACAGGGCTCTGACCCAGACCCTCTGTTCTGCTCCACGGGCCCAGGCGTCCATCCCCATATCTGGCCCACATTAAGGTGTTTACCTGCAACGTAGCGTGTTCCAACATCGGCCGGTGTGTTTTTCCATCAACTTCTCAGCTTTTTTCAGGCTTTCGCTCTTCCCTAACATTTTAAGATCAATATATTCAATTTCATAGAAGCCCTGCTAAAGCAGTAATTGCAACTGAATTACATTTATGATATTGACTTTGGAGATTTGATATTTTGTGATACCCAGACCTCCCCACCCAATAATGGAATATGCCTTTCCATTTATTCTTATCTTGACTTATGTTTCTTAATAAGACTTCATAATGTTTTCACATAAATATTGTATCACATTGAATTTAATTTTAACTATTTATAGTTTTGTCATTATTTCCATTTCTGAATTCATGTTGCTAGAGTAGAGAAATGCTGTTGATCATTGTGTTTATATAAGGAGGAACCAGTCCCTGGAGAAGGACATCATGCTTAGGAAAGTAGACAGTCAGCGAAAAAGAGGAAGACCCTCAACAAGATGGACTGACACAGTGGCTGCAACAATGGGCTCAAGCATAACAGGGATTGTGAGCATCGTGCGTGACCAGGCTGTGTTTTGTTCTGTTGTACATGGGGTCACTGAGTCGAAACCAACTTGATGGCATCTAACAACAACAGGCACCTTAGAAATGCTCATATTAATTCTAATACTATAAGAGTCTCTTGGGTTTTCTAAATATATGATATCTCATTTTTCCCAATATTCATACCGGCTTCTTTATTTTATTTTGTTATTGTGTTTTTAGAACTTTCAAAACTACATTAAATATAAAAATGGTAACAGTAGACATTCTTATCTAATTCTGGTTTTCATTAAAATGGTTGGGATATTTTGCCTTTAAAAATAATATTGCTGTTGATTTTTAGTAAATAATCTCTATTGTAGTTAAGCAGTTTATTTGTTTTTCCACATTGTACTTAAAGTTTTTGTTAGGAATGGCAGATAAATGTTATTAAATGCCTTTTCAATGTCTATTGATTTGAACATGTAGTATTTCTCCCTTAATGTATCAATATACTGAATTCTATATTGACTAAGTGCTTCTTGGGAGAAGAGGCTTGGCTACCTGCTCCTGTAAAGATTACAGCCTAGGAAACCCTATGGGATTTGAATATCTACTCTGTCCTATAGGGCCGCTAAAAGTCAGAATCCAATGAGTAAGTCGGTAAAAGAGAGAGAGAGTGAGTGAGAGAGTGAGTGAGTAACTGAGAGTGAGTGTGTGAGTGAGAGTAAGAGAGTGAGTGACAGTGAGTGAGAGAGTGTGTGAGTGACTGAGAGTTAGACAGTGAGCGAGTGGGTAAGAGAATGAGTGACAGTGAGTGAGTGTGTGAGTGAGTGAATGAGAAAGTGAGTGTGAGATCGTGAGTAGTGACAGTGAGCAAGTGAGTTACAGAATGAGGGAGTGTCAGCGAGAGAGTGACTCAGTGAGTATGTGAGTGTGAGTAGTGACAATGAGCAAGTGGGTGACAGTGTGTGACTCAGTGAGGAGTGAGTGTGAGATCGTGAGTGAGTAGTGACAGTGAGTGACAGAGTGAGTGTGAATGACAGACTAAGTGAGTATGAGTGAGAGAGTGACTGAGAGTGAGTGGGTGAGTGAGTGAATGAGTGAGAGAGTGAGCATGTGAGTGAATGAGTGAGAAGTGAGAGTGAATGAGTGAGAAGTGAGAGTGAATGAATGAGAGTGAGAGTGTGTGAAAGAGTGAGTAAGAGAGTGTGTGAGTTAGTGAGTGAGAGTGAGAGGGTAAGAGAGAGCAAGAGTGTGTGAGAGTGTGTGAATGAGAGTGAGAGTGACAGAGAATGAGTGAGTGAGAGTGAGTGCAAGAGTGAGTGAGTGATACAGTGAGTGAGAGGAGTGAGAGAGTGAGTGAAAGAGAGTGAGTGAAGGAATGAGTGAGAGAGTGAGTGAGTGAGCGAGAAAGTGAGTCAGTGAGTGAGTGAGAGTGACAGAGAATGAGTGAGTGAGTGATAGAGTGAGTGAGTGAGAGAGTAAATGAAACAGTGAGTGAATGAGAGTGAAAGAGTGAGTCAGTGAGAGTGAGTGAACCAGTGAGTGAGTGAGAGAGTGAGTGAGCGGTTCAGTGAATGAAACAGTGACCAAGAGAGTGAGTGAAACAGTGTGTGAGTGAGTGAATAAGTGAGAGCGAGTGAGTGAAACAGTGAGTGAGTGACAGGAGTGTGTGAGAGTGAGAGTGAGTGTGAGTAAGTGTGAAAGTGAGCATGTTAGAGTGTGAAAGTGAGAGAACGAATGAGTGTGTGAGAGAGTGTGTGAGTGAGTCGTGCCCACGGTATCATGTGCCACAGCAGAAAAGAGCCAGCAATCTGACCAAAAACCCAAACCCACTCACGTGGAGTCAATTCCGACTCATAGTGACCCTGTGGGACAGAGCAGAACTTCTCCATAGGGTTTCCAAGGCTGTAATCTTTACAGACTGCCATGTCTTTGTCCAGCAGAGCAGCTGGTGGGTTCGAACCACCAACCTTTCGGTTAGTAGCTGAGCACTCAACCACTGCACCACCAGCAGGGCTCTTTCAACCACCTGAAGGGTCTTTAAATTTTAAAGTGTCCATTTGCAAACCATGCCCAAAGGGCCACTCAAAATAAATCCCTTTAAGGGCTGACCTGATTAGGTCAAGGCCACCAGGATAACCTCCCTTTTGACGAAATCAAGTTCAGTGGTTGGTAACCTAATCACAGGTGTGTCCTCTCAGGTAGTCACAGATTCTGGAAAGACCAGTCACTAGAAAAGGACATCATATTTGGTGAAGTAGAGGATCATCAAAAAGGAGGGAAAACCTCAGTGAGAGGAACTGACACAACAGCTGCAACACGGGATTGAAACATACCAGTGACCACAGACGGGGCGCAGGACCAGGCACTGTCTTGTTCTGTCATACATGAGGTCGCCCTCAGGCGGAGCTGGCTCCACGGCAACTCACACCGAGGGACAGAAGTCGTGGGGCCATCTTAGCTTTCTGCCGGGCACGCCTTCTCGTTGCGTGTGAAGTCTGCCTAAATATGAATTACTCCAACATAACCAGGTGGTGCTGGAGCCGGCTAAGCCGCTCCATCTGGCTTGTAGAGCCCCAGCGGGGAAAGCAGGTTTTTACTGTGGAATGCAGAAGGAATAACAATGAATCTCTAGTCCTCAGAGGCAGGGCTGAGCTTCCTTGAGTCTACCCACAAGAGATGCTTAGGCCTGACCCAGGAGACGAACGGCAGAGGGAATGAATTCCCACTTGCCAAGGAGCCCACCCTGGTGCCAATGGCGAAGCACTCGGCTGCTGAAAACCTCAGCAGTTCGAACCCGCCCAGCAGCTCTGAGGGAGAAAAGACCTGGTGATCTGCTCCCGTAAAGATTTCAGCCTACGAAACCCTATGGCGCAGTTCTACTCTGTCATATGGGGTTGCGATGAGTTGGAATCAACTCGAGGGCACCCAACTACAACAAGTCTTCAGAAGAGGCCAGGCTGCTTCTGAGACCTCTGGAGTGTCATGTAGAAGGTGCAGATAGTGGGAACGCCGGTGCAAACCACTTCATCTGTCCCTTAAAGGGCCCTCGTGGTTTCCACTAGACTGCACTGCTGCCTTGGTAGCCTAGCTCTAGCTGTTGTCCAAACTTGAAAGTCACAGAACTGGGTAAACAAATGACTCCAGGCATCCAGAAGTAGTTATTTCTGCTACTCAGTCATCTATCCTTCAGACGCTGTCCATGCCTGGTGATGGGTCAGGCAGTGGCTCTCCACCTGGGACCCTGAAGAAAGCCGGTGCCTGGCCCAGCCACCAAGCCAGTGACCTCATGGCTTTCTCAAAGCTGCTCAGTTGACTCTAATAGACTGCCAGGGCAGAGGACCACTAGGTCGGATAATCACTGGCGAACAGCTTCTAACGAGATAAAAATTAGACTGGAGCTGACTTCGTGGATAGGATAGTCAGCTTATCCTAGCAAGACGTGGAGCCCTGCAGGGAGGGGAAGTACATTCTGGAAGAATTGGGCTTACTGCAAATGGGAGAGAAAGCAGTGGGTTCAGGGCATGCAAATTTGTTCAGGGAGTGTTTACAGGGGTGCCGGGGACAGGGCCAACTGTGCACGAGACAGACACCGACTCACCTCACGTAGTCCACAGCCTTTTGGGAAAGTACGGGAGCAAGATAAGGTGTTCCTAAAGCTGCTAAGATCCTGGAAGTCTTTCACTGGGGCACAACGGGATCCAGTCTGCTGTCTTGCACTTCGCTTTAGGTGAGAAAATCTCACTACGGTTGTGTTAAGAGAAAAGCAATCCTCGTCTCTTTTTTCCTGCAAATTTATGAATGAGATGGTAAAATACCCTGGATTTGCTTTAAAATAATCTGGGGTGGGAAGTGTGTGTGTGTGTGTGTGTGTGTGTGTGTGTGTGTGTGTCGGGGAAGGGTCTGTGCAGGCACAGCAAGATTAGCCCAAATGTTGGCATACACACATGGAAGCTGGAAGATGGGTGTGTAAGGCTTTATTGTACCATTCCCCCCACATGTGTGTGTTTGCAATTTTCCATAATAAAAACATTAAACAAAACCAAATTATACTAAATCGATGAATGAAGAGGCAAAAGGATAATCTATCAATTAAAAATGTAGAGATAAATTAAAAGGAAAAAGGCACTGGTTGAAAGTGGTGCAGAGGACTGGCTGGGAATAGGCTCTTTGCAGTAATAGGCTCTTTGCAGTATCAAACTATGTAAACGAGGGGCTTTATTATTTGACACAATGTAAATCTGAAAAGCTGACTGTGCGGAAATCCCACGTTGGGCTGTGTGCCCTGCCCCTACCCTGGAGCTGCCACAACCCGTGCCCTCTGACATGGAACGTGCTCGTTCTGGCTTGTGCCCCCCTTAGAATGAGTGCTTATGGAGAGCAGGGTAGGTCTCATTCACCTGGTGCTGTGCATGGCTTTGAGTGTCATTGTTAGCTACCCCTGACTCCTGGTGACCCCATGCACAACAAACAAAATGCTGCTCAGTCCTAGGCCGTTCCTCTGATTAGTTTTGGGTGGAATCATTGTGATCCATAGGGTTTTCATTGACTGGTTTTCAGAAGGAGCTCTCCAGGCCTTTCTTCCTAGTCTTTCTTAGTCTGGGAGCTCCTGCTCTGAGACACCTGTCCACTGTGGGCGTCCCTGCTGGTATTTGAAACACTAGTGGCACAGCTCCAGCATCACAGCAACGCACAAGCCCCGTCTCTCAGTTGGACATCCTGTGGTCTATCACACAATGGAATATTACCCGCCATAAAGAGAAAGGAAGTTTCTAACACATGCTACAGCATGGATGAGCCTTGAAAACATGACGCTGAGTGAAAGAACACAAAAAGACAAGTATTGTATGATCCTACTTACATGCAATGTCTAGAAGAAACAAATGTATAGAGACAAAGCTTTATCAGTGGTGACCAGGGGCTGGGGGAGGGGGAGTGGGGAGTCACTGCTGAAGGGGGACTGAGTTTCTGTTTGGGGGGATAAAAAACTTTTGGAAATGAATGGCAGGGATGGTATACAAAGTGGTGAATGTAGTTAATGTCACTGATTTCTACACTTAAAAATGGCTAAAATGGCAAATTTTTTGTTATATACAGTTTACCACCCAAAAAATAAAATTAAAAAAAAAAAAAAAAAAACTCTTCTGCACCCAAATATAAGAAAAATTATCAATTAAGTGTTTGTTATTTTTTGTTTGTTTCTTTGGTAGCAAGGATATCATAGTGTGATGGACTACTTTTGTGTGGCCTTTCTAGCCATGGTCTTGTAACTCCCACCCAAGGAACTGGGCAGGACTGTGCAGATATGCTAATTGTGGCCCACCGAAGGGATTGGTCAGTTTTGCCATCTGGTGGGTTTGAAATGAGCCACCACACAGGCGGGAAAGATAACCCCATCATCACCAAGGAAGAACAGCCAGGAGCCGGGATATCCTTTGGACCCAGGACCCTGCATTGAGAAGCTCCTGGAACCAGGAGACAGAGCGCAAGCTGTAATCCTGAAGCCAGTAAGAAGCAGTGGCAGAGACCCAGCAGCAGAGACCTGGCAGCAGGAGACTGTGTGGTGGGCTTCCTGGCCTGTGGAGGGAGAAAGCTGAGTGCAGTTGGGCAGAGGCCGAGGGCCAGGGAGAGTTGTGCCTGCGAGCATGGCTGGGAAGAGGCTGTCCTGATGGAAGAACTGTATCCTTGATTGTTCCTGAGCCTGAATTATAATTTTTTAATATTTTCTTTACTTCCCTAGTAAGGCCCATAATCGTGTGTTGTCTATGAGTTCTCTGGGGCCATTGCAAGGAATTAATGGGACCCAGCCGAGAAATAGAGAGTGCCGTGGGAGGGACGGCTGGTGTCAGAATTGGTAAAGATGGCGGAGAGAGGAGGCATGTCTGACCACCACCTCACAGGAAGCAGCCTTGGGCTGTTATCCTTATTCTCCTCCCCCTTGTGAAGTTAAAGGAGGTCAGACACCGCCCCCATGCCTTTTTTACAGATGTAGATTTTAGATGTAGATTTGTGACCTCAGCAGACTGGAGCATGTCGGGCCCCACTGCCAATGAGCCCAGCACCCTTTAACTCAGAGCCAGACAGCGGGTGGAGACTCCCTGCCTCAGACAGAGAGGCCTGCGCTGTCTCCTGGCCGAGCTACTCTGTGCCTTTGGACAAATGACCTCTATCCAGGCCAACATCTCCTCAGCTATAAAATGAGGCAGGACAGACAGGTGAGCTCTTGAGCCTGTGTCGTGGTGGATAATGGGATTGTCTCTGGTGATTACAGAAGTTTATAGTCCTTATATTTTTGTCTTTGTGACACTTTTTTGGTTTTAGCTATGATTTACTTGACGCCAAGTCCTTGGTACAACAGACAGACGACTCCCAATCATTTTATTCCATGCATTATTCCCATGGTCCCTCTGGAATAAGGTGGCCTGCTTTCCAGGAGGTTTCCAGAATGCATGGCAATAGAACGCCTGGGCGTGTCCCCTCACCCAGTCATCACCACGGGGGTAGGAGAGTTTTCCCTGCGGTCGGGAAGGCCCATCTGTGGGGGCCCTCCCGTCTGCGGTTCCCTGCAGCAACCGCCCCGGAGGTGCAGAGGACAGGGGCCTGGGGGAGAAGGGCCCGAGTTTACACCACCCTCCAAGTCACCCCATTTCACCACTGATGCCATAATAGGGGGCTGGGTGGCTGAGGGGACTCTCAGTTTAAAACGTTCTAAATGTTTGCAAGTTCTTTCGAAAACCATCACATTTACTTCTACAGAAATAACCCTCCTGGGAAGTTCATGGTGTCTTTGAAGCTACTGCAATCCCAGCATACACTCCTCCTTAGGGGAATGGCAGATTCCAGCCAAGGGCAAAGTCACCAAACAGAGGAAAACAAACCTCCATGACCCTGGGCTTGCAGTCGCCTCTGCCGTCTGCTGTCCTGGTATGGCATTTTCTCCTGGTGTGTCAGCCCTCTATTCTGCTCTTTTTATAAGACTTCACTTAGCAGAGACTGGCTTTAGGACCCACCGGACTCCAGCATGGCCTCATTAGCATAACAGAAGAAAACTTCTGTTTCCAACAAGATCCTGTTCACAGGTACAGCAGTTAGGACTTCAACACATATTTTAGGGGGACACAATTCCACCCTTGCAGCACCATACACACACCACACCAATTAGCCATGTGCCTCATTGGCCCTTCAAAAAGCAAGGAAGCCAATTCAGCAGGGACACAATCCACCCCCCATGGCCTCCCGGAGAGGTGCCCAGCAGGAGCGCAGGATGGGGGGCCAGGGTGCCGATGCCAATACCATGGGTGCTCCTTGTTTCCTCGGTGACCCTGACCTGGCGTCTGTCTTCCCTGTGTGTCTCTGTGTCTGCTCTGCTCTATTTACAACTCAGGAGGGATTAGGTTTTGGACCCACCCTATACTGGCATGACCTCATTAACATAAACGAAAAACCCTATATCCAAACAGTGTGACACCCACGGGTGCAAGGACCAGGAATTCAATACTTTTTGGGGGGGAGTGGGGGCACAACTTAGTCCCTACCAATCAACAAACAAGTAGAGAAATAGGCAGCTGATACAAGGAAGGGATCGACACAGCTGAGACCTGATTCAGGCTTTCAGCCTTCAGAACCATGAGAAAATAAGTTTCTGCTCTTCAAAGCCATCGACTTGTGATACTCCCGTTACAGCGCACTAGGTAGCTAAGACATTGGTCCTTTTCTTCTTGATTTGGAAGGACTCTTTATTTATTAAAGCAACTGGCCCTTTGGTTTGTTATGCCTTTCAATCTGCCTTCTGTCTTGACTAATTTATGGGTTGTGTTGTTTGTCTGTTTGCCCACACAGGAGATTTCTATGTAGTTGAATTTATTAATCTTTTCTTTCATGTTTGTGGGTTTTGTTTTAAAAGACCTTTCCCCTACCAAGACTGTAAAGATCAGCTGGCTTCAGACTGCCCCAGCTCCTGCCATCTAAGATTCACTTCTAAGGTAGTTAAATGGCTTCATGCCTCCCCGTAAAGAAACATCAGCAGGCCAGTCCATTGGTTAGAGGGAGGGAACCGAGACCCCAGGGGGACCGACCGCCTGAGGTCACACAGACAGCTGGCCTGGGCAGCCAGCCCAAGGGAGCCCTGGGTTTGTCTCCCCCAGTTCTGCCCCAGCCCCCCACCCCACATTCACTCTGGTGGGGGGAGGGGGAGACGGAGAAGAGCGAGCAGGGCTACAATCAGAATCTAGTTTAAACTCAGTGAACTTTAAATAAGGCAGTGCCTTAGACGTGGCCTTTGGGCAGGCATTTGGAGATCCCGATGAAACGCCAGGAAGCCAAGAGGGGGGACACGCTTTTCCTGCCAATCCGTTTTCAAGGGATTAGAAAACATTCTTTAAAAAGCTTGTTCCTGGGAGAACTACACACATAGGACAGGATTCGGGGCTCAGAGGGAGATGAGCCACACACGCCCCAACACGCGGCCCTGCGGGAACCCAGCCAAGGCGTCAGCACGTGTGTGGGGCTCACTCTGGGGCTGCCGGACCCCAGTGTGCCCAGCATGTGGGGGCGGCAAGACGGTGGCTGTGAAACCTCCGTTTTGGACACTGAGGACTAATTTTTGCTGGCTTGCAGCTCTGTGGATCCACCCCGGGACCCCTGACTGTGGACAAGGAGAAGCCCCAGGCGGAGAGGGGCAGTGGCCTGCTGGCTGTCTGCTGGTCTTCCCTGCCCTGTGAACCAGTTACCCCCTGGCGCCTCCCGCTCACAGCCCACGCTCTAACGCTGAGGTTCCCGAACTCAGGTAGATGACTGCTTCTCTGCAGACACTGTACCCCGGGAGCCCAGCCCCCCGACACCCGTTAGGTGAAGGCGAAGGCACTTGGCGCTGGGAACCAGCTCGAGGAGTCCGCGCGGCTGTGAACCGAGCCCTTGAGGATTCTCTCTGCCCTCCTCCTTCTGCCCAAGGACCGAACCCGGGTGGGGGAGGATCCGAGACCGGCGGTGCATGGGGGGGGCGGCACCCCGCGCTCCTCCCTTCTCTGTTGCTCTCGCGCATCAGGTGCCAGGGGTCTGTTCCGGTCCACGCCGCGCGGCAGCGACAACCTGGTCACAGGCCACCGGGAAGTCCCGCCTCTGCGCCCAGGACCACGTCCGCGCCTCTCCGGGCCGAGCGGGTCCCCTCCAGTTCTGCCGCCCCCCAGGCTTCCCCACTTGGCCCCAGAACGGACCCGCCTCTCCAGGTGCCAGAGGAGCGCCCTGGGCACACTGCGCAGCTGGAGCACCCCGAATTCACATCCATCATAGGAGCCAGCCCGGCTCCCCTCCTTCGGAGAGGCAGCGGGGACCTCGGGTCGCGTCGTGTCTCCCAGCCCCGCCCCCGGCCTGCGTACCCCCCACCCCCACCCCGGTCCGGCGGAGTGGAGCGCCCACGTGGAGCAGCTCTGTGCCGCCTCCTGCTGTCCCCCGCAGAGAGGCTGTCGGCACCCGGGCCGGGCGAGCGCACCCCCAGAAGGATGGGGCCGCGGAGCTGGACAGCGCACTGCAGGAAGATGGGGGTGAATGCACCCCGGAAAGGATGGGGGTGCAGAGCACAGCCGGGACAGCACACCCCGGGAAGGACGGGGCGCAGAGCAGAGCCAGCGGCTGGCAGGCGTGCAGTCCTTTCCGCAGCTCCTTCCATTAGAAGCTGCTCCTCCCAAGATCCGGGGTTTAGAACCACCATCCGCAAGCGCGTCAGCCTGCGAAGGTCGAGGCGGCGGGGCGTCACAGCTGACCGAGCTGCCCCGGCCTTGCCACCCCATGTTTTCCACACTCCCAGCCCCGGCCTTCTGGAATTGACCACCCTATGCTCTACAGACCGCTGTACTTAAACATCTCCCCACCCTCACTCTCCCAGAGAGTTGGATGCACTCACCCCCGGGGGGGGGGTTGAGTGAAGTGGGTGTTGGAGGGAGATGTCCCAGGAAGGAGGGTTTCAGACAGCCCCTCAGGCCAAGAAAATTGTGACCAACTTTATTTTATGCACTTTGTTATGAAAACAACACTTTTTATTTTCATCTTCCAAATGTAAGGTTTATATTCACAACATTGAATAAATAAGCTTTTTAAATTATATGCCATTAGACCCCAAAGAACATATATTCACCGCATCTGTCAGTTTGTCATACTTGCGTGGCCTGCATGTTGCTGTGATGCTGGAAGCTATGCCACCAGTATTTCAAACACCAGCTGGGTACCCATGATGGACACGTTTCAGTGGAGCTTCCAGACTAAGACAGGCTAGGAGGAAAGGCCTGGAGATCTACTTCTGAAAATTAGCCAGTAAAAACCCTTTGGATCACAACAGAATATTGTCCAATATAGTGCTGGATGACGAGCCCCCTACACAGTGGCTGTAACAGGAGACTGGAGCGCACCAACAATTGTGAAGATGGTGACTAGGTAACATTTTGCACCACTGGGCATGGGGTTGCTGACTTGACTGCAACTAACAACAACAGGTCTTCCCCTTAGCTGCTCTAAATGCAGAACTTTCACCCTTCAGGGGCTGGTTTACTCCGGGGTCAGATGAAAACCCCTTAACAAGGCACCTCACAGACTTTCTGTGAGAACAGAATTAAACAAGGCCGCTCACAGCTTGTTTAGGCATTGGCCTGGGCGCGTGACGTCTGCTTGGATTCCCTGGGGACCCTTATGCCTAGAGTCACATCAGAAGCATGTGGGAAGCCACTCATGGCCCAGCCTTCCAGAAAAACCAAAGTACCCATTTTCCCACATGATCAACATCACTGCATGTTATTACTCTTTAAATTTTTGTCAATTTGACAACTAAAAAATTGAAGTCCATTGATACGATAAAATATACTTTTCACTATTACCCATTAATGTTGAGTCAATTCCGACTCATAGCAACCCTATAGGACAGAGTAGAACTGCCCATAGGGTTTCCAAGGAGCGGCTGGTGGATTCAAACTGCCAACCTTTTGGTTAACAGCTGAATGATCAACCACTGTACCACCAGGGCTCCTTTAACTATTAGTATATTATATATATGTTGTTGTTGTTAGGTGCTGTTGAGTCGGTTCCAACTCACAGTGACCCTGTGTACAACAGAACGAAGTACTGCCCGATCCTGAACCATCCTCACAATCCTTGTTACACTTGAGCCCATTGTTGCAATCACTCAGTAAATTCATCTCATGGAGGGTTTTCCTCTTTTTTGCTGACCCTCTACTTTACCAACCATGATGTTCTTCTCCAGGGACTGATCCCTCCTGATAACATGTCCAAAGTATGTGAGACGTAGTCTTGCCATCCTTGCTTCTAAGGAACATTCTGGCTGTAGTTCAAAGACAGATTTCTTCCTTCTCCTCTCCTGGTAGACCATGCTATATTCAATATTCTTCACCAACACGATAATCCAAAGGCCTCAGTTCTTTTTCAATCTTCCTTATTCATTGTCCAGCTCTCCCATGCATAGGAGGAGATTGAAAACACCATGGCTTGGGGCAGGCACACCTTAGTCATCTAAGATGACATCTTTGCTCTTTAACACTTTAAAGAGGTCTTTTGCAGCAGATTTGCCCAATGCAATGCATCTTTTGATTTCTTAACTGCTGCTTTCATGGCCATTGATTGTGGATCCAAGTAAAATGGAATCCTTGACAACCCAAATCTTTTCTGTTTATCATGATGTTGCTTATTGGTCCAGTTACATATTATATAATTATTTCATTATATTATTTATATACTATATATAAAATTATCAAATGATATTAATATCACATGCAACTAAAATTTTGCTGGAAATCAATCAAAAGCGGGTGCAGCAGTATGTCGACAGGGAACTGCCAGAAATTCAAGCCAGATTCACAAGAGGACATGGAACCAGGGATATCACTGCTGATGTCAGACGGATCCTGGCTGAAAGCAGAGAATACCAGAAGGGTGTTTACCTGTGTTTTATTGACTATGCAACGGCATCCAACTGTGTGGATCGTAACAAACTATGGATAACACTGCGAAGAATGGGGATTCCAGAACACTGAATTGTTCTCGTGAGGAACCTGTACATAGATCAAGAGGCTGTTGTTTGAACAAAAAAAGAGGATAACTGTGTGGTTTAAGTCAGGAAAGGTGTGCGTCAGAGCTCTATAGTTTCACCATACTTATACAATCCGTACCCTGAGCAAATACTCCAAGAAGCTGGAATATATGAAGAAGAACGGGGCATCAGGATTGGAGGAAGACTCATTAACAACCTGTGTTATGCAGATGACACAGCCTTGCTTGCTGAAAGTGAAGAGGACTTGAAGCACTTACTGATGAAGATCAAAGACCACAGCCTTCAGTATGGATTACACCTCAACATAAAGGAAACAAAAATCCTCACAACTGGACCAATGACAAACATCATGATAAACGGAGAAAAGATTGAAGTTGTCAAGGATTTCATTTTACTTGGGTCCACAATCAACAGCCACGGAAGCAGCAGTCGAGAAATCAAAAGACGCATTATATTGGACAAATCTGCTGCAAAGGACCTCTTCAAAGTGTTGAAGAGCAAAGATGTCATCTTGAAGACTAAGGTGCGCCTGACCCAAGCCATGATGTTTTCAATCACCCCCTATGCACGTGAAAGCTGGACGATGAATAAAAAATTGATGCCTTTGAATTGTGGTGTTTGAGAAGAATATTGAATGTCTTGGAAGAAGTACAACCAGAATGCTCCTTAGAAGCAAGGATGGCAAGACTACATCTCATATATTTTGGACACGCTGTCAGGAGGGATCAGTCCCTGGAGAAGGACATCATGCTTGGTAGAGGGTTAGCGAGAAAGAGCAAGACCCTTAAGGAGACGGGTTGACAGAGTGGCTGCAACAATGGGCTCAAGCATAACAATGACTGTGAGGACGGCGCAGGACCGGGGAGTGTTTCGTTCTGTTGGACATGGGGTTGCTGTGAGTCACAACCCACTCGACGGCATCTAACAGCAACAACCTCAAGGCGTATATATCTTTTTCTTATTTTTACATATTGTGGATATAACATGGGGTTTCTCAAAGTAACTGGGAAAACATTTCAACGTTTTCCATAAAATGAGTTTAACACAGAAGATAGTTGATTATTGAAAGTTTGGCAAACCGCTTCTGAAAACCTGCTTGATGGTACAGCCTCTTTTGGGAGCCAGTGGAAGGAGGAGGCTCTCTGGTTGCCTTTTCCTTATTTTCTGTAGTTACTCTTCCTACCAAGGCCTCTTCTTACCTTGAAAGAATGCTGGCAACTATTTCCCTGGACGTTGCCATTTCCTCTACAACTCCATTGGTCCGAAAGTAGATTTAGCAAATTCTTGCAAGCTTATCAGTTCCTCCAGTAGCGTAATGTCCTTTTCTCTTTTTCCCTTGAGCCATTACCGAACATTTGTCCATTTTATTAGTCTTTTCAAATAAAATCAGTCGGAATCGACTCAACGGCAGTTTTTTTTTTTTTTTTCAAAACAGATTTTGAGGTATTGAGCAACCCTACTGAGTACGTGTTCTGGTTCATTACTTTTTATGTACTCAAGCATGTTAACTGATACTCAAATCCCTATATTCTACTTGCCTTGTCAATTTCCGATTGCTGCTATTTTACAATTTCTAAATGTAATGTAGATGCATCAATTTCTTCCTGTATTGGCAGTATTTTTTGCTTTTTTAATGTTTTGTTGTCAGGTGTTTAAAGATTAAGGGCGTTACATGTGTTTGTGGATTATTAGTTTTACAAATACAAGATATGTAAACTCTCTGTTTTTCCCCTTTACTGCTTCTTGCCTTGGATTCTATACGATACTTATATTGCCAAACCTAAGGTCTATCGTAATTTGAAATCCACACACTCCTTGAAAGGTCAGTACTGCTTCTAGGAATTTATCCCGCAGACAAGCCTGTGCATTTGTCCAGTATTTGAGACGAAAGGACAACGTTGTTCTTCGTGGACCTTCTCTGTAACAGCAAAGGACTGGAAGCAATCCAAGCATCTATTCACAAGGGGCTGGTTCAGCAGAAGCCTCTGCCGCCTTAGGGAAGAATGAAGCTCCTTAGGAACCGATAAGAAATGATCCCCAAGTTCTGCTACCAAATAAAAACGAAGGCTGGGAGCAGAGCAAGAGGTGATGTCAATATTGGTATATAAGGGGGAAACGGTATCTCCCATTTCAGTATCTGCACAGACCGTCTCTGGAAGGATAAACAGGAAATTATTAAAGCTGATTTTCTTCAGTGAGAAGAAAGGGGACTGAGGTCAAGGAGGGTGTCAGGGATTGAAGTATGTCCCCCAAAAGATGTATGTATCAACTGGGTTGGGCCATGATCCCCGGTATTGTGTGATTTTCCTGTAAGTTATAAATCCTGCCTCTATGATGTTAATGAGAGAGGATGGATAGAAGTTGTGTTAGTGAGGCAGGACTCAGCCTACAAGATATTGTGTCTTGAGGAAATCTCTTGACATATAAAAGAGAGAAGGGAGCAGAGAGACAGGGGGATCTCACACCACCATGAAAGCAGGGCTGCAAGCAGAGCACATCCTTTGGACCTGAGGTTCCTGTGCTGAGATGCTCCCAGACCAAGGGAAGACTGAAGCATCACGAGGGTCTTCCTCCAGAGCCGACACAGAGAGAAAGCCTTCCCTGGAGCTGGCGCCCTGAATTCCGATGTCTAGCCTACTGGACTGTGAGCGAATAAAGCACCCATTTGTGGTATTTCTGTTATAGCAGCACCAGATAACTAAGACGGGGGAGAGAGGTTTTTTTGAACCCCCAAAGATTCAACTATGTGAATGTGGGAATGCTCATTAGCATTTAACTAGCATTCCACTACGTGAATGTTTGTAAGCATTTAACTAACAAACTGGTATTCAACTAAGTGAACATTCCTTAGCGTTTAACTAACTAGCATTCAACTATGTGACTGTTTGAATGTTCA
Source organism: Elephas maximus indicus (assembly GCF_024166365.1). NCBI lineage: Eukaryota > Metazoa > Chordata > Mammalia > Proboscidea > Elephantidae > Elephas > Elephas maximus. The sequence goes on along the minus strand of NC_064820.1, from coordinate 5,578,235 downwards.
TTAGCATTCAACCCTGTCAGTCTCCTTTCTACTTTTTTAGCTAGTTTGAGTTTTCCCTTTATTTTCTTGTTATCTCTATCCTTTTTTTAATTCCTTTCCCTCTTTTATTAGTAAGGTGATAGAATTTTACTTTTTTTTTTTCTCTAGTGGTTTATCTTAGTCTCCCAGTGCTGCTGTTAACAGAAATACCACAAGTGGCTGGCTTGTCAGAACAGAAATTGATTTTCTCACAGGTCTGGAGGCTAAAAGTCCAAATCGGGGTCTCAGCAGCTCTGACTCCTTCCTTGTTGGTAGCCCCTGGCGTTGCTTGACTCCTTGGTGATCCTCCCGTGGTATCTGTCTTCTCGGGGTGTGTGTGTGTGTGTCTGTTTATTCTGCTGTTTTTATCACTCACAGGTGATCAGGTCTAGAACACAACCTGCACTGATAGAGACTCTGATATAACATCCACAGGTGTGCTAAGGTTCTAACACATATTTTTAGGGAGATGCAATTCAACCCAGAACTGACTTGGAAGTTATACTCCCTGGTTTTGTTTTTCCTAACCATTCTTCTATCATGGCCACATTTAGATGGTGTCGTGGGTGCTGCAGTGTACCACCCGGACCCCCATGGGTCTGGTGCGGGCAGCCCGGGGCTGTCAGCCAAGTCACTCTTGGGAATTGCCCTCAGCTGCAGATAGTCACCCTGCCCAAGGTCATGGTTCTTCCCCAGGGCTGTTGTTACTATTCTTAGGTGCCATCCAGTTGGTTCCCACTCATAGCGACCCTATGTACAGCACAAGGAGACAGCGAGTCCTGCACCATCCTCAGTACCGTTGCTATGTTTGAGCCCATTGTTGTAGCCACGTCAATCCAGCTCGCTGAGGGTCTTCCTGCATCAATGACTGGTGGAAAAGAGGGTGTGAAGGTCTGGCTTCCTTGCCCCAACTCTGCAAACCATACCAGTTGGAGGTTCCTGTGGGAAGTACGGAGGCCTCTGTGGTGCCTGCCAGCACCCCACTGCTCCCTCAGCCCAAGCAGCTGCTGCTCACCCCCTTCATCCGCCACAGGGACAGACCCCAACCGCCTGCAGGCAAGCCTCCTGGGAACCCACCAAAACAACCATGTTCATCCACTTTGAGAGTTACTCAATACTCTCACCTCCCTCCCAAGACAGGCTGGTTCCTTGTCACACTTCACCTTCTCTCTACCCAGTCATGAGTTGCTGAGATGAAGGGCAGTCACAGACCCCATGCTGTTATATATTTGTTTCTTCTTCCTTAGGAATTATGTCTCAAAGACTGGCAAGAACAGTCTAGCAAGTTCTAACACACACTTTAATACGCAAGCTGGCACAATGTTAACAATGTAAGATCATCAGTTATTGACTGGCTATCTCTAAGTCAACACAAGTTATGCCTGACTAGTACGCTCTCTGGGCCTTTACACTGTGTGCTGTTGAAGCAGCTTAAAATTAATTGACATATTTAGAAATCCTATTATTGGGAAATGCTATTTTAAAATTGACTGGAATATTTAGAAACCCTGTTACTGGGAAATGCTATTTGCTATATCCAATAACCTGGAAAAACAAGCCACAGATATTTATCTTTATTGAAAAACATGCAGCAGGTCTCCTGATACCAACAAAAATCTTCTGAATAATCTAATGAGAACACAAATTGACATCAATTCCTATGTGCTTGGACACCTTTGACATGGGTCAGTGTTTTCCAGTTTTTATTAGTTTTTCATTCAGTAGTTTAAGAGGTGGCATATGATCAGGAACCGATGGTACTGAAGGAAGAAGTCCAAGCTGCTCTGAAGGCATTGGAGAAAAACAAGGCTCCGGGAATTGATGGAACATCAATTGAGATGTTTCAACAAACAGATGCAGTGCTGGAGGTGCTCACTCATCTATGCCAAGAAATATGGAAGACAGCTTCCTGGCCAACTGGCTGGAAGAGATCCATGTTTATTCCTATTCCCAAGAAAAGTGATCCAATCCAATGTGGAAATTACAGAACAATATCATTAATATCACACACAAGCAAAAGTTCGCTGAAGATCATTCAAGAATGGCTACAGCTGTATATCGGCAGAGAACTGCCAGAAATTCAGACCAGGTTCAGAAGAGGACGTGGAACCAGGGATATCATTGCTGATGTCAGATGGATCCTGGCTGAAAGCAGAGAATACCAGAAGGATGTTTGCCTGTGTTTTATTGACTGTGCAAAGGCATTTGACTGTGTGGATCGTAACTAGTTATGGATAACATTGCAAAGGATGGGAATTCCAGAACACTTAATTGTGCTCTTGAGGAATCTTTACACAGTTTAAGAGGCAGTTGTTCGGACAGAACAAGGGGATACTGATTGGTTGAAAGTCAGGAAAGGTATACGTCAGGGGTATATTCTTTCACCGTATCTATTCAGTCTGCATGCTGATGAAATAATCTGAGAAACTGGACTACGTGAAGAAGAACGGGGCATCAGGATTGGAGGAAGACTCATTAACAATCTGCAATATGCAGATGACACAACCTTGCTTGCTGAAAGTGAAGAGGACTTGAAGCACTTACTGATGAAGATCGAAGACCACAGCCTTCAGTATGGATTACACCTCAACGTAAAGAAAACAAAAATCCTCACAACTGGACCAATAAGGAACATCATGGTAAACGGAGAAAAGTTTGAAGTTGTCAAGAATTTCATTTTGCTTGGATCCACAATTAACGGCCACGGAAGCAGCCATCAAGAAATCAAAAGACGCACTGCATCGGGTCAATCTGATGCAAAGGACCTCTTTAAAGTGTTGAAGAGCAAAGATGTCACTTTTAAGACAGGGAGCAAAGTCCCTGAGATCGGAGGGTGCCTGTCTGAGAAATAGTGAAGACACTGCTGTGGTTAGAGGAGAAACAAGAGAAATAGACTACACCATCAGGGAGGTAATAGGGGGATGAGTGTGGAACCAGAGACTTAGTAAGACAGAGAACAGAAAAACCCAGTGCCCTCGAGTAGATTCCGACTCATAGTGACCCTATAGGACGGAGTAGAACTGCCCCATAGAGTTTCCAAGGAGCGCCTGGCGGATTCGAACTGCCGACCCTTTGGTTAGCAGCCGTAGCACTTAACCACTATGCCACCAGGGACAGAGAACAGAGGGGCCCCCATATCTGCAAACAAAATAACAAGAAATAGGCCAGGGCACAGAAACAAAGCCATTCCCCAGAACAGTGGGGCAGGGTATGTAAAAATAGTCCTTAAACTTCTTTAAAGTTGTCTTTCAGAAGCAGCTGGAGAAAACCAGGCCCTGGAACATGCACAGAACATCCACCTGTGACCATTGCGTGACCTTCCACCAGGGGCAGTGAGGGGCTACAGCCCCAGCCGGGGAATCGAACCTATGGAGCAGGAGACTGCGCAGGCATGACATACCATAATAAGTCCTGCTACGCATCCCAGAGGCCTCCAGGACAGGAGCCATCTTGGAAAGCTGCTGCACCCGCACCTTAGTTAACATATCCCCACCTGTGTCTATGAATAAACATGAATCTTTTCCTGCCCAAGAACTTTTAAAAACTCAGGCCTGTCTTTTGTTCTATGAGATGAGGATAAGCGTTGCTCTAGGCCCTCCTCGTCTCTGCTTGCAGGCCTGTTCAATAAAGCTTTGCTCACGTGGAAAACTAAGTGCCTTACTGGCTCATTTTTGACCAGTGAGAGGCAAGAATCTTATTCTGGTAACACCTTGAAGACTAAGGTGCCCCTGACACAGGCCATGATATTTTCAATCGCATCAGATGCATGTGAAAGCTGGACAATGAATAAGGAGGACCGAAGAAGAATTGATGCCTTTGAATTTTGATGCTGGTGAAGGATATTGAATATACCATGGACTGCCAGAAGAACAGAGAAATCTGTCTTGGAAGAAGTGCGGCCAGAATGCTCCTTAGAGGCAAGGATGGCGAGACCACGTCTTACATACTTTGGACACGTTGTCAGGAGGGATCAGTCCCTGGAGAAGGACATCATGCTTGGCAGAGTACAGGGTCAGTGGAAAGAGGAAGACCCTCAATGAGGTGGACTGACACAGTGGCTGCAACAATGAGATCAAGCATAACAACGATTGTGAGGATGGCGCAGACAGGACAGTGTTTTGTTCTGCTGTGCACAGGTCGCTATGGGTCGGAACTGACTGGACGGCACCTCACAGCAACAGTTTAAAACAGCCTTCAACGTTGAAGTTCGGCTTTGTGGGTGGGAGGATGGCGTTTGCTGCTGCAGAGTCAGCTCAGAGCCACGGCGACCTTATGTGTAAGAGAAGGAAAGCGTGCCCGGTCCTGCGCCATCTTCCTGACCATTATTAGTAAGATTGAGTTCGTTTTTGTGACTATTGTGTCAATCCATCTCATTGAGGGTTTCCCTGGTTTTCGCTGACCTCTACCTTACCAAACATCATGTCCTTTTCTAACAACTGGTCTTTTCTGATGACATGTCCAAAGCAAGCAAGCTGAAGTCTTGCCATCTGTCTTAGTTACCTAGGTGCTGCTGTAACAGAAATACCGCAAGTGGATGGCTTTAACAAAGAGAAATACATTCTCTCACGGTCTAATAGGCTACAAGTCCATATTTAGAGCGTCAGCTCCAGGGGAAGGCTTTATCTGTCGGCTCTGGAGGAAGGTCCTTGTCATCAATCTTCCCCTGGTCGAGGAGCTTCTCAGCACAGGGACCTCGGGTTCACAAGATGTACTGTGCTCCAGGCACTGCTTTCTTGGTGGTATGGGGTCCCCAACTCTGATCACTTCTCTTTCCGCTTATTTCTTGTAAGATAAAAGGTGATGCAGGTGACGCCCCAGGGAAACTCCATTTTCATTGGATCAGGGCTCAGTAAGGGTGTTGCATCCTACCCTAATCCTCTTTAACATAACCCAATCTTGCCTCATTAACCACAGGCAGAGATTAGGGTTTATGACACACAGGAAAATCAATCACTAACTGGAGGACAATTGCACAATACTGGGAATCGTGGCCTAACCAAGTTGACACAGATTTTGGGGGGAGACAATTCAATCCATGACACCGTCTTTGCTCTAAGGAGCATTCTGGCTGTATTTCTTCCTGATTGATTTGTTCTTCTGGCAGCCCATGGCGAGTAGGCAGCAGGAATCCGTGTGAGAAATTAATTGGTGTGGTGTAACTTTCGCAGTTCCTGCTGCAAATGGCTCCTGGGCCGCTCTGCCACCAAAGGCTTAAGGGAAGCCATCACGAGATGTCCCCTTCCCGACTGAAAAGAAACGAGAGCGAAGGCATGTGACCCTGTGGCATGCAATTTGTCCAACGGGCTTCAAGTCCCCAAGTGTCAGCATGAGTCACTGCTGGCGCTGAAGACCACCGCAGCAGGCAAGGTGTGAGCAAAACCAACACTTCAGGCTGTGTACATGTCACCCACCTCATCTCCCACTGCCCTATCAAAAGGCTTTATTCCAGATGTATTCTGTTAGCAGCCTAAAGAAACCAACTTCTGCCTCAAATACTCACTGTAGGGGCTCTTCTCAGGGTGCCGCACAGCTTCCCCAATTCAATCCCTATTGTACCCTGTGGGGCGGCTACTCTATCCTGTTTCACAGACGAGCAGACGTTCAGGAACTTGCCCATGACTATGCTGAGTAACACAAGAAGTGACCGTATCAGTTACCCGCAGCTGCATAACAAATGGCCCCAGAATCGAGTGGCTTGGAAGAACAAGATCATCTAGTGTCTGTAGGCAGAGTCCTGGCAGGGCTTGGTTGGACCCACCTCAAGGCTCAAGTGGAGAAGTGTCCACGGTTGTTGACAGGGTCTGAGGGGCCTCAGCTCCTTGCTTCTCCAACAGAGCACCTTGCTTCAGCCAAGTGAGAAAGCCAAGAAGGCAGGTGTGCAGGAGAGCGCTAACAGCTGGCCTGAGACACTGTCCTTAGAAGGCTTGCTGGTGCCTGGGAGCTTGGACCACAGAATGATCCCACCATTCCCCAAATGTATAGTGGCTCACTGTGCTTGAACTGTTCGCACAAATCATGTGGTTTATGCTGAACACTGCTTTCCCTCTGGGTGTCTGGAATTCTGGTACATATGGGGCAGAGGGTGCCTGTGACCAGCCCCCCACCCATAAAAACCCTGGGCACTGAGTCTGTCATGAGCTTCCCTGGTAGACAACATGTCAAATGTGTTGCTTCAATTTGTTACTGGAGGAATTAAGCACATCCTGTGTGGCTCCACCGGGAGAGCATTCTGGAAGCTTGTGCCTGGTTTCCTCTGGACTCACCACACATGCCTTTTCCCTTTGCTGACTGTCTCCGTCATCTTGTGCTGCTATGACAGAAATACCACAAGTGGATGGCTTTAACAAACAGAAATTCATTTTCTCACAGTCCAGGACGCTACAAGTCCAAATTCAGGGTGTCAGCTCCAGGGGTAGGCTTTCTTTTGGCTCTGCAGGAAGGTCCTTCTCATCAATGTTCCCTTGGCCTAGGAGCTTCTCTGCACAGGAACCTCAGGTCCAAAGGTCACACTCTGCTCCTGGCACTGCTTTCTTGGTGGTAAGTTTCCCAAGTCTCTCTGTTCACTTTTCTCTTTTATATCTCACAAGAGATTCGCTTCAGGAACTAATCTTGTAGATCTCATCAGTGTAACTGCCATTAATCCATCTCATTACACCATAGTAGTATGGTGATATGCGATTTACAACACATAGGGAAATCACATCAGATGACCAAATGGTAGACAATCATACAATACTGGAATCATGAGCTAGCCAAGTTGACAGATATTTTGGGGGGACACAATTCAATCCATGACAATGACTTTGCATTGCATCCTTCCACTGTAATCAGTCACAGCCAGGAGTTGAACTACGTGCCAAGGCCTTGAGTGCTCCCAGCAGACCACTGAGCCAGGGGGTGGTCTTGGGGGCCCCGACAGAGCATGAGAGGATCAGCAAGCCAGAGTCAGTCTTTGATGACCTTGTACTGGAGGTGAATTCACCACTTTTGCCGTACTCTCTGCATTAGAAGCAAGTCAGTAGGCCCAGCCTGGGCATAAGGAGAGAAACACATGGTGCGGGAACACCAGAAATTGGGATCACGGGGCCACCCAGAAGGCAGCTATCACAGTGGAAAGCACACAACACAAGCACTCGGTGCTGCACGGTAGGCTCACCATTTGCCAACGGTACCTCTAGCCTAGGTGGGTGGACAGGCCACCGTGTACATTCCTAAGCACTGAGCATGAATTTGTCTACTGATGTGAATGTGTGCACATGTATACAAGACCTTGAGAGCACAGCTACCCATGAGAAACCAGGCCCTGGGCTCACACCCACACACCCTCTTTTGTATGCCTCAGTTATTCAATCTGCCAAACGTTCCCATGGCCCACTATTCAAAATCTCTCTCCCACCCTTGGCCGAGCCACCCAGTCCTTCTCCACACAGGGCAATCGATGTTACCAGCTTCTCAGTATCCTCCCGGACGGGAAACACAGCTGTTCGTGTGTGTGTGTGCGTTTCCTCCTCGTTACACAAAGGCAGCACAGTAAGCACACCCCTCTGCGTCTCGCCTTCCTCTCGGACCTATCTTGGAGACTGCTCGGTCCCGACACATAGTGAGCTTCCCCCCCTTTGGTAACTGCAGCGTCCCCGGTGTGAACACACATCAGGGGTCTCGCCAGGCCCCCACGTGGATGGCTGCCTGTGTCAACACCACCCTCCGGGATGACAGACTCAGCCACAGCAAAGTACTTTGGCTGTTTCACACCAAACAACTTTCTTTATTAAAGTGCGGTCTTTATGTGACTTTTACTAGCTAAGGACACTTCAGTCCTAAATTTTCCATTTAGCCAAAAGCAAGTTTCTTCCCTTTTTTGGCTTTACGTGACATTACATTAGACATTTTTCATCGAGCAAAATGTTTTCAAGGTTCATCCATGCTGTAGCATGTACTAGTACTTCATTCCTTTTTATAGTTCAATACTGCTCCATTGTATGGGTACACTATATTTCGTTTATCCATTCACTACTGATGAACACAGTTCGTTTCTACTTTTTGGCTATTAGTGGAATTATTGGGTCACATGCTAACTCTATTTTTGAGGAACCACCAGAGTGTTTTCCAAATTGGTTACACCATTCTACATTCTGGCCAGCAATATATGAGTGTCCTGATTTCTCCAAATCCCCAGTAACACTCGCTATTGTCCATCTTTGTTGTTATTGCCAGGCTACTGGTATATTTTTGATAATACACTTGGGTTTCCCCATTTGGACTACTAAGGCAAGCTCTGGGATATGGTAGAAGAGAGGCCTTGGTGGGGTACTTACCATGAGGGGTAAACGCCACAGCAGTAGCACACAGACTGGGGTGGTTCGCTTGGGAAGGTGATGAAGTTGATGACTTCTATACTTTGGTCTTCCAGTTCGCGATACACGTAAGGGATATGTGTTAGGAGGAAAGCCTCATCTTGTCTATTTGAATTATTCTCATTCAGTTGTTTTATGCTTTGTGTTCCTGGCCCACTGGAAGGTATTCTGGAAGATCGCAAGTCACCGGTGGTTCTTCCAGGTACTATTCAAACGCTGGAGAAATGCTGGTGCTGGGACGTTCAGGGAAGTCATGGGGAAAGAATAACCGATGCAGAAGTAGATGCACTGTGGGAGAAACACATCCTGTTTGCATATACCACCGTGGCTCGCTACTCAGGCCAACCCAGCTGTCTGTGGGATGTCTAGCAACAAATGGAGCTACTCTGTTATGTACAAGATAACATGCTCCGTTAGTCCTTTAGTGATGGTAAAATGTCTCCAAAACTGGCATGCAAACAGGGTGGTGGAGAAATTGTGTTCATAGACAAAGTATACCTTGACACGCAGAGTCATGTGGTGAGAACACAGGCCAGCAGAGCTGCTGCACGGAAGAACAATGCATCGCCTGGGTGGCACTAATGGTTAGCACTCAGCTAACCAAAAGGTTGGCAGTTTGAACTTATCCACTAACACCATGGAAGAAAGCCTCGGCAATCTGCAAAGATCACAGCTAAGAAAACCTTATGGAGCTCAGTTCTACTCTGTGTTACATGGGGTCGCCATGAGTTGGAATTGACTTGGCAGCAAAGGGTTTCATGAACCGCAGATTTAAGAATGGTGTGGGAGGGGCACTAGTGCAAAACGAAGTCTACTGTGGTGAGTTTCAGGGTATCAGAAGTGGGTACAGCTCTTCCTTAGTTCTCGACCAGATGTCACAGGTGCCTAGCCATTGGATGGATTATAGTAAAAGTGGGGCCATTAGGAATGACTTCAGACTGAGGCAGAAGTCTAAAAATGTGTCATGAAGACTTGTTGGAGGTAGCCCTGGATTCAGATGTCTCGTTAGGAAGGACAGGCAGCTGTCTCTGGAAACTAGGGCCCCTTTGCCTTTCACTCACACTGGAGCCATTGCTGGGCACAGAATTCTTTGGTGACATCAGCTGAAAAGAAGACTGTTTGGACCCAGGAAGGAATCACTTCATTTTAAAGACTTTGGAAAGCACTGACAAACTGTCTGTCTTAGTCATCTAGTGCTGCTATAACAGAAATACCACAAGAGGATATCTTCAACAAAGAGAAAGCTATTCTCTCCCAGTCTGGGAGGCCAAGTCCAAATTCAGAGCACCAGCTCTAAGGGAAGGCTTTCTGTCTCTGTAGGCTCTGGAGGAAGGTCCTTGTCATCAATCTTCCCTTGGTCTAGGAGCTTCTTCATGTAGGAACCTCAGGTCCAAAGGACGGCTCTGCTCCCAAAGCTGCTTTCTTGGTGGTATGAGGTCCCCATGTCTCTCTGCTTGCTCCTATCTTTTATATCTCAAAAGAGACTGGCTCAAGACACAATCCAATCTTGTAGATTGAGTCCTGCCTCATCAACATAACTGCCACTAACCCCATCTCATCAAGATAGAGACAAGATTTACAACACATAGGAAAATCACATCAGATGACAAAATGGTGGATACTCACACAATACTGGACTAGTCGAATCAATATACATATTTTGGGGGGACACAATTCAATCTATGATACTGTTACTCTCACTCTCTCTCTTTCCCTCAGTTTATTTTTGTTTTGTTCTGGAGGCTTTGTTCTTAGAAGAGCTAGAAACTTATAAGGTCATTGAATACTATAATTTCTGATAATAACACATAATAATACTGGGCTGGCAGGGTAAGGAGATCTGTGTTATTTCTAATCTGTTTTATAGTTTGAAATTTATCTTTCTCAGTAAGTATACTTAAATATGGGATCCAAATAAGCTCTGAATCAAGTCACGTGATGTTTTTTTCTATGAAGTTGCCATACCTCTAAGATTAAAGACATCACATAAAGTATTCAATATCATTTCTGTTCCCTCCCTTTCTTTAGTATACTAACGGCATTATTCATTTTAATCCTTAAAGAGGATCAAACGGAAAAACGATCAAAAGCTCAGCTTTGTTATTAGAGTGGGTTTTATCACGGCTTGCCAGTTTTTCCATTTCTGGAAGAATCCATCGCTCAAACAAACTGGGCACAGGAAAACAAGACTCGCACGCATGGATGAAGAACAGGGTAGAATTCAGAAGCAGCTTCAGTAGAGCTTTGTTAGTCGCTCTCTTTGGTTCTTCACGTCAACGCATAGTACTGTTTTGGCATCCCCCCTTCTAAGAACTTTCCAACTTCTCCAGGTTCCGAAAATGTTCAGAAAACAAACACTGCCTCAGAAGCTTCAACTGGTGAATGTGAACGGAGAGTGCAAACATTTCCACAACCCTCCAGGAAGGTTTGAGCAAATTTGCTGTAATGTTTCCTCTTTTCCCCCGAAAACTCTGATTTCTAAGAAAAACACGTTTTCAGAAGAAGTTGGCTTTATGTAAATAACCTTCAGGTTATTTATTAAAATGCTCTAAGTCTTATCTGGTGAAATTATATTCCGGTATACCCCAAAACCAAACCCACTGCCATCAAGTCGATTCCGACTCATACTGACCCTAGAGGACAGAGCAGAACTGCCCCACAGCGTTTCCAAGGCTATAAATCTTTATGGAAGCAGAATGCCACATCTTTCTCCCATGCAAGTTTCTTCTTTCTGCCTCATCAGGAATAAGAACAAAAGTCAAACACAGATACACCTTATAATTAATAACTCTTTATTTACCTATTCCAAGGATCCCAAATCCCACTTTAAAAATAAAAACTGCAAAGCACTCCATTCAATGAAAGCACATACAACACTCTCATAATTGAGGTCAAGACACACAGCACGGCTCTTACCGGACCCTTTATTACAGAAGGCACCGACGTCATCCGAGGCCTCAGATTAACCCCCCTGCACGTTAATGTCACACCAGTGAGGTGCAGCTCGATACATTTATTAAAGCTCGTAAGATAATTTTCTGAGTTCATAAGCACTTACAGACTCTTTTATAAATAATAATTATTTAAAAATACCGGACCCTAAGACCGACATAGGCATAACAAAAGGGGCCTGAAAATTTCTGTAAGGGCAGTTTTATTTTATTTCCTGGTAGAAGTAAGACCTTACCGGTAAAGGTCTACTACCAGCCACAGACACATGAAACCCAGCACAGACAAAGGAACAAAGCAAAACAAGCAACATGGAAGCAGCTGGGGCTCCCTGTAAAAGCAGCGGGCTCACTTTCCCTTTCCACCCGCTTCTGGCCTTTCAACCACCTATGTCCAAGTCAAAGTCCCGGATGTTCTGTGTGAGCCGCACCATTGTAAACCCGTCCCCAAGTGTGGCCATGCTTTCCCTGGGACCTGGCCTCACCGGGGCATGCCGTCCTCAGCTGCATCACCACCCACTGTCCTGTCTGGGCTGCCATTCCTGGCCACGTCACCGCCTGCTGCTCCATCTGGGCTACTGTCTCCTGCTGCTGCCCCATCTGGGCCTCCATCCCCAGCCACGTCACTACCCGCTGCCCCGTCTGGGCTGCCATTCCCAGCCGTGTCACCGCCTGCTGCCCCATCTGGGCTGCCATTCCCAGCCGTGTTGCTGCCCGCTGCCCCGTCTCGGTCGCCAACCTCCTTTGCTTGCATCTCAATCTCTGCTGGCCCAGAGTTGGTGGTGTCCTCATCGGTCAGGATGACCCCTTCTTTCTTCTTCTCTCCGAGCACCTCCACCCCCATCATCCTGAGATAATGAAGCCGCTCATTCTTGGGAACAAAAGTTCGAAATGAGGCCTTTCCACGCCATCCACACATGACAATGGGACACTGGAGGGTCTCTGGTTTCCTACAAACAAATGGGTTCATGTGAGGACTTGATCACCACCAGCCCTACATCCCAGTGCCTGGAACAAGGCCCAGAGTGTGACAGGTCACCAACAGATACTGGCTCAATCAATGACAAAAATGACAAGAGTCCACCAACTCTTTAAACTCTCCAACCTCTACATTTATTATGCAAGACAAAATTTGGAATTTGAATTCTAAAGCATGCAAAGAAAGTACTATACACTTCATTCTCTCAACAGACATGCATTTAGCCTGAGCTGACTGTTCATGATGACACACAAGAGTACCAATTCAGTTCTAAAATGTCCACAATACTGTTTTTGGGGGAATGTTCACAAAAGGTTTCCAAGACCATTCTACCCTATCCCCCCACCAATGAGAACACTAAACAACCTAGAGTTCCCACCTACCTCACCACAGGACTTGAGTTTACTCACACTGAATGCCCTAGAGTTCTCACCTACCTCATCCCAGGACATGTGCTTACTCACACTGAATGCCCTGGTGTTCCCACCTACCTCACCACAGAAGATGTGTTTACTCACACTCAACACCCTAGAGTTCCCACCTACCTCACCACAGAAGATGTGTTTACTCACATTCAACGCCCTAGAGTTCCCACCTACCTCACCACAGGACATGTGTTCACTCACACTCAACACCCTAGAGTTCCCACCTACCTCACCACAGGACATGTTTACTCACACTCAACACCCTAGAGTTCCCACCTGCCTCACCATAGGACATGTTTACTCACACTGAACACCCTAGAGTTCCCACCTACCTCACCACAGGACATGTGTTTACTCACACTCAACGCCCTAGAGTTCCCACCTACCTCACCACAGGACATGTGTTTACTCACACTCAATGCCCTAGAGTTCCTACCCACCTCACCACAGGACATGTGTTTACTCACACTCAACGCCCTAGAGTTCCCACCCACCTCACCACAGGACATGTGTTTACTCACACTCAATGCCCTAGAGTTCCTACCCACCTCACCACAGGACATGTGTTTACTCACACTCAACACCCTAGAGTTCCTACCCATCTCACCACAGGACATGTATTTACTCACACTCAACGCCCTAGAGTTCCCACCCACCTCACCACAGGACATGTGTTTACTCACTCAGCGTCTGGTTCGTACTTCAAGACAATGCTCCCTTTCACTGGAAGAGAAACGGACAGGGTTTGCCAAGTGTCCCAGCCAGGGGACACATTTGCTAAGCACACTCGGGGGCCCAGCATTGGTTAAATATTTTGAGGGATGAGAATGACAAATAATATACGCCCTTGGAGCCCTGGTGGAGCAGTGGTTAAAAGTTATGGCTGCTAACCAAAAGGCTGGCAGTTCGAATCCACCAGCCACTCCTTGGAAATCCTACGGGGCAGTTCTACTCTGTCGTACAGGGTCGGTATGAGTCAGAATCGACTAGACGGCACTGGGTTTTTTTTTTTTTGGCCTGCCCCAGACCTGGACGGAGACAAGACTGCTAAATGTGTGAGGCTAGCAGCAAGCAAAGCGCCCAAGGGTGCGGTAAAGACACACTGGAAGAGGACTGAGCCAAAGTCTGTCCAGGATTTAAGGTGAGGCTACTTAGCAAGTCACCATCAGAAGCAGGAGGCTAGGGATTAACTCTGTTTAAGACTCAAAATTCAAGATCTAGCAAGTAATAGCTCCAGCTCCCAGAAACAACACATAAAAATTGTCAAAAATCATACTACAATTATCTGAGTGTGGGATTAAAAGAAAAAATATATATATATACATACATATAAAAAGCACAAGGAGTTACCTATTCCTTTAAGATAATGTGTACTTTCAACCAGGGTTCTTGTCTGAGGAGACAAGAGGAGGAAGCAGACCCAGCAAAGCATGCCTTATGTGCTTCCAGACCTTTAACTGTAAACACGAGTGAGATGAGTAGATAACCGCAATTGCTGATCTGTGCAGTTGGCATCAAATTGAGCCAGGAACATTAAACCATCAGTTACAAAAAAAATAAACGGTAGCGAAATAGAGAGTCAGGATAGCGTGGAGGGTTATTTTCACTCTCAGGGAAAGCCAGCAGAGCCCTCTTAAGTCTGTGGAACGGGCAAGCAGCAGAGCCACCAGTCCTGTTTTGGCCGGCTAGCACCACACCCGGACTCGCTGCAACACAGTGCTGTGAGGACTAAAATGCTAACTCAAACAGACTCTTTATGCCCACGGCCTCATGTCTTTACAGCACGTGGGGATCCGGGACCCCAGACCTGGTCACTGTGCCTCCACCTAGGCCCTTCCCTGGCCCCTCGTGGAGGGCAGACGGCTCTGGAGTTTGGCTGGTGGCCACTACAGCTGCCCAGAAGACTGGCCCCGCCTCCGAGGAGCTGCTCAACAGCAGTCAGGCCCAGACACCAGCCCAGAACCACGCTAGGGTGCCAGGCAGTGCCAGGGCACCACCAGAGCAGGGAAGTAGGAAAAAACCACCACTGCCGCGTTGACCCCGACTCCTGGTGGCCCCACATGTCAGAGCAGAACTGTGCTCCATAGGGTTTTCAGTAGTTCATGTTTTGGAAGCAGATTACCAGGCCTTACTTCTGAGGCACCTCTAGGTGGACGTGAACCTCCAAGCTTTTGGTTAGCAATGAGCTAGCAGTGAGCACGTTAACTGCCTGCACCACTTGGGGACTTCTAAGAAGTACATACCAGAACAAAGAAAATAAACCCGTTGCCATCAAGTCAATTTCGACTCATGGTGACCCCATGTGACAGAGTAGAACCGCTCCATAGGGTTTCCTTGGCTGTACTCTTTAGCGAAGCAGATTGCCAGGCCTTCCTTCCATGGCACACTGTGTGTACCTGAGCCACCAATCTTTCTGCGAGAAGCCGAGCGCCTAAGTATTTGCACCAGGAAAGACCTTGGAGAAGTGTTAAAAAAGAAACCCAAACCCGTTGCCATCGAATCCATTCTGACTCATAGCAACCCTACAGAACAGAGTAGAACTGCCTCACAGGATTTCCAAGGAGAAATATAGCAAGCCCAAACCAAACCCAGTGCCATCGAGTCAATTCCAACTCATAGTGACCCTACAGAACAGAGAACTGCCTCATAAAGTTTCCAAGAAGTACAACAGTCCCCAAACATGCTTCTGACCCTTAATGTACCTAATGCTAAATTATATTTCTATGAAGCCTTCTGCATGATGACGTGGCTGGTCAAAGGCAGCAAAGTACTGAAACACGTGATTGATAAAGAGGTCAAACCTCACTGTGTTTACAGATAACTCGAGTTCCATCTACCTGGTTCCCACTGCTTACCCATGTCCTTCGCTTGGCTGTATGCCTCACTGCTCAGTTTTCTAAAAAACGGATTTTCCTGGGTTAACAGTGTTTTAACATCTTCCACGGACACAGTAACGATCCTCGACTTAATGAACGGATACAACGTGTATATTCCCTACGACAGCAAAGGGAGAGAGCACCATGACGTCACTAGTCACTGTTAGCAACAACAATTCCTGTGGGCCCAGCCCGGGCACAGCCCCGCAGGCAGCCATGCTAGCCCACCCCTCACTGGGCAGGAGACTGGCACACAAACGCTGAGGACATGGCCCAGGCCCAGAAGCCGAGCCAATGGGATGAGCAATCCCACTGTCAACCAGTGCTGGGTGCTGGGCTGTGCCTGCGCCTCAGGGCGGGTGCAGAGGCTCCAAGGCTACCTGGAAGCTGACTGGGGGGGTTGGAATGCAGACTGTGGACTGGGTAACAGCACACACTCTGCTCCATTCTTGGCCGTGGTCACTACAAAACGACACCCAAGTATCAAAGGGGCACAGGAGGTGATTCCCTGACGTGCCCTCAGAGGACAGGGCAGACGACAGCAGCCGGACAGCGTGCACACTCTGGTGGATGTGGACAAAGGGCATGGCAGTCGTCTGCACTGTTCTCCCCCCTTTAAAGTTCCAGTTAGTTAAAAACAAAATAACAAAGCAAACCAATAAAGGAAAAAGCAGCACATACTTGAGGTATGAAGGCACTCGTTTTTCACGTTAGATGTGGTATTCACTCGTGGCTAATGCTATCAAAGCCCATTTCCCAAATTACCTCCTGTGCGAGCCGGAAGGCACAAGCAAACTCCTCGCCGCTGTTACTGCGACACAAGACTTTTATCCCCGTGTTAATAACCTGCAAGGGAAAAAGGAGGACAAGGCTTTTATCTCTGTGTTAGTAACCTGCAAGGGAAAAATGAGGCAAAACACACACTTAAACAGTCAGGACAATCCATTAAACAGTTCCTTTTACTCCAAGAGGCAGGGCTGAACCAGCTGCTGAGAGGGAGTGGGTGGGACACCCTGAAAGAGGGAAGGATGGGGGAACACCTTGACAGGGAGGGACGGAAGGCAACCTGACAGGGGGAGGGAGCAGGGGACACCCTGAAAGGGCAAAGGAGGTACGGACACCCTGACAGGGGAAGGCAGCATGGGACATCCTGCAAGGGGCAGAAAGTGGGACACCCAGAAAGCAGTCTGACTGCAAGGAGGTCCTCCAGCTTGCTGGTCTCGGGACTGACATACACTCTAAGCGGGGTCTGTCTGCATGGCTCATATCCACCGATAATCACCACAAAAGGCGTTAATCCCGAGAGACCTTCAAAGCACAAGAGCACACAAGCACACACCCTCCTGGCCACAAAGTGCAAGGACACCACCACCCCACGTGGCCCTGGGGGACCAGGAGAGGAATGTGGCAAACGACTTCAAGCACTGTTATGGGAACATGTTTAACCTCGTGGACCCCACAAGAACTCTGGGACCCTCAGGCCCCTAGATCACACACAGAGACCAGGTGGATGAAACAGAGAGGGAAAAGGGGACAGGTGGGGAAAATGGGGGCACAGAAGCAAACACGGGGCCTGAAAATGGCCCGCTTCTCAGAAGGCTGGCAACAAGGGGCCCAGCACAGCAGCTATCCCAGCCCCCAGCCCCAGTCTTTCCCAGAACACTAGCCACGAGCTCCCAGTGCCCACCCACCAAGGAAGGATGGCGGCAGGCCCGCTCCGCCCACTTCAGGGGAGTCAGGGCCGGCGGCTGACAACAACGTGGTGGTCTCCGTGCTCTCGGCCTCTGTGTTCACAGCCATCAGGCAGCACGGCAGAACGGCTGGGTCGGCTCCTCCATGACACACGTGCAGGGGTGCAGACACACCCATACCGCTGTAACAGGGCCCTGCCCCTGGTCACCCGGCCCCACCCTGTCACCCAGCCCCGCCTGTGGCCCACACCTTCATCCTCTCGCTGTTGTTCAGCAGCACGTTCCTCAGCTCCTTGGAAACCATGTATAGCTGCCTTTTCTTCCCTTCTGTCGTGCGAGTTAGCAAATTCATCTTGGGGAACGAAGAATCCAAAGCATAAAATTTCCTACAGACAAAAGAGAGCTGCTCGTTCAAGCAGAGGTCAAAAGGTGGCGGCGGGTCTCCATAGGCCTCACTCCCCCCAGACTCCGAGAGCTTGCTCTGGGGTGCTCTGAGGCACTCAGAGTCACCACCTTGTCGCTGTGATCCAGCCATACCTGAAGCTCCATGTGGTGTTTCCTGGGCTGCACCCAGATCGGGGGTTTCTACAGCAAGGGCCACATCTCCCACACAACTGCGACCCCAGCACCCATACCATCCCGGAGACTTGTTAAGAGGGATTTCTACAGATTTCTGTCAAGCCTAAGTGACAACTCTGGAAAATGTGTGCAGAAATGTAATGAGTAAAGGATAGCCCAGCAAGACGGCTCCCTGGCTTCTACCCGTGGAGTTCCTCAGGAGGCTCCGCTGGACCCACCCGTCTGCATTCCCGAAGACGGAACTGAACCAGCGGCCTGACCCTGCCTCTTTAACCCCACGTGAGTCACAGAGGCTCGGGGGATCAGCCGGTTTTTCATCTCACTGTCATCTGACTCGGCCCCTGCTCACCTAACGCTGGGCTGAACAGCTTCATGTGCAGTTAAATGGGTAAAGAGCTCCACAGAGCCACGCCTGAAGCAACAATGGCTACAGGCAGCTAGGTGTGCACTTCTAACTCTATGGTAAAGGCCTTCAGTGTGGAGTTTAAAAGGAGAAATTAATCCTTACTGGATAGGTGGAAACAATGGGTCGTCTTCAGGAATAAACACAAATGGGTCTTCTTTAAATCCAAAGAGCTTCATTTTCTTTGATGGAGGAGGACTAGAGATAGTGGGAACGAGAGAAATGAATCCACAATTTGGGTGATGACATTAATACCAAAGCACCTCTTCCCCCCGTCCTCAGCCCCACCTGGCCATGGACTCTGAACAGTCACCCCAGCTGCTTGCGCAGCCCTGCCCTAGAGCCTGCCATGCAGCCAAGACCAATACAGGAGCGGCACAGGGAGTACATTCAATCGGAGGGGTTGGAAGGGCCGAGGACATCAGGGCCTGTACATGCCCAGTTCCTACCGGCACATACTGTCTCTCCCCTTTCTCTCTCATGTCAGGACCCATACATACCTGGTCCTCACCCGCTATCTTTCTCACACCGGGACCTTCACACGCTTGGTTCTCACTTGCCATCTCTCTCACATCAGGACCCACACACACCCTCTCTCATGTCAGGACCTTCACATGCCTGGTTCTCACCTGCCATCTCTCTCACATCAGGACCTGCACATGCCATCTCTGTCATGTCAGGATCTTCACATACCTGGTTCTCACCTGCCATCTCTCTCACGTCGGGACCTTCCCACACCTGGTTCTCGACTGCCATCTCTCACGTCAGGACCTTCACACGCGTGTTCTCACCTGCCATCTCTCCCTTGTCAGGAACCACACACGCCATCTCTCTCATGCCAGGACCCATACACACCTGGTTCTCACCTGGCATCTCTCTCACGTCAGGACCCGCACATGCCATCTCTCACATCAGGACCTTCACACACCTGGTTCTCACCTGCCATCTCTCTCACCTCAGGACCTTCACACGCCTGGTTCTCACCCAGATGCACCACCTCTCCCATATCAGGATCCACATACACACGCCCGGCTCTCACCCACACACGCCATCTCTCTTATTGCCATCGTTCTCTGCATCCTCGGCTCTCTGGATTACTTCTGCGTCGCCTGCTTCACTAAGCGGCTTGCTCTCCACCTGGGAAGGGTCCGTGGCTTTCCCGCTGGTCAGATATGTGGGGCTGGACAGCACAGTTTCTCTGGTGTCTGCAGATCTCCCTGGCAGCTGTAGAGGGGAGATGTTTACCTCATTAAAAGCATTACTGACTTTGCACCACTGCAAGGAAATCAGAGTAGCCAGTCGACTAGATCAACCGTGAGTTCGATTCTGCTACGGCGTCAGATATGAGAAAGACAAATCAGAGACAACAATGCAGAATCTTAAACACATTTGTTATAAACAGACCCATGGGCAGTTTCCTCAGGGTTCCACAAAGGCCACACAGGGCCTACTTCACAGCTACAGTGACAATGCCAGCGAGTACTTGTGTGAGAACGCCTGCTGCCCTCTGCTCCATGGGAGGTGCGCTGGAGAGCACGAGGAACACATATTATCCCCAAGACAAGGCAAGAGAGGAGAGATGCACACAAACAGCTGCAACGCAAGGCAGGCCCGTGAACACGTCCTGAGGGGTCTGCAGAGCTGCATGGACACTGGAAGGAGGACAGAGCCCAGCCCCAGGGTGCAGCCCACTGCTGGGACCAAATAAATAGCTGCTAAAGAACGAGTGAACTTCATAATTGAGAGAACAAAAGAGTCTAAACCTGGTTTTGTGAATGAGCCCTTGCGAACACTGAAGTAGCAAAAATGGAACTGGCCTTGTGCGTCAGAAGACTCAAATTTTGCTCTGCTCTGCACACGTCAGTGTATGGCTGCAAAACCACCAACTATTGACTTCAGGATTACAAATAAATTTCAGCAAGTAGGCGAATTCATAAATGTGTAATCTGCAAATGATGAGGGCTGGCTAAAATTCCCAGTGCTTATGAAGTGAGTTTATGAACCAGGGTCCTTCAGCACAGCTGACTAGGCCTTGGAGTGGAGCTGAGGTTCACCTCTGCACAGCCCCACCTCCGGGAGAACACATACAGATGTCCCACCACGTGAGTGAAGGCCTGTGTCCTCCCTCCCCTGGTCTCGATGTCTCAAGATGCTGCCGTGCTTCTCAGAGCCCACCACAACAGCCTGGCTGTCATGAAGCCTCTTCGGCCCTAACCAGGGATCTCATCTTGCCCGAGACACCGACGGACCTCTGCACGGGCTCCCAGCTGCAGTCCTGGCCACATGTGACACGTCTCGTCCCTTCCACCACGGAGGGTGAGCGCACAGGGCAGACAACACAACACACATCCTGAGCTAACTATGCACAGGGCTGACATAAAGGTAGGAAGCAGGGGTATGAGTACCGAAGTGAGCAAAGGACACCCAGCTGTTCCAAAAAGTAAAAGACCTCGTTGGAGGAGATGGACTGCAGGGAACCATGAAAAGTAGTCACACAGAATGTCAGCAGAGCCCCGAAGGCAGGTAAGGAGACACACCGCGGGAAAACAATCTCAGGGCACACCTCAGACAGGCCTGAATCTGCGCTGGGCAACACAATCACTGTGTACGGTTATCGACCACTTGTCATCAACTGCCAGCAAGTCAGCCCCAAGTCCAAATTAAGGCGTATCTTAAAACGTAAGATACACACTATTTTGAAAACTTAGTGTGAAGAAGGAAAAGTATATAAAATGCTGTTCTTAGGCGCTGTTAAGTCGGTTCCGACTCATAGCGACCCTATGCACAACAGAACAAAACACTGCCCGGTCCTGTGCCATCCTCGCAATTGTTGCTATGCTGGAGCCCATTGTTGACGCCATTGTGTCAATCCATCTTGTTGAGGGTCTTCCTCTTTTTTGCTGGCCCTCTACTTTAACAAGCATGATGTCCTTCTCCAGGGACTGGTCCCTCCTGATAACATGTCCAAAGCACATGAGATGTAGTCTGACCATCCTTGCTTCTTAGGAGCCTTCTGGTTGTACCGCTTCCAAGGCAGATTTGTTGGTTCTCTTGGCAGTCCATGGTATAGTCGTTATTCTTCGCCAGCACCACAATCAAAGGTGTTAATTCTTCTTCAGCCTTCCTTATCCATTGTCCAGCTCTCACATGTTTATGACGCGACTGATCAGGCGCACCTTTGTCTTCCAGGTGATGTCTTTGCTTTTTAACACTTTAGAGATCTTCATATATGCCCAGTGCAACGCGTATACAAAATATTAATAATTTTTTTACACCCATTACATGCAAAAAATGTTTTGAATATACTGGAATTAAATAAATAAAAAACCCAAAACATATACCCCTTGCAACTGAGTAGATTCCGACTCCTAGTGGCCCCATAGGACAGAGTAGAACTGCCCCACGGGGTTTCCAAGGCTGTAAATCTTTACAGAACTAGACGGCCATGCCTTTCTCTCACGGAGCAGCTGATGGGTTTGAACCGCCCACCTTTCAGCTAGCAGCCAAATACTTTACCTACTGGGCCACCAGGGCTCCTTAATTAAATACTTCCTTAAAATTTTTATTTTTCACATGGCTACTAGAAAAATTTCACATGTGCTCGCACTGTTTCTATGAGCCAGTGCTGCCCCCACACCACAGCTCTAGTCCTCAAAAGGCCACCCTGATTTACCAAGTCCAGACGTGCCTCGGAAGAAAGGCCTGGTGATCTGCTTCAGAAAGCCCATGGCTACAAAAACCCTAGGGGGGGCATTTCTACTCCAGCACACTTGGGGTTGCCATGAGTTGGAATCAACTCGACAGTTCTGGTTTTTTAGCATTCAAAGACCACAGATTTCCAGCCTCTGAGATAATACTTTGACCTAACGCGAAACCGTGAGACCCTGCTTGTACAATTCTGAATGAGTGGCACCCCAGGGTGCTGTGGAGGTTCTTGGAGGAATCACTTCCTTTCTGCTTTTCCAGGGGCTGGGGAACCATGGCTGGTCCTCGTTTCCAAGCGTGGGTCTTCAAGCAATACAGACCCTCAGACTGGCATACTAGTCAACGCTGGGTGACTCCAATCACCAGTGCTGACAAGGAGGACCACGACAGGCTCAACTTTGTGTCCAGACAGCCAAGCCCAGCTGGATCTTAACCACTGGCTTCAGCCACGCCCAGAGGAGTAGGCAGCTGGGGGCCCTCAGAGACAGGGCCTGCGCCTCGCTCCGCCAGCCAGGCCTGCGGTCTCCCCGGCCTCAAGATGAGGAAGGCTGGCTAGATGAGACTTGCACCTGGCTGAAACGAGCCCACCCCATGGGCCACCGAAGCCCAGGAGCTTGGTTCTGACCCAAGAGCCAGGTCCGAGTCTTTCCCATTTTGAAACATTAACCTGGATTTAAGATGCTGAAGGAACAAGTCCTTCAAAACTGTCTTTTCTGCTTCTTTCTCCCCAGTAAGACAGTCTGCTTTCTGGAAAACTCAAAACTTGAACGAGTTCCCATTCCTTCACGCTCAGCCCTCACCTTCCCCCAGCCTCCCCCCCGCTTGTCCTGTTACCTCTGAACACCTTCTCCCAGGCTCCCCACCCCCACCTTCCTTTTACCGCTGAACACCTTCCCCAGGCTCCCCCCACCTTCCCTTTACCTTTGAACACCTTCCCGAGCCCCCCCACCTTCCCTTTACCTCTGAACACCTTCCCCAGCTCCCCCCCCCACCTTCCCTTTACCTCTGAACACCTTCCCCAGGCTCCCCTGACCTTCCTCAGCCACCCCCCCCACCTTCCCTTTACCACTGAACACCTTCCCCAGGCTCCCCCTACCTTCCTTTTACCTCTAACACCCTCCCCAGTTTCTCCCCACCATCCCCAGACCCCTGTCACCTTCCCTTTACCTCTGAACACCTTCCCCCAGCCCTCCCCACCCTCCTTTTACCTCTGAACACCTTCCCCCAGCCCCCCCCCACCCTCCTTTTACCTCTGAACACATTCCTCCATGCCCCTCCTGTAGGCTCTGCTCTAAGTTTATAAAAAGCTCAAGGATCTTATGATGCTAGTTTGACAAAGACCCATACCTTTCGTTGGCGTTTATTCCACGGCATTGAAGAGTTTTTGACTAACACTGCCACAAAGAACCCTCCAGTATTCTGATGATGTGGTAAGATCCTAAGGCTAAAACCAAACAAAATTTACTTTTCAGCTAAAGTGTGTTCTTTTAGTATTAAAGCAATACAACAAAGATTACCTGAGATAAAGGAACCCAAAAAACCCAAACCTGTTCCCGCTGAGTCAAGTCTGACTCCTAGCGACCCTGTAGGGCAGAGGAGAACTGCCCCATAGGGTTTCAAGGAGCAGCTGGTGGATTCGAACTGCTGACCTTTTGGTTAGCAGCTGAGCTTTTAACCACTGTGCCGCCAGGGCTAAGTCACATCTTAGTGTGAATATTCACACAAACCTCGCTCACAGAACGGCACACATGATCTTTAAGTTAATGTAACACCCAGAGTACCCCTAGCTAGCCCTAACTGATCTCATGCGTTATAAAGCTGATGCCAGCAGTTCTTAGGGACCAGAAGGACTTACTTGCCTGTAGGTTCATGACCCTGGGGGTCAGCCCCCAGGCCTCAGAACAACACCCCACTACAACTCAGTGATACCCTCACCAGAAAACCCCACTTCCACCCCCAAGCTTACCACCGCTGTAGGTTCAAGGCCTGCAACTTCTCTGGGTCATTTGGTGGGAACATGGTGGGTCGGATTTGGGTGTTCCTGTTGTGCGGGACCTTGTCCCAATCAGCAAACCACTGCCCATCCTTTGTCATGACCTGTGACACAAGGGACAGAGGCAGGTCAGCTCTGTGACAGAGAAGTACAAGGCAGTGGTGGGAGTGCACCCAGTGTGACACGGGGGCTCGCACCTCTCCACGGAGCAGGAGTGCTCCCAGTGTGACACGCGGGCTTGCACCTCTCCACATAGTGGGAGTGCTCCCAGTGTGACATGGGCTTACACCTGTCCATGGAGCAGGAGTGCTCCCATGTGACACGTAGGCTCGCACCTCTCCACAAAGGTGGGAGGCCACTTGCAAATACAACACTGTGACAATTTTCACAGGTGAGCCAATGTTACATACACTCTGCTAAAGACAAAGTTAGAATTCTATTATTCAAAAAACCAGTATAACCATTACAAAAGAACATTTTTCATGCAGGTTTGTTTCTTCCAACAAACTTCAGATTATTTCTGACTTAAAACTGAAGAGTGGCTTCTCTCGTGTTGGGAACGAAGCTTGAATCTCAACCAATAAGAAAATAAGGTGCAGCTATACTTACGGGATGAGGATAAACAAAGCTGGTTCCCATATTTAGAGTTAAGGCAGGAAAACTTTTCCATTTACAAAGAAAAAACATTACTGGAATCCCACCCTTTGTCATTGAATACAATTTTGAAATTAAGCCTGAACTATATCAGCAAACGTGGCATTTGTTCAAGTCGGCAAACACAAACACTTTAAACTTTTTAAGAATTAACATTAAATATCAAACTTGTTTGGACTACAGCCCTCCAGGACAGTTACCTTCCAGTGTGAGAGCCCAGGCATCCACTTCAGCCCCGGCAGCTCAGCAGACACGTCGGCGAGCTCCAAAGCGCCTGGAGTCAAAAGAGCAAACAACAAAAACTGCGGTTAACAAAGGCTCCACACAGGATGGTACGCGAGGGGCGCACCGTGCCGTTCTGGCCACACACGGCGTCCAGCAAAGGTGGATGCACTGGGACAGAATTCATAGCTCCGGTTACCGAGACTGGCCTGCGGGACCATGGGGTGGTGGGAATGGTCTAGAGGTGGACTCTGGGGGTGTGCGCAGCTCTGTCCATCTATTAAAAGTCACTTACAATGTGTGGATGTCACAGTATGTAAACTATACCTCAGGCAGGCTTTTGCCAAGGGTACTGCACACACCTGCAGAGCCCCAGCGCTGGCTGGGCTCCTCACAGGGGAGGCCTTGGGTGCCAAGGGTACTGCACACACCCGCAGAGCCCCAGGGCTGGCTGGGCTCCTCACAGGGGTGGCCTTGGGTGCCAAGGGTACTGCACACACCCGCAGAGCCCCGGGGCTGGCTGGGCTCCTCACAGGGGTGGCCTTGGGCAGCACCAGGCCAGGACTTCACATGGGCGAGTCGCCTCACGTCCACATCACAGTTAGAGGGTCTTGGACTTCACACCCTTATTTCTTGCAAACATCACCAGCACCAAAACGAACATTTAAGATGAACTGTGCAAAATGTTAAACATATAGTTTTGGGCCCACGTTAAGTTTTCTAGAATTGTCCCTCAGGACATAACGAGCCCAACTTTCAAGGCCTACGGCAGCGATAGTACAAAGAACTGAGATGGGGCCACGATGGGAAACCTCTTTAACTGACTGCCACCCACCCATCACGGACACAGGCTCAATGGCCTCAGGGAAGGGGAACCTTAACAAAGCTCCACAGACCGAGAAGCTGCAGACAACACGACAACTATCACAACAGAACAAGGTGCTCTGAGGCAGGCACGGACCAGGGAGGGCCCGTCAGAGAAGTCTCTCAGCAGCCTCCATGATTGCCTGAACACTTTCGCTTTCCATTAGGGTGCCGGAGCGTCAGGCTTTCGATGGACCCGGTCCAGAAGGTTCGTGAACGAGCTGAGCTGGTCAAGACCGACCACCAGCAGCTGAATGAGAAGGCACCAGTGCTGACTCATCCCTCTTCCAGCTAAGCTTCTGAGGACTGTCAGGTGGGGCACTGTCCCTCAGGGTACACCCCGACACTGCATGGCCTGAGCACAAGTACGTAGATGGGGCCCAGTCTATGCACAACGCCTCAGACAGAGCCGTCCACTGACCCTGTGCGAGGGCCAAGGCTAAGGGACCCTCACGGTCTGAAACCACCACAGCCAGAAAGACGGCTGCTGCTGGACAAGCCAGACACCACCACCTGCACAACAAGAAAGTAACCGAAGAAGAGACCTACTCAGAAACAACGTGCTGCCAGGAACTTGGTCCCAAAACCTGTCAGCCACAGGAAAGGCTACTGTGATACGTTGGGACATTAAGTTCCCTGGACGGCATAAAAATTTAGACATACACAATCAAAACTCTTAAATGGTCTAAGAACGGCAGAAGATACTGCAAAAAAAAAAAAGTAACAAACGGATGATTTCCCCCTAGTTCTACTTTCAACAGAAAAACAAAGACGCCCTACGTTAGAACCAAAGGCTTTCATGTGGAGGAATAAAGTCCACCGCCATTAACAGGCAAAAGTCAACGCAGGTATCTGAAGGGAAAGAATCCATTTAACTTCTTTTTTAAATAAGAAAGTCCTTCATCATTGAACTAGGTGGCCAAACACAGACCCCGAACTACCACTCACTCATACTTCCCTGGGAGGGGGGCTCCACCTCCCTCCTGACCCCACTATGCTATCTCTCCTGGGAGGGGGGCTCCATCTCCCACCTGCCCTCCCCCATGCTATCTCTCCTGGGAGGGTGCTCCATTTCCCTCCTTCCCCACTCCATGCTATCTCTCCTGGGACAGGGGCTCCATCTCCCTCCTGCCTGCCCCATGCTATCTCTCCTGGGAGGGGGGTCCATCCCCCTCCTACCCCTGCCATGTTGCCTCTCCTGGGGGGGGGCTCCATTTCCTACTTGCCCCCCCATGCTCTCTCTCCTGGGATGGGGGTTCTATCTCCCACCTGACCCCCCCCATGTTAACTCTCCTGGGAGGGGGGCTCCATCTCCCTTCTACCCCCTCCTTGTTGCCTCTCCTGGGAGGGGGGTTCCATCTCCTACTTGCCCCTCCATGCTCTCTCTCCTGGGACGGGCTTCCATCTCCCTTCTGCCCCCCATGCTCTCTCTCCTGGGACAGGGGCTCCATCTCCCACCTGCTCCCCTCATCATGCCTCTCCTGGGAGGGGAGCTCCATGTCCCATCCATCCTAACCTATGCCAGGAGGAGGACAGAGCCGCCTGAGCTGAGTGCATGAAAGCACAGGAACCGCTTCATCAGTAACATGGGCCGGCTCATTACCTTGTCTCTGGACTGACTCAGAACTTGGACGGGAAAGATGGGGCTATTTATTGAGCTCTCTCAAAAAAGACCTGTCCCTCCTGCAAATACACACGTAAGGAAATGAAGCCAGCAATGGCCTAGAAATGTGGACTGTGAAAAGATGCTCAGCATCCAACAAGAAAACCAACAACGCGATCCCAAAAACAGGCCAGGGAGGAAGCTGGCTGGGAATCAACGAGCCGCAGTACCCATCGCAGACAAAAGCGGCGCTCGCTGGGCAGACAGGCAGGGCCCCACCCAGGAGGCGCTGCGGTCCTCACGCTGCACCCCCTCCTTGTCCTGCCCTGCTCTTCCTGCCCTTGCTGACATTTGGGCTTGACCTGTGCGAGCTTCTGTGGGTTTCAGGAGGCTGATGCTCCCCAGTGAAGTAGGAGCAAGGACCCATACTCCACCCATATAAGCACCCGTCTGACACGGGTAGTCCCTTCAATGCTGGGACTGAGGCTCCACGTGGGAAGGCTGCAAGAGTCCCAAGGGGAGCAGCCTGTTCCCGCACAACAGCCAGCCAGGGCGCACAGAGGGCCCTGCACGTGGTGGACATGCTTGGAGTTCTGAGATGCCATGTGGCAAATGTCTTGGGGACCCCAGGCTAAATACGTAAAAGAAAGCTGGGCAGATGTGAGAGGGACGTGACGTGCGAGCCCCTGTGGAGGTCGACTCCAGGGTGCTTGGTGTGCAAAGAACCTGCAGAATGAAGCCAAGTAGCCACAATGGGACCACGACCACCTACGGCAGGTAAAGAAAACCTCTTAGCAGGAGATCCCCCTGGACAGAGCTCCACAAGGAGTGGCCCCCAGTTTGGCTCTGATCAGCAGTCGGGCACACAAACGGTGCACACAAAGCTACCTCCTGCACCTCAGAGATGTACGTGCAGATGGGGGCCAGGGTAGACCAGGCATTTGTGTTATTCAAGTTACCTGGAATCCTATTTTTCTGAAGTTCCTAGCTATGGCACACCAAAATCTGAGCCCGTTACTACGGCATTCCATTGTTCTAACATCTGGCCCAGTTTACATACCTGTAGGTGTAATTTTATTACAATGAAATTTACTAAATTATATCCTCCACAGTCCCTTTCATCATACGCCTTCTGAAATAAAATACTACCAAAAACACGATCCTAACTACCCAAAGTGAGCATCATTTAGAATGATGTGGCGTTATAATGTACAGGAAACCAAAGTAAATGCAGGACACCAGGTTCAAGACCAAGGCCCTTGAAGCGAAACAGCCGCAGGGCTCACAGTACAGCACAGACCACACTACTGGGGGAGTGGGGGTGGGGGTGGTGGCAGGCGCTGCGCCCAGGAAACCCACATGCGTTCCTTTCCAACAGACTCACCTCAGCATACTTCCCACATGTGTCGTGGATTTTGTAGTATTCTATCTTGGAAACACAATAAGTTTAAAATTTCTCATTATTTGTTTTAAGGAGAGAATGATGGGAAAGCCACCACAGTATGGCAAAATAACACACAATGCTGGTAGCTATGCCACCTGTCTTAGTCATCTAGTGCTGCTGTAACAGGAATACCACAAGTGGATTGCTTTAACAATCAAATTAATCTTTTCACAGTAAGGGAGGCTAGAAGTCCAAATTCAGGGCATCAGCTCCAGGGGAAGGCTTTCTCTCTCTGTTGGCCTTCTAATCAATCCTCTTCTAGACTAGGAGCTTCTCCACACACGGACCACGTGTCCAAAGGATGAGCTCTGCTCCTGGCACTGCTTTCTTGGTGGTATGAGGTCCCCCACTCTCTGCTTGCTTCCCTTTCCTATTTATCTCTTGAGAGACAAAAGGTGGTGCAGGCCACACCCCAGGGAAACTCCCTGTACACTAGATCAGGGATGTGGCCTAGGTAAGGGTTTTACATCCCACCCTAATCCTCTTGAAAATAAAATTACAATCACAAAATAGAGGACAACCATACAATACTAGGAATCATGGCCTAACCAAGTTGACACATTTTTGGGGACACAATTCAATCCCTGACACCACCAGTATCCAAATATCAGCAGGTTCAACCATGCCTGACAGGTTTTCGGCGGAGTTTACAGACTAAGACAGGCTACAGAGATGTACCTGGCGGTCCACTGCTGAAAAGCATTAGCCAGTGAAAACCTTATGAATAGCAGCAGAACACTGTCTGATACAGTGCCGGAAAATGAGCCCCCCAGGTTGGCAGGCACTCAAAATATGACTGGGGAAGAGCTGCCTCCTCAAAGTAGAGTCGACCTTAATGATGCAGATGGAGTCAAGCTTTCCGGACCTTCATCTGCTGATGTGGCACGACTCAAAATGACAATAAACAGCTACAAACATCCATTAATAATTAGAATGTGGGATATACGAAGTGCAAATCTAAGAAAATCGGAAATCATCAAAAATGAAATGGCGTGCACAAACATCGACGTCCTAGGCATTAGCGAGCTGAAATGGACAGGTATTAGCCATTCTGAATTGGGCGAACATACGGTCTACTATGCCGGGAATGACAACTTGAAGAAGAATGGTGTTGCATTTATCGTCAAAAAAAAAAAAAAAACGATTTCAAGATCTATCCTGAAGTACAGTGCTCTCAGTGATAGGATAATATCCCTATAAAAAAGACCAGTTAATATGGCTATTATTCAAATTTAGGCACCAATCAGTATGGCAGAAGGTGAAGAAATTGAAGATTTTTACCAATTTCTGCAGTCTGAAATTCATTAAACGTGCAATTGAGATGCATTGGTAATTACTGGTGATTAGAATGTGAAAGTCGGAAACGAAGAAGATAGTTGGAAAATATGGACTTGGTGATAGAAACAACGGGGAGATCACATGATAGAATTCTGCAAGACCAACAACTTCTTCACTGCAAATACCTTTTTTCAACAATATAAACAGCAACTATACAGATGGACCTCGCCATATGGAATCCACAGGAATCAAACTGACTACATCTGTCGAAAGAGGCAATGACAATATCATCAGTTAGAACAAGGCCAGGGCCAGCTGTGGATCAGACCATCCATCAACTGCTCGTATGCAAGTTCAAGTTGAAGCTGAAGAAAATTAGAACAAGTTCACACAAGAGCCAATGTATAACCTTCAGTGTATCCCACCTGAATTTAGAGACCGTCTCAAGAATAGCTTTGACAGGCCGAACACTAATGACTGAAGACGGAACAAGTTCTGAAATGACATCAAGGGCATCAAAAACAAAGAAAGCAAGAGACTATTAAAAAAACATGAAAGACCAAAATGAATGTCAGAAGAGACTCTGAAACTTGAACACAGAGTAGCTAAAGCAAACAGAAAAACGATGAAATAAAAGAGCTGAGCGGAAGACTTCAAAGGGTGGCTCGAGAATACAAAGCAAACTATTATAATGAAACGTGCAAGGAACTGGAGTTAAAAAACCAAAAGGGAAGAACACACTCAGAATTTCTCAAGCTTTCCCATCTTTCCCGTCCAAGTTTGGAGTCAGTTCAGGGACAAGGTAAGGAGCCGGCCCATGTTACTGATGAAGCGGTTCCCGTGCCTTCAAGCCTCAAGTTGCAATACTGAAGGATTCTACAGGCAAAATACTGAACAATGCAAGAAGAATAAAAAGAGATGAAAGGAATACACAGAGTCACTGTACCAAAATGAATTGGTTGACATTCAACCATTTCAGGAGGGAGCATATGATCAAGAACTGTTGGTACCGAAGGAAGAAGTCCAAGCTGCACTGAAGGGAATGGCGAAAACCAAGGCTCCGGGAATTGATGGACTACCAATTCAGATGTTTCAACAAATGCATGCAGCACTGGAGGTGCTCACTCATCTATGTCAAGAGATTTGGAAGACAGCTACCTGGCCAACCACCTGGAAGAGACCCACATCTGTGTCCATTTCAATAAAGGTGACCCAACAGAAGGCCGAAATTATTGAACAGTATCATCAGTATCACACAAATATAATCTTGCCGAGATCATTCAAAAGTTGTTGCAGCGGTACATCAGCAGGGACTCCCAGAAGTTCACGCCAGATCATGAAGAGGACGTGGAACCAGGGACATCGCTGCCACTGTCAGATGGATCCTGGCTGAAAGCAGAGAATGCCACAGAGCTGTTTACCTGTGTCTTACTGACTGTGCAAAGGCATCCGACTGTGTGGATCATAACAAACTATGGATAACACTGCTCAAGGGGAACTCCAGAACATTTCACTGTGCTCATGAGGAACCTGTATGTAGACCAAGAGCCAGTCATTTGATCCAAGCACATGGATGCTGCCTGGCTTGAAGTCAGGAAAGGTGTGTCAGGGTTGCATCCTTTTACCACACTTATTTAGTCTTCATGCTGAGCAAATCATCCGAGAAGCTGGACCACGTGAAGAAGAATATGACATCAGGACTGGATGAATACACATTACCAAAAAGAACTGGCTGACATTCAACCATTTCAGGAGGTAACGTGATCGGGAGCTGATAGTAATGAAGGAAGAAATCCAAGCTGCACTGAAGGCACTGGCAAAAAACAAGGCTCCAGGAATTGACAGAACACCAACTGAGATGTTTCAAGAAATGGATGCGGCACTGCAAGGGCTCCCTTGTCTGTGCCAGTAAATGTGGATGACAACTACCTGGCCAACAGACTGGAAGACATCCATATTTGTGCCCATTCCAAAGAAAGGTGATCCCACCAAATGTGGAAATTATCAAACAATATCATTAATACCACACACAAGTAAAATTTTGCTGATGATCATTCAAAAGCAGTTACAGCAGTACCCTGAAGGGGAACTGCCAGAATTCATAATAGGACGTGGAACAAGGCATATCACTGCTGATGTCCGATAGGCTCTGGCTGAAAGCAGAGCATACCAGAAAGATGTTTACCTATGTTTTGTTGATTATGCAAAGACATTCCACTGCGTGGATTGTAACAAATTACGGATAACACTGCGAAGAATGGGAATTCTAGAACACTTAATTGTGCTCAAGCAAGATCTGTACATAGACCAAGAGGCACTTACTGAACAGAACAAGTGGATACTGTGTGGTTTAAAAACAGGAAAGGTGTACGTCAGGGTTGTATTCTTTCTCCATATCTATTCAATCTGTATGCTGAGCAAATAATCTGAGAAGCAGGATTCTGTGAAGAAGAACGGGGCATCAGGATTGGAGGAAGGCTCATTAACCACCTGCATTATGCAGATGACACAACCTTGCTTGCTGAAAGTGAAGAGGACTTGAAGCTCTTACTGATGAGGATCAAAGACCACAGCCTTAAGTATGGACTGCACCTCAACATAAAGAAAACAAAAATCCTGACAACTGGACGAATAACGAATATCATGATAAACAGAGAAGATGAAAGTTGTCAAGGATTTCCTTTTCTCTGGATCCACAATCAACACCCATGGAAGCAGCAGCAGCCGAGAAATTAAAAGACACATTGCACTGGGCAAATCTGCTGTAAAAGACCTCTCTGAAGTGTTAAAAAGCAAAGATGTCACCTTGAAGACTAAGGTGTGCCCGACCCAAGCCATGGCGTTTTCAGTCACCTCACATGCATGCGAAAGCTGGACAATGAATAAGGAAGACCAAAGAAGGGCTGATGCCTCTGAATTGTGGTGCTGGCAAAGAATACTGAATACAGTATGGACCACAAGAAGAAGGAACAAACCTGTCTTGGAGGAAGTACAACCAGAATGCTCCTTAGAAGCAAGGATGGCGAGACTGCATCTTACATACTTTGGTCATGTTATCAGGAAGGACCAGTCCCTGGGGAAGGACATCACGCTTGGCAAAGTAGGAGGTCGGCTGGCGAAAAAGAGGAAGACCCTCAGTAAAATGGATTGACGCAGTGGCTTCAACAACGGGCTCAAGCACCACAATGGTCATGAAGATGGCACAGGACTGGGCGGTTTCGTTCTGTTGTACACAGGGTTCCTGTGAGTCAGAACCAACTTGACAGCACCTAACAAGAATGTAACGGGAAAGTTAACATCTCAGGGAAACGTCAAGGGAGAAATATTATTTGACATCAAAACATTACAACAGGGATCTAACATAACCTTTCAATCTCAGAGAAACAAAAGTGGGCAAAAGTCCTTTTATTTTCAAATCCCTCATGATTCATAAAACATGACAAATCCATTTTACAGGCCTGGTTTTAATGAGGAATATGTTGTTTTAAGGTCTACAGTTACAAGTCATGTAAGCAGCGTCCAGGAAAAGGTTTGAAGGAATACACACCACAGCAATAAACAGTGTTTCTGCAAAGCATACTCTGTTAGGAGGCTTGCGTCCATCCCTACCTTCGCTTTTCTCCAGGAGAGATGCGATGACGGCTTCGTCCTCAATGGGGTTCAGGGAGCAGGTGGAGTACACCATCCGCCCACCTTCAGCGAGCTGCTCGGCACCCCGTGTTGCAATCCGCAGCTGCAGGCTGAGGAGAAGACATGAGGCTACCACAGACCGAACGTATCCACATGCGCATGTTTTATAAACACTTAACGTCCACCATGGCACACACTCATTGCAAGTATTACAGTAGACTTATAAGAAAACCAGAATACTCTGGGTAACATCAACAATTCCTTATAATTTTAAAAAAAAGTTTTAGGGTTTCTGAGCGAAGTTAGATAAGGAGCCCTGGTGGTACAAACGTTAAGCTCTTGGCTACTAACCAAGTTTGGTGGTTGGAACCTACCCAGCAGCCCTGCTAGACAAAGGACTGGTGACCTGCTTCTGTGAAGACTACAGGCAAGAAAACCCTGGGGGGCAGTTCTGCTCTGCTGTGGGGGGCAGCCATGAGTGGAAATCTAGTCGACAGCAACTAACAACAGTAACAAGTTACAGTAACATACCTAATTACGTGTTTTCACTATCCTGTTAATCTTTTC
The DNA here is from genome assembly GCF_024166365.1 of Elephas maximus indicus. Taxonomy (NCBI): domain Eukaryota; kingdom Metazoa; phylum Chordata; class Mammalia; order Proboscidea; family Elephantidae; genus Elephas; species Elephas maximus. The sequence goes on along the minus strand of NC_064820.1, from coordinate 5,544,002 downwards.
CATCGTGTCAACAAGTAAAACAAAGCTGATTAATAGACAAATGAGCATATTAAATGGATTTCACTACTCGATGGATAATTACCAAATAAAAAAGCCTCCACACTTGTACAAACGTGTGATTTTTCTTCCCATCAAAATTCATTTCCCTTGTATATTCTAAATCTAACTCCCACCTGTTTCACCAACACACATTGTAGTAAGAGTATTTAACAAAAACAAGCTCCTGCTGGAGCGACTGCTGAGGAATACGTCTTAGTAACTTTAGATCATCCACGAGATGGGTAACGTTTAATGCTAAATGTAGAGACGGTATAATCACAGCTGTTGAAAACACTCAGAAAACTCCGTGTCCAGAACAAGACTGGAACACCCCAGCTGGAAACAGCAGTTGTAGGGGTTGTGAGATGGTCTTTTTCTTTGTACTTTCATAAATTTTCCAAATTTTTTTAATGAACGCTCCATTATAAAGAAGCCAACCAAAAAATATTTCTAAAAACAGAGCAAAATGTTAAGTGAAACGATCACTCAGCAGAAAGTAACAAAAAAACGGAGACCGATCCGTTAACATTATTAAGGAGCCCTGGTGGTGCAGTGGTTAAGTACTCGGCTACTAGTTGACATTATTAAGGAGCCCTGGTGGTGCAGTGGCTACTAACGGAAAGGTGGGTGGTTGGGACCCACCCCCAGCTGCTCCATGGAGAAACACCTGGTGATCTGCTTCCGTAAAGATTACAGCCTAGAAGACCTTAGGGGGCAGTTCTACTGTGTCACACGGGGTCGCCATAAATCAGAGCTGACTCGATGGCACATAACCATAACACCACAAAGGGGTAAATGGTCATTTTGTGGAGAAATGCATTTGAAATGTTACAGAACATTTTCATAAATTGCACTTTAAAAAGAAAGTGTATTTGGAAGGCATATAAGTTCACTATCCTTAAATTCTGATACATAATAGAAGCAAACTCTTAAGACAGGTGCCATCAGCACTCTCAGATGCTGAGTTAGACCATCAAAGACCTGGAAATTCGGGGCCATTTCTATTTCCTCAAGCCACGCTCCCTAGTCTGACTTACCCATGCAGCTGCAAGCTATTCGAGGTTGTCCACTTTTTCCAAACGTCGATGTTTTTCCTCATAGTGCCATCTCCACTGGGAAGAAAGGGTAAAAATTTAAAACGTCGTATAAGCCGATGACGAAACTTAACAGATATGTCATATTCAAGCTCAAATCCCAAACAGGTGTTATAAATACTAGAAAACGCAACGTCAGTTCTCACCACCTACAAATCAACCTTCTATCCCCGTTTCAGGGATGCTCTAATGCGAAGTACTTTTTAATTACACTTCAATACAGAAATGACAAACTTGAACAGGAAATCTCATTTAACACTTAAAGAGAGATTAAGCTGCTTCCATTTGGGAAAAATAATAGCAGCAGTAATTTGCAGTGCTGGGGCACGGAACCTTGAGTAAACAGAAGATGTTTTGATCCAGCTATTTTGAAACTTGGTTAATCAACAATGACATTCTAATCAGAATTAGATGAATAATGATAAATTTCCACTCCTGGGAAACTGTCCACAGCAAACTCCATTAAAGCTGACTTAATGTCTTCACCTTGTATTTCCTACATGTCACAGTTAAACGATTCTGATTTTTACATTTATTTAATGGAAATTACTTTCACGTTTTAATTAACAGAAATTATTTCCATGTAAATTTTATATTTACAGACTTGATTCATTCATCTTTCTGTCCATATCAAATTCTACCTACCAAGTTTCTCCAGGTGTAACTCCTGCCCTTTGCTGATTTTTCCTGCAGTTTCATCTTACTTGGTAGTCTAGTTGCAAGATCCTTGATGTAAAGGTCACAGGATGGAAATATCCCAGGTGAGTTCATTCCTACGTTCAAATGACTGCCCCGGCTTATATACCAAAACCAAACCTTGAGCTGGTGAGTCAATTCTGACTCACAGCAACCCTACAGAACACACTGGAACTGCCCCACAGGGTGTCCAAAACTGTCATCTTCTCAGGAGCAGATAGTCAGGTCTTTCTCCAGTAGAGTGGCTGGCAGGTTCGGACTGTCAACCTTTTGGTTAGCAGCCAGGCGCTTTACAGTTGCACCACCACAGCCCTTCCTGACTTACATGGTGACTTAAAACTCTACCATAATTTTGAGGAATTCCTCAGCCTGTGACTGACTGTAACGTCATTCGTTCTCAAAATATGTTAAGAAATGAGTTTTTTCTCAGACCAAAAGAAGACAAGTATGGGAAAACACTGACCCAAAACAAAATTTAAAAACTACAATCAGGAAAAAAAAAGAGCTTCTTTCATGACTTATTTCAATATTTATGTCCGAGAAAATCTTCCAGGTATTTAAAAACTCAGCCGCACCTGCTGCTACCAGCTACGCTATTCGCACTGGGATCTGCCGCCTGTTTAAGCAAAGTGGAATTCTTCGTCCGCGGCGCTGACTCGACCGCTGCGCCTGGTGCCGGCGTGCAGCTTCGGAGGCAGCTTTCCTGTGCTCTGCTCTCGGCAAACCTGTGCCACTGAGGATGCACGACCCGTGCCATATGACTGAGGTCCACGTCACTCCTCTGGGCTTTAACAGACATGGTCAGCGTGCTTTCCTTTATTGAAAATGCAGTTATTCAGTCGCCACAAGATTCTTCATACATAAAATCTAAAGCTTATGTGAAAATACGGAGAAAGGTATCTGGAAAAATACACGTAAATGGTTCCGCAAAGATCTGAACTGCTAAATGCATTTTTGTGCTAAATAACACCACCTCGGTCTCAGCTAAATACCCTGCGTGGGGCGAACAGCTTGCACTCAACTGCTAACCTGACAGCTGGCAGTTGGAACCACCCGGCAGTACAGCGGAATAACAGGCCTGGAGACCTGCTTGTGAGGAGACTTCAGCCAAGAAAACCCTACGGTGCAGCTGTACTCTGTAACACGCGGGGTAGCCAGGAGTCAGAATCACCCCCCGACAACAACCAACAACAGGTATTAGCTTGTCCTGAGAACCCAATATGATGAAGTATTACTCCAGGACAAAGGTTTTTTTTCACTCACTGGAAATACAAACATGAGTTCTTAGATCAGCAAGCCATTCCAAGCAACAACGTCCTGATGTACATCACAAAGACAGCTTCTGGTTCTAGTTTGCTCTCGGGTGTTTCCTGACACCCCTCCAGGGACCTCCACACAGTGCCTCACGCCTGCACATGGTCTGTCACTATGTCTATCCCTAGAGGGATACCCCAGCAGCTGTCTGTCTTCTGATTCAGGCTCCCCCTGCCGCCACCAAGATGGCATTACAGGCCACGTGATGTCCCGAAGGCTGGGGCATTGGCTGACACACCTGCAGGGGACGTCGCACAGGATACGGTCGTAGAAAAGTGCCTCCTTCCGCCCGCCCACGTCCATCTGCAGCTGGGGGATGGTGGACGCGTCGTGGTTGACCACCATGATGCACGGGCTGCTCAGCCGCTTGGCCTGGTGGACCAGCAGGTAGCAGCGCTTGTTGTCCACGTCGTTTGCGATGACAAACCCCTCTGGGAAAGTGCGATTGTAACATCAGGGAGAGGCAGCCTGCAAACCCCTCTGGGAAAGTGAGACTGTAACATCGGGGAGAGGCAGCCTGCAAACCCCTCTGGGAAAGTGCGACTAACGTCAGGGAGAGGCAGCCTGCAAACTCCTCTGTGAAAGTGCGATCGTAACGTCAGGGGAGAGGCAGCCTGAGCGGGACCATTCCCGGAAGAAACAACCTCCAGGCTGGGGGGTGAGAAGCAGCTATCCCTATGCCAGACTTAGGACCTGAGCTCAGGATCTGCCAGAAAGGCAGAGGGGCCCCAAAAAGGAGCCAGGTGCCCCACGGGGTTTCATGGACACTTGCAATTTCAAAACGTGAAGACCCATTAGATCAACCATTACTTTGAGTTCACCATGTCCCCACTAAGGTCCCTGAATGGTGCAAACGGTTTGTAAGCCACTACTAAGCAAAAAGTTGACAGTTCAAACCCACCCAACGTACTTGAAAAGAAAGGCCTGGCCACCTGCTTCCAAAAGGTGATGGCCATGAAAACCCTATGGAGCACAGTCCAGCTCTGACACACATGGGGTCGCCAAGAGTCAGGGTCACGTTACCCCCGCTATGCTTGTGCTCCAGTCATGGACAAGTGCGGTGCTGAGCACAGGGGACAGTGTTCTGCTTTCAGGACGCGGCACCGCCCGTGGCAGGGTCCCTCCCCCTTGGGGCACAAGCTCCAGGCCTACCTGGGAAGGGGATGTTCATGTCAGCATGCAGCATCTCAATCAGCTGGGCGGTCTTCGATCCGGGGGCTGCACACATATCCAAAATCTACAAAAAAAGCATGACGACGTCCAGGCTTTTATGTCAAGAAACGAAACATGCCGCATTTAATGTAGAATACTGCTATGACTCATTCTGGTATTTTGATTGCTATCCCAAGGTCTGAATGTTTCTCTACAGACTGAATAATAGGAACCCTGGTGGCACAGTGGGTAAAGCACTCAGTTGCCAACCAAAAGGTCAGCGGTTTGAGCCCACCAGTCGTTCCACGGGAGAAAGATGTGGCAGCCTGCTTCTGTAATGATTACAGCCTGGGAAACCCTATGGGGTAGTTCTATCCTGTCCTATAGGGTTGCTATGAGTTGGAATCGACTTGACAGCAGTGGGTTTGCATATTTTTCTTTTTTTAATAGACTGACCACAGCATGACCTGTTTTAAAGGATACCACAATATGTAATTCTCCCCCGAGATCAAGCTGATAAAGATACCATCTGCAGAGAATGGCACTAGAAGCCAGGGAAAGAGATGAACACAGACGGGCGAGTAAAGACATCAATCCCAGGGAACAGTGGCCCGACAGGTCAGGGGCCGAGCGGCCTGAGCTCAAGTCTCAGCTCGGCCCCTCAGGGGCTACGCAACCCTGGGCCAGTTACTTAATGTCTCTGCCTCCTTCTCCTGAGCTGAAAAATGGGAACAGTAATAGTACCTACCCTCACAGAGCATGCAGATGATAAAATGAACTAATTCACGTAAAATCGCAGCATGCCCACACACAATGAGCTCCTGGTACACGCTCGCTCTGATTTTCAAACTCATCTAGCAAGACCACTGAGGGAGAGCTGTACGTTTACCAAATAAATCCAAACTTCTGAAAGGAGGAAAACAGCTGCCTGAATTGTAAAAATTTAGACAGTATAAGGAAGGGATCTGAAATAAAATATCTACCATTTTCTACTTTAGCCAAAAAAAAGGGAGAGTCTACGACAAAATATGTATCACTATTTTAGCCAAAAAAAAAAAAAGGAGCCCTGGTGGCACTGTGGTTAAGTGCTCAGCGGCCAACTGAAAGGTCAGTGATTCGAACCCACCAGCTGCTCCACAAAGCAAAGGTATGGCAGTCTGCTTCCACAAAGACTACGCCTTGGAAACTCTAAAGGGTGCTGTGAGTCGAAATCGACTGGACAGCCAGCGGGTTTGGTTTTGGTTTATTTTATCCAAAGCGCAAAGGGGGGAAAAAAAAAGCAACAAACACGCATAAGACTGACAGCAGCCCGTTCCCCCAATTTCTTGTCGGCTACAGTACCTTATGATGAGGCTGAACGCTGAGCAGCAGGGGCGGAATCATGCTAACAGCTTCCTGACGGCTGATATTTCCCTTAAGAGAGAGAAAAGCATCAGCAGCTATACCCAAAATAGAAAACTTTAACGTTGGCTGTTATTTCAAATGCAACAGAAAAACTGACCATACCATCTTCAGGAATTAGTACCATGGCAAGACTCTAAGTAAGTACGACAGACTCTTATGCTGGTGGATCCCGCTGCTGCCACCTACAGGCTGAGGCAGTGGTGGTCCAGTGGGAGCACCCTCAAGACTCTAAATAAGTACGACAGACTCTTATGCTGGTGGATCCCGCTGCTGCCCCCTACTGGCTGAGGCAGTGGTGGTCCAGTGGAAGCACCCTCAAGACTCTAAATAAGTACGACAGACTCTTATGCTGGTGGATCCCGCTGCTGCCACCTACTGGCTGAGGCAGCGGTGGTCCAGTGGAAGCACCCTCGCCTTCCATACAAGAACCTGGGCTCGATTCCAAGCCAACACACCTCACGTGCGGCCACCACCCGTCTGTCAGTGGAGGCTTGTGTGCTGCCGTGATGCTGAGAAGGTCTCGGTGGCGCTTCCAGACCAAGACGGACTGGGAAGGGAGGTCTAGTGATCTACTTCTGAAAATAAGCTAGTGAAAACTCTCTGGATCACAGGGTGTGACCTGCAAACAATCACAGGGATGGTGCAGGACCAGGCAGCACGTCCTTCTGCTGTGCATGGGGTCACCGTGACCCACAGCGTTCCCTTCTGCTGTGCCTGGGGTCACCGTGACCCACAGTGTTCCCTTCTGCTGTGCCTGGGGTCACCGTGACCCACAGCGTTCCCTTCTGCTGTGCATGGGGTCACCGTGACCCACAGCGTTCCCTTCTGCTGTGCATGGGGTCACCGTGACTCGCAGCGTTTCCTTCTGCTGTGCCTGGGGTCACCGTGACTCACAGCGTTCCCTTCTGCTGTGCATGGGGTCACCGTGACTCACAGCGTTCCCTTCTGCTGTGCATGGGGTCACCGTAACTCACAGCATTTCCTTCTGCTGTGCATGGGGTCACCGTGACTCAGGAACTGACTGACCTGGCAGCGTTTCCTTCTGTTGTGAGTGAAGTCATCATGAGTTGGGGACCGACTGCTCATTAATGCCCCACACTTTACTGCTGAACTATCAAAGATACTGGTACAACACTGAATCTCATAAAAGGAATTCAAGGCTTCACAGTCCCGACTCTCTATCTGACTAAGTACTAAAGATGGCGGACCAGCTCTCAGAGGCAGGCATGGCCACAAAACGCCTTTGGCAACAGTGAGCATTGAACCTAGCGCAGTACAGGCAGCTTTTGTTGGTACATTTCCCCCTGAGCTAAAATTGTAGCTTTTATTTCTTGGTCTTCAGGGGCAGCCAATGTCCACTTTGCGTTGCTCAGAACTGCCTTTCAAAGAGATGAAGGCCTCAGCCACTTCTCTCCTGTTCTGAGGGTCAATGGTATCTGCAGCTAATCACTGTATGAACTGTCCTCTGGTTCTGGAGTAGGCCTGTGTATCTTTTAAAATGTATAACTATTCTAATTCAGACAGCTGTCCTGATGTGGTCCAGACTTGCCTCAATCACAACTTTACCTTAATAGCTTTAAAATGGGATACTTAAAAAAAAAAGCTATAAAGCACATGGCCCATTCAAGGCTTCTGCTCCACTAACTGCAACCCAGGTCTCTGTACCTGGACGGTGATGCAGGCAGTCACCACCCATCTTTCGCACCTGATGTTCCAAATCTGAAGGTGGACTTTTCCACATCTCCCTGCTGATGCATACAGGATTCCCATGAGCCTGCCTTCTGTTTTCACACAGGTTTGGGTAAGCTGGAGCTCCAGGCCCTCGACCTCTGATGTCCCAGCATGTGGTCACCTGGCTAGTCAACACTTTGAAGCAGCTGAGTAACCCAGAAGGTGTCCCTGCTAACCCCAGGAGAGCTCTCTTTGTGCCAATTCCTCATCAAACACCTAGGCAGCAACTACAGCTGCCACTACCAACAACAAACACCCCTCCTCCAACTCTCAACGCCACCAACACCTGGCTCTTCAAACCCAGCCAAGCGTGCATGACAGCACCCCACACCCCCTGCTTCTACAGTACTAATCTGTCCTGCTTCCTGGCCAGCCGTCTGGGTGGAAAGCTGAGCAGGACGTCCCATGAGCATTGGGCAGCCCTTGGTTCTGGTTTATTCCTTACTACAGGGGGCTGGGGTGGGGGAGGAGAGGGGTGGTCAGGCAAGCGTGAACCCATTTTAATAGCTTTAAAATGGGATGATACTAAATGGGCAGAGAAACCCAATGGGCAGAGAACCCCAACAGCAGGAAACAGCTGAGGGCTGAGCAAACAATGGAAGTGAGACGAAAGGGTTCTAAACTGCTGCAGCTTCTGTAAGTAACAGGCAAGCTCAATAATTCCATTAAACGGTTTCAGAGATGCAGAGTGGAAAAGAAAAAGTGCCCTTCTTGCTTGTCTCAGTCTTGGAGCTCTGCTGAAACCTGCCGACCATGGGGGACCCCGCTGGCCTCTGAAACACCCAGTGGCACAGCTTCCAGCTTCACAGCAACACACAAGCCGTGATGGTACAACTGACGGACGGATGGTGGTGGCCTGGCTCCACAAAGGATAACCTTCTGTGGCTCCCTGAACCTTTTCAGCAGGTGGTCTGCACATGGTGGTTTAGCTTATCTAAGACTGTTTTCCTTCTCTTCTACTTTGGTGGAGAGTTTTTCTGGGTTGGAAAACAATCAGAAAGGAAATCTGCCAACCCAGGCACAGTGCTGAAGTGCTGTCTAGGGTCCTAAGTAGAATAGGGCTGTGATGTGCCTCATGCAGAAAAGTACTGCATCAGCTAAGCTTCGCTCAGGGAGTTACAGGGCTAGTGGTGTGCGTTCAGTGCTGATGAGTCAGCAATATATTAAACAAGTGGCTTCAAATAGAAACGCATGTATACCAAGGTTACGTGTGTGTCAGCTGACAGAAACGTCACCAGAGGCTCATGGGAACCTGGCCCTGTGTTCCCCGGGAGCCATGGTTCAGAGTCGGCTAACCCAGTGTTGGCAGCGACTTTACAGAACGTAACTACCTCAAGTAACAAGAGTCGACTGAAATGGGCCCTTTAAGAAGAGCTGAGTGACTGAGCGGTTGTCTCGTGAATAATGCCCTGTCAGGTGAGCTGCTCTGTTCAACCCAGTTCCATGGCACCCTAAATCCACCTGGGTAACAGGAAACACCCTTAATACACTCTGAGCTTTAATACTCTCATTGGTACTAAAGCTTAAAAAAAAAAAAAAAGCTTAGAGTGTATTAAATTTAATATTAACATGTATAGTGTATTATAGTGCCACGCAGAGCATGTTAAACTTAACTCATGTCAGTATTAAAGCTTATTAACACATTTAACAAATTTAAAACACTCTAAGCTCTAGTACTGATAAGAATATTAAAGCTCAGAGTACATTACGTGTGTTTCCTGTTACCCAGGTGGATGTGTGGAGCTGTGGGAACAGGGTGAACAGAGCAGCCCGCCCGACGGGGCGTTACTCACGAGACAACCGCTCAGTCACTCAGCTCCTTTTAAAGGGCCCATTTCAGTTGACTCTTGCTACTCCAGGTAGTTACGTCCTGTAAAGTCACTGACAACACTGGCTTTGCCAACCCCGAACCTCGGCTCCAGGGGCACCAAGGGTGCGGTTCCCTGAGCCTCTGGTGACATTTCTGTCAGCTGACCCACACATAACCTTGTTATACACGCGTTTGTTTAAAGACACTTATTTAATACATTACTGACTCATTAGCATTGAACTCACTCTAGGAGTCGGAATCGACTCCATGGCAACGGTTTTGCTTTGCTTTTAAGCTTTAATATACTCTAATGTTTCAAATTTTTCTTTTAAGACACAGTATCAAATATATGTATTTCCCACTTTTATCTACTTTCTGAAATTAAAATTCTGCAAATGGGGTGATCATAAATCAAAAGAAGCCTCTATTAACTTAAAATATTAAAAAGAAATCAAATTAAGTGAGATGACATTCTTCCTCGACTGATAATTATACAAGCTGAACAAAAGAACGGATACATACAATCACAGATTAATATCACCTATACTTTTTTTATACTTAAAGTGTGTCTGCAAGTGTGCCTTACCTACCCAATTGCTCTCACTGACAAGTGTGGTTGAAACACACACACACACACACACACACAGCATGCACACGTGCCCCACGACACACCCCTGCACTCACGGCTCCAAGGAGACAGACAAATCTGAAGACGTCTACTTACAGATTCAGTTTCGCTGACCAGAAACTGGTGAAACTTCTCCAACTGTGGGGACTTTCTCAAGATTTTCCGACTTAAATTTGTATGCCACGCAAGTTCTTCAGGATACCTGACAAAAGAGAAAATGAAACAACTACGCATTACATACATTGCAGTGTTCTTTACAAGCACTGGCATGCACAGGTCATATGCCGCATGTGACTCCCAATATGTGCCACCTGCTCCTGTCCCTGCTGCTGTCAAGTACAGCCCGCCCTCAGGGACATTAGTGGGGTACAGGGGGCCTCCTTATAGCTCCATCGGGCCCCATCAAAACCAGGAGCGCCACAGGAAGTTACAGGAGATAAACACACGTGATAATAAAAGACCTAATACGTGGTTATGTGTACACGGATTATAAGAGACGTGATACACAGTAAGACATGATGCATACAACAGATACATGGTTATATCATATGTACACGGATTACAAGACACGTGATACACAGTAAGACATGATGCATACAACAGATACATGGTTATATCATATATACATGTATTATGAGAGACATGATACACAGTAACATCACATGATTATAAGAGATACATGGTAATACACATACACGGATTATTAGAGACATGATACACAGTAATATCATATGATGCATACAAGAAATACATCGTTAGATCGTGATACAGAGATTACAAGAGACGCATACCATAAAATTATAATGATGAAATGCTGACGATCATGTGAGAAAGTAAAGTCTCCTCTGTTCACCACTCCGGTAAGCTAACAATGGCATAGAGGTCATCAGAAAAAGTCCTAACAGTCTGAGGAATTACTCGAACCGGAAGAGCTAGACTGCACGGAATTGAAACAACACAGTAGGGCAGTGTCTTTTTAACTTTTTGGGCCGCGGACCTCTCTGAGAAGGATCAAGTTCCCTATGATCAGAACTGAGGACAGAAAAGGAACAGGAGGCGAGAATGCCAGAGGAGAGGAGCACGTGACTGGCAGCAAGGCGCAGAGGCTTCTGGTGGTCTGCTGGTATTCTGCTCGGGTTCATCGGAACACCCAAAGTCACCTCGCAGAGCAAGGCCTTTAAGGGAGGTTCCCAACCCTTTGGGTGTCAGGCTGTTTGACAAACATTTGGTCAGAATTTCTAAGAACTATGTATTTTCACTTAGTTCTTAGGAATTCCAATCAAATGTTTGTTTGAAGCACTTACTGATGAAGATCAAAGACCACAGCCTTCAGTATGGATTGCACCACACCACAACATAAAGAAAACAAAAATCCTCACAACTGGACCAATAAGCCACATCACGATAAATGGAGAAAAGACTGAAGTTGTTAAGGATTTCAATTTCCTTGGATCCACAATTAATACCCATGGAAGCAGCAGTCAAGAAATCAAATGACACATTGCATTGGGTAAATCGGCTGCAAAAGACCTCTTTCAAGCATCAAAAAGCAAGGATGTCACCTTGAACTCTAAGGTCTGCCTGACCCAAGCCATGGTGTTTTCAATCGCTTGGTGTGCATGTGAAAGCAGGAAGATGAATAAGACCAAAGAAGAACTGACACCTTTGATCTGCGGTGTTGGCAAAGAATACTGAATATACCAAGGACTGCCAAAAGGATGAACAAATCTGTCTCGGAAGAAGTACAACCAGAATGCTCCTTAGAAGCAAGGATGACGAGACTGCGTCTCACATACTCTGAACATGTTGTCAGGAGGGATCAGTCCCTGGAGAAGGACATCGTGCTTGGTGAAGTAGAGGGTTAGCGAAAAAGAGGAAGAACCTCAACGAGATGGACTGACACAAGGCTGCAACAATGGGCTCTAGCATAGCAACAATTGTGAGGATGGCACAGGACCGGGCTGTGTTTTGTTCTGCTGTGCCTACAGTCACTACGAGTCGGAACCGACTTGATGGTACCTAACAACATGTATTTTCGTTATTTCTAAAACAAATCAGTGCAGCAACGTACTGAAATGTTTCATGTATGAAAACACACTGGCATCAACAACGAGCGTCTCGGCCAGTTGTCACTTATCCAGACCCAAGGGCAAGTCACTACTGGCCATGCCTGTGAACATGTTCTAACTTGAGACAAGCTCCGCTGTGGATAAGGAAGGTCAGGCCGTGTGAGCTCGGGACGCCTGTCCACTGACCTGCCACAACTGAGTGAACTCACGCAGCCCACAAGCACCATGCTCAACGGAACGCCAGCTGAGCAGCCAGCGACAAACTCCACTGCCGTTTTAGCACTTATCGTTAAGTCTCGGAAACTCTGGTGGCATAGTGCTTAAGTGGTACGGCTGCTAACCAAGAGGTCAGCGGTTCAAATCTGCCAGGCGCTCCTTGGAAACTCTATGGGGCAGTTCTACTCTGTCCTGTAGGGTCACTATGAGTCAGAATTGACTCGACGGCAGAGGGTTTGGTTTTTTCGTTAAGTCTCATGAGCTTGATTTGGCAAGACAGGGACACCAGGTTCCCACACGCCAAACTCCACCTACAGCACTAGCGATGAAAACGAAACCAGAACATTCGGAAAACATGATGCTCAAGTGCCCTGAAATGCTGAGCTGACAGAGAAAAACTCAGGCCCTGAACATTTTAAGGCACTGCTCAACAGTCATGCCATTATAAGATGTATTTAGAAATTATTTTCTGCCAAATAATGAAGGTTTCAACTGACTGAATCTGTTCACCTGCCATGCTCCAAACGTCCCGGTGCTTGACCCTCATTTCTATGCCTTGCTCCCTCCTCAATTTTCAACCTGCTTCAAAACTACAGAACCAAAATCAACTGTTCACCTAGCAATGAAAATAAAATTTATGTCAGCAGCCATTTAAGAAACTCCACTGGTCCTACCCCATCTGGAACAAGGGAAAACGAAGAAAACAAAAGATGCAAGGGAAAGATTAGTCCAAACGACTAACGGACCACATCTACCACGGCCTCCACCGGACTGAGTCCAGCACAACCAGATGGTGTCCGGCTACCACCACTGGCTGCTCTGGCAGGAATCACAACACAGGGTCCTGGACAGAGCTGGAGAGAAATGTAGAACAAAATTCTAACTCACACACGCAGAAAAAAGAAGACCAGACTTACTGGTCTGAGAGAGACTGGTGCCCCTCGGACACCCTTTCAGCTCAGTAATGAAGTCACTCCTGAGGTTCACCCTTCAGCCAGAGATTAGACAGACCCATAAAACAAAACAAGACTAAAGGGGCACACCAGCCCAAGGGCAAGGACTAGAAGGCAAGAGGGGGACAGGAAAGCTGGTAACAGGGAACCAAGGTTGAGAAGGGAGGGTGTTGACATGTCATGGGGTTGGCAACCAATGTCACAAAACAATATGTGTATGAATTGCTCAATGAGAAGCTAGTTTGCTCTGTAAACCTCCATATAAAACACAATTAAAAGGAAAGAAAATTTAGTTTTACACCTTCTCTTTGACTGCGCTGGGGTGACATGGTGGGGATGCACTCAAATCCGGCTTTTGCTACACAATGTTCAGCAAAACCTGCAACTCCCTCACAGCCTCTGGGACATGAAGAGCCCGACACCTACTTCTGTGGAATTGCTGGCAACCCGGAGCTGGGCTGGGATGAGGACAGTAGGTTACCACCATACGGAATCACCAGAACATCACCGGCGTGAGCCCGCGTGCCATTCCCATTCACTACAAACAGATGAACTTTCACCTCTATGCGTTCCAGACAGAGCGTGAGCGGGTGTCTCCTCCTGGGCTTCACGGGCTGAGTCCCTAGTGGTTAAATAACCATTTATTTGCCCAACGTGGAAATGCTACTGCAATTACAGTTGCAAAAGCTATTAAACTTTGTGACTGAGAATATTTAAGAACTCTCAAACGATTAAGTACAAAAACAGACTGACAATCAAATGATAAAAAGTACGTTGCCCATATAGCTTCAGGAATAATTTCATCTTTTTTAAGCCAGTAAATTTACATTAAACAAAAGCATCTTAAAGAACTGTATTTCACCCAGACCACAGTCTTTTAATAAAAAACTCTATTTGGAAATCTGTCACAACTTTCGAGGATAAATTAAAAACCCCACATCATCTCTGCACCTCAAAAATTCACAAGAAAAAAGGCCTCCGAAATCCACACAATATCTATGACAAACCACCTTCAATCCAGACATCAAAAACCCCACCAATAGTATGATAACAAGAAAGTGTTCCCAACAACCAGTAGCCAAAGCAAAGCTTTTACAGAACCCGTTAGGACGATCCTGTACTGCGCTGAGTCTACGGAAGGTAAGTAGAGACACTGGCGCGAGCCATGCATGCTGTGTGTAACACGCCTTCTAAACGTGGGTGCCGTTCCGCTACACACAACGAAGTTAGGAAGGATACGATCTGAGCTATTTCTGTAACTAGCGAGTCAGACATTTGGAGGGTGCAAGATACAGCCAGAAGTCCTAGAGAGTTTCTGCTTTGTTTGCTCGCTGACAGATTATGGGTATCATAGCTGATAAATTCAAGTGTGCCGGAATCAGCATTTACAGAATAAAGCTGTCACGCCAATTGTCTCTGAAATGGAAAAGCGCTAAGTGTTAGGAGCCCAAAGCCCACAATCTTCTGCTCACACCCTTCGGTTTTGTGTTCAGAAAAGTTACAGCAGGAAATAATGTGAAAGAATTACTGGCTGTTAGCTGACTGACTCATTTTCAATCTTCAACTAGAAGACAACCTACGGGGCTTTCTGGCCATTTCCGACTGCCTTTTCATGTACCCACACGAGATGCTCAACATACAAGATGGAGAAGCAGCTGTTACATGTTGCGAGGGCTGGCCAAACAAAAGTTTCAACTGTAGTTTGCAGACAGCAATAATAGCAAGACTTACTAACAACCCTGGTTTCTGAGTTTGGTGGAACCTGCAGCAGAAAATTATCCAAATGATGTGCTTCGCGAGCGTGGCTCTTTATGCACGATTCCTGCCGAACATCCCCTGCCAGACTTCACCAGGCAGGATACACAGACGGAAGGTCGGACTGCCCATCTTACAGCCGATGGCCCTGCCCGTGCCTCACTTCCGGATCCAAGGCTGAAGGGCCACATGTTTTCAGGTGACTGGAAACTCTGATGGCATCGTAGCTAAGAATTAGGCGGCTAACCAAAAGGTTGGCAGTTCGAATACACCAGGCACTCCCTGGGAACCCTACGGAGCAGTTCTACTCTGTCCTACAGGGTCGCTATAAGTCAGAACTGATTTAGCAGCAACACGTTGGGTGGGAAGTATGTGCAAAACGACTAGGAATAACAGTACGCATGAAGACAGCCTCAAATTTGCTTCTGAAAATGCCAGATGCACTAACTGTAGGCAGGGCCACGCTTCAGCAGGGAGGCTGACAATCCCGCATCCGTGCCGCCATCCACGCCTTCACACTGACACAGCTCCCTGACGGAGCCTCACCGCATGCTGGGCCCCCTGCCTCGCCGTGGCCACGCTGGCATCTCCTTCACTCTCTTGCAATGGATGCCGACAGCACCTAGCCTGAGCCACAGCTCCTACGCTGCAAGGGCCAGGCTGTCAAAATCTGAGGAAAAGATTTCATAAAAACCGTAAGTAAACTTTTCTGTGTAAGACTACAGCCTGACACCCATAACCCAGAAACACATCCTGGGGCGGTGATGTTCGGACTTCACCTTGACTGAGGACTGACTTCAGCACCTGGCCACTCGGCAGTCATTCAAATGCATGTCCCAGGCACCTCTCCGACACGGACCCTGGGAACCCAAAGGGCCACCTCTATGCGGGGGGAGCGGGGGCCATCTCTCTGTCCTTCTGCCCTTCTCTGAGAACAACTCAAAATGTCCTCTCTGGCACCAATGCAGTCCCTCCTCTCACCTCACCACGGGAGCTGGGTCAGATCTATACCAGGAAGGGCAGTCCTCCAGACTGCCCAAGACCTCAGACACCAGCCCAAAGCTCGGGGGTCCCCGAAACACCCTCACTTCTGATCTGCTGGCTACAAATTCAGGAGTTTCCTCTACTCTTCAGGATGCGAGCTGTAAGCTCAAGAGCCCAAAAATTCACTAGAAAAAGTGAAACCAAAAAAAAAAAAAAAACAAACCTGCTGCTGTCAAGTCAATTCCAACCACAGCAACCCTAGAGGACAGAGCAGAACTGCACCATAGGCTTTCCAAGGAGCAGCTGCAGAATTTGAACTGCCAACCTTTTGGTTAGCAGCTGTATCACTTAACCACTGCGCCACTAGGGCTCTAGAACAAGTGAAACGAACCAGTAAAACGCTACGCTTTTCACAGTTTTCTCGCCACAAGAACAACGCAGAGGCAAGGTTGGGAAGGGTTCCCAACATGGAGCTTCCACATCCCACGGCTGTCACCAACCAGAAAGCCCATGGAACTCCCATATTCAGAGCCTTGACTGGGGCACTGTTAATGGAAAAAAAAAAACAAAAACCAGTTGCCACGGTGTCAACTCCAACTCATGGTGACCCCACGTGTGTCAGGGCAGACAAAGGGTTTTCAATGGCTAATTTTTCGGAAGTAGATTGCCAGGCCTTTTTTCCAAGGTGCCTCTGGGTGGACTTGAGCCTCCGAACTTTTGGTTAACAGCCTAGCACACCACCAAAAGCATGACTGAATCAAGGCCCATGTGGCTGAACTCAAGCTCCAGCACCCCCCACGAGGAGGGCTGGTGGCCTGACCGGCTCCCACCCAAGAGGCACTTCGTGAGCATAACCACTGAGGTGTGACGTGAGCCCTGTACAGAGTTGCTACAGGACTGGGTGGTACACAACAAATAACCACAGCTTAGCAAAAACTCTAATCAATGGAGAAATTCCAAGGTTCTGGAGACTATCTCAGGAACCAAGGACAAAAGCCAAATTCTTTTGGTCAAGTTACTATAAACCCCACAGCGAAGAAAGAAAGGAAAACAAGTAAATCAACTGCCCCTAATTAATGAAAACCTCACCTTGATCAGTGCTCACTGTTGTTGTTGCCACCAAGTCAGTTCTGTCTCATGGTGACCCCACGTGTACAGAGCAGAACTACTCCATGGGATCTGCAAGGCTGTGGCCCGACAGAAGCAGATCACCAGACCTGTCTCCCACGGTGCCCCTGTGTGGGTTTGATCTGCCAACCATTTGGGTAGTACTCGAGCACTTAGCCGCCTGCACCCCCAGGATGCCTTGGTACCATCTGAAGAGCGTGTAAAAAAGATAATGCTGTGCACCTGAACATCCAAAGCCTTAAAAATTGCCAGAAAATGCTTCTCGAGTTCAGCTTTTTACAGCAAATTAAAAAAAAATTTTGTCAGAGCTTTCAATGCCCCAGTTGGCAATGAGACGCGTGGAACTGTATAAATTTGCTTCAATGACTTTGGTGGCGCAAACGGTTAAGCACTAGGCTGCTAAACAAAAGGTTGGCAGTTCAAGTCCACTCAGAAGCTCCTTGGAAAAAAAGCCTGAAGACCTACTTGTGAAAAATCGGCCACTAGAAACTCTGTGGTGCACAACTCTACTCTGACCCACACAGGGTCACCAAGAGTCAACTCGGTGGCAGCCGGTTTTGTATTCTGGTATTTATAAATTCACCTAGGGCTCTGGGCCTCCACTTTGCGCTTGGGTTCAAGTCATTTGACCAGACAGCCTGTGTCCCAGTCAGGAGCACAAGGGATGGCCTTCGTTCTGACTGGGAAGAGAAAAACACTTGGAACTTGAGTGACTAAGAAGCGCCCGGGAGTTCTACACAGTAGGTAAGAGATGGAACAGTCTGTGCTGGCAAACCCCAGGAAATGCTGACAGCAGGTAGTGGTGGCCCTACTGGCCCTTCTTCTAAAGGGAGAGAAGCCATCCTGCAACAGCTCTGAGGTCAGCAAATAAGGGCTTTACGTGGAAACGGTGGAAGTGGTGACGCCAAGGAAGGAACCAAACCAAAAAACCAAACCCATTGCTGCTGAGTCGATTCCAACTCACAGTGACCCTATAGCACAGGGCAGAACTGCCTCATAAGTTTCCAACGAATGGTTGGTGGATTCCAACTGCCCACCTTTTGGTTAGCAGCCAAATGCTTAACCACTGGCGCCAAAGGGGCTGGATTTCCTGGGAAGAATCAACTGAACTTAGTGGCTCATATACACTGTTGTTAGGCGCCGTCAAGTCAGTTCCGACTCACAACAATCCTATGCACAACAGAATGAAACATCACCTGGTTCTGCACCATCCTCACAATCCTCACTGTGCTTGAGCCCATCACTGCAGCCACTTTGTCAATCCATCTCGTTGAGGGTCTTCCCCTCAAATACAAAGAACTGCAAATCACACATACAAAGCGTACAAACCAACATAAAGGCATATCGACGGAAGCACCAAGTAAGAGAACATCAGGCTACCTGGAGAGCACATTCAGGCTAACTTTTGTGCAGACAGCAAACACGTTACCAAAAAACACACTCAAGCGGACAGAGATTAAAATTCCAAAAGAAATGTCAAGTGTGAGGAAGCCTTGTTTCACCTACCAGCTCAGGGGTTGTGGAACTTCAACCTTCTGACCGTCCACCTCCAGGTTCTCCAATTCCTTGAAGTACTTGTTCTTTAAGCAGTGGAGAATCTCTTTTGCGTGGCTATTGAAAAAACAAGCAAGTTTCTAACTGGTCTGAAAAGTGAATTTAATATACTGTATCTTTTTTTTTTGAAGTTTCAAGTGTTTTAAAACTAAAACCAGCCTAGCACGGAGAGAAACTATTCTTTAGTCTGCCTTTCTACTGTTTTCCCTCAGAATTTAAATGTTCCTCACTGACTACTAAACACAGTACTACTTCCTTCCTGCCTAAATACACAGTAAAACCTGTGAAAGCCACAATCTGTTTAAGTCGGAAACCTGTCAAAGAAGGAAAACTCAAGAAATTTCCACTAAAACAAGCAGCATAAAAGTGGTAAGACTGTAACCACTCAAAGGTGGAAAACCCAGGAGACCTAAAAAACAAGGCAGTCTCGCTGAGGTCTGGCTCATACAAGGTTCAATTCACAGTACCTACAATTTCACTATACTGGCAACTCATCAAGACTTTTCCTAAATGAAGAAAATGAGTTTTATGCAAATTGCTGTTAAACTATATTATACTCACTGCTGTCGAGTCTATTCCAACTCACAGCGACCCTACAGGACAAAACAGAACAGCCTCATAGAGTTTCCAAGGAGTGCCTGGTAGATCTGAACTGCCTTTCGGTTAGGAGCTATAGCACTTAATGGCTACACCACTAAAAAAAAAAAAAAAAAAAACAAACCCACTGCTGCCATCAAGTCGATTCCAACTCACAGTGACCCCACAGGACAGAGCAGAACTGCCCCCACAGAGTTTCCTAGGTGCTCCTGGCTATTGTGAACTGCCGGACCTCTCTTGGTTAGCAACCGCAGCACTTAACGACTACATTACCAGTTTCCAAATTGCTGTTAGGTGACTTCTAATCAATTCTGACTCATAGTGACCCCCATGTGACAGGGCAGAACTGCCCCGGAGGGTTTTTTCAAGGCTGTAATCTTTATAACAGCACATCACCCAGTCTTTCCCCTGTAGTCACTGAGTAGGTTTGAACCATAAATCTTTCAGGAAGCAACCAAGTGCTCAACCACAAATTGCTGTCTGTCCTTAAGAGGTAGGCATCCTCTGGTTGTTAATCCCCAGGTGGCATTTTCATTCTTCCTCCAGGTTTCCGCCAGCCATTCCTGACTCAATGGCAGAACCCTCACTTCCTATGTAGGACACCGGGGTTCAACTCCCAGCCAATGCGCCTCACGTGCAGCCATTACCCTTCAGCGAGCGGAGGCTTTTGTGTTTGCTCTGATGCTGAACAGGTAGGTGTCAGCGGAGCGTCCAAACTAAGGCAGAGTAGGAAGAAAGGCCTGGAAATCTTAGTCTTAAAATGCATCCTTTGAAAACCCTATAGATCACAACCGTCCCATCTGCAACCAATGCCGGAGATGGTGCATGGCTGGGCAGCGTTTTGTCTAGTTGTGCACGGGGTCGCCACGAACCAGGGTCATTCGATGGTAGCTAACAGTGGGCTCCCACCTGCAACCTTACCTAATGCAGGAGCTCTCTGGTCTACTTGACCGGCCCCTCGTGCTTCCTCCTCAGTGCTTCCAGAATCCGCATACAGACTCCTGAAACGCAGCATTCTCTGGCCCTTTAACACTTCCCGGGGAAAGACCCCTGGTGCTTGGCCTGGGCATCCCTAGCCCCAACCAGCTCCCTGAAGTAAGGGACGGCCCTACCTTTTGTATCCTGTAATCCTGAAGGTGGCCGGGAGGGGCTCCCTAAGCGCTCCCATGAACTGGTCCCACTCGCCCTCGGGCACGATCTCCAGCTCCCGGTAGTAGTGCTCGAACAGCTTATTCTCTTTGACGATCTCGGGGTACCCGCCTTCCCAGCCCTGAGGAAGGACACGGACGTCACCCCGAGCCCCCGAGCGGCCGACCCCCCGCTCCGAGGTCCCCCCGCAGGCCCCGGGCTCCCTCGCTCGCCGCTCTCCCCTACCGCGGCGCCCCGCTTCCCGCCGCGCCCGGCGGCGTCCTCCGAGCCCTCGGAGCCCTCGGGTCTCTGCTGCTGCAGCCGCCGTCCGCGCGCCCGCCGCCCCATCGCCGACCACGCCGCCCGCAGCGCCCGCGCCACGCCGAGTCCACGCAGAGCCCCCGCCACCCTGACCGCCGCAGACTTCCGGGACGGCCGAGGCCCCGCGCGCCTGGGCTGGGTCCGTCTGTGGCCTGCCTGCACCGGCAGGAGAACAGCCAATAGCGCCACGACCTGTCCCCCCGGAACACCACTGACGGCTCCGAGGAGGAAAGCGGCGCCACAGAGGCCCGAAATCTGTTTTCGCGCGAAAGCGCCGGGATTTCCCGCGCGGACTCAGGCAGCGCCGCGGACAGCTGGCATCGGCGCCTGCGCAGAGCTGCAAGGGGGCGGGCAGGGGGCGGGGCTCCAACGGCATGGGCGGGAGAGATTGGCCTCCCCGGTGCGTCCCTGGGGCCCCGCCCCATACACGAGGCCCCGCCCCCAACGCCCCGCCTAGGCGCGATTCTTGAGCCGGCGCCGCTGTCTCAGAGCCCTGAGGCCCGGCCCCGACACCCCGCCCCCGACTCCGAGCTCGAGGCCACGCCCCATCACCTAGGCCCCGCCCCCGGGTGACACCCCCGAGCCCGAGGCCCCACCTCCGGGCGGAGGCCCCGCCCCCAGCCCTCGCCCGCGCAGGTGACTCGCCACACCGGAGCCTCCCGGGCAGGAGGGCGGGCGGGGCTTGGGGGCGTGGCCCGCCCGGAGAGCCCGAGCCCCAGCCGCACCGCCCTGCCCCTGGCCTGTGCCAGCCCCGGCACCGCGCCACCAGCACGCGGCGTATAAGAGCCAACGCCGGGCATGGAGCGCGTTCCCCGGCCATGGAGCTCGGCGAGCCGTGGTTCTTGGATGCGCTGGCGGGCGCGCAAGGCGTCATGGCCTTCTTGAGCTTCATGATACTGCGGCGCCTCGGCTCGCCCTACGGGCGGCACTCGTCGCCGCTGGTGCGCTGGTGGGTGCCGGCACGGCTGGCCTGGGTGCTGCAGGAGCTGCCCTCGCTGGCCGTGCCGCTGCTGGAGTGCGCCCGCGCCGCCCCCGGCCAGTTGGGCTGCCCGCCCAACGCCTGTCTGCTGGTCATGTTCCTAGTGCACTACGCTTACCGGTAACGACCGCCGGCCCCGCGCCCCGTCCCGGCCCCGCGCCCCGCCGGCCCCGCGCCCCGGCCCGGCCCCGCGCCCCGCCGGCCCCGCGCCCCGGCCCGGCCCCGCGCCCCGCCGGCCCCGCGCCCCGCCGGCCCCGCGCCCCGGCCCGGCCCCGCGCCCCGCCGGCCCCGCGCCCCGGCCCGGCCCCGCGCCCCGCCGGCCCCGCGCCCCGGCCCGGCCCCGCGCCCCGCCGGCCCCGCGCCCCGGCCCGGCCCCGCGCCCCGCCGGCCCCGCGCCCCGGCCCGGCCCCGCGCCCCGCCGGCCCCGCGCCCCGGCCCGGCCCCGCGCCCCGCCGGCCCCGCGCCCCTCCGGCCCCGAGCCCCGCGCCTCGCGCCCCGCGCCCCGCCGGCCCCGCGCCCCGGCCCGGCCCCGCGCCCCGCCAACTCCACTCCCTCCCGCCTCCTGTCCCCGCACCACCGCGGTCCCGCAGTCCCAGCACCCCACTGGCCCCGCATCTTGGTCCCCTGTTCCCGGCAGTTACTTGCCTCTAGTCGCCCACGTTCTTCCCTATTGTCCTTTGGTGCCCGCTTCCTGGTCCCCTCTCCTTTCTAGCGCTTTGGCTCTCCTTGAAATTACGCACGAACTGCCGACCTTTTGGTTAGCACCGGTAGCTCTTAACCACTACGCCAGCTGGGTATCCCTCGGACTCCAGTGCGCTCTCCGCGCCCCGGCGCCATTTCCCTGTGGCCTTCTCCTCTCCCATCCCCTTGCCCTCTCCTGTGCCCTCTTCCCTGCTGAGCCCTCACTAGCCAGCCCCCGACTCTGGCGCCCTCTTTGAGCCGTCGGTCACCCCATCCCCAGTCTCCTATCCCTGTCCCCCTTGCACCGTAGCATCTTCTTCCTGTGAACACGGCCTGGCTCCCTCCCTCCGTGAACCCTGCCACCCTGCGCCCCCTCTTCCCAGGTCTCCCCTCCCCCGTCCCTGGGCGCTCTTTCTCTGCGGCCCCTTGGCACCCTTTCCTGCCCTTCCACGGCCCGCTCCTTGCGGACACCGCACTGCCGGCGCCTCTCTCTGTGCCCCTGTGCCCTTTCCCTGTGGCGACCT
Source organism: Elephas maximus indicus (assembly GCF_024166365.1). Taxonomy (NCBI): domain Eukaryota; kingdom Metazoa; phylum Chordata; class Mammalia; order Proboscidea; family Elephantidae; genus Elephas; species Elephas maximus. Next base: position 5,521,245 of record NC_064820.1, on the reverse strand, counting down.
CCTCCATCCCCCTGCCCTGACCCTGCGTGCCCCCTCCCCTGCTGACCCCTCACCAGCCAGTCCCTACTCCCGGGTCCTCTCTGAGCCGGTCGGTCCCCGATCCCCTTGCTCTCTTCTTATAGCCCCCGGCACAGAAAGTTGGTTTAAAAATAAGTATGAATTATTCTAGAAGAAGGGGGAGATGGTTAGGAAGGATTCCTGTTTTGTACCTTCAGTGGATCCCAAGTCATAGCCACCCTATTACAGACTAGAACTGCCCCCGTAGGGTTGCCTAGCCCGTAACCTTTAGGAAGGTGCCCTAGTGGTACAGTGGTTAGTGCTGGGCTGCTAGGGTCTGCAGCTGGAGCCCACCAGCCACCCGGGGAAGGGAGAAAGATGTGTCAGTCTGCTTTCATGAAGATTACCACCTAGGAAACCCTGTGGGGTGGTTCTCCTCTGTCCTATAGGGTTGCAATGAGTCGGAATCAAGTCCATGGCAACAGGTTTGGTTTGGTTTAATCTTTAAGGAGGAGATTGCCAGGTCTTTCTTCCCCCAGAGCCACTGGGTGTTTTGGAACCATTTGGGTTAGCAGCCCAGGGCTTAAGCGTTGTACCACCAGGGCTATCTTAGAAAAAACTGAAAGGTAGCAATAAAAAAAAGCTCTTTTTTTTTCTTGTAAATCTAAAGTGGGAAGTGTTATCTGTATAATCATTCTGCAGTTTGTTCCTTTAAGGAGCTCTGGTGACACAGTGGTTAAAGTACTTAGCTGCTAACTGAAAGATCGGGGTACCTCCTCTCTGCCACAGGAAGCTATAGCAGTCTGGAGATGTGGCAGCCTGCTTCCTTAAAAGATTTACAGCCTTGGAAACGCTATGGGGCAGTTCTGCTCTGTCCTGTAGGGTCCCTGTGAGTCAGAATCTTTTCCATGGCAGTGGGTTCGGTTTCTGTCCTTAGATCTAGGCTGAAGTTTCTCCTGTAGGTTTATGGTTCAAAGATTTAATTTGGATGGCCTCCAGTTGTCCTCACCATTGTTACAGGTTTGTTTTTCCAGCTTTGGCTGCTTTGTCTTTGTTCTAGGTGGGGCTGTTGTCTCCCAACCGCATGGTCCAGTTGCACCTTGAAACCCCGGTTTCCTGAGAATGCTTTGTGGTTTTGGTTGGACTTGAATCCATTGATGGCTTTCAGAGACTCTTACCCCACATTATACAAGGGGCCCAGAGTTCACTTGTGTGCGTGCAGGTGGTTGTGGGCAGTGACCTTAAACACAGATAAAATTAAGGTGACCTCCATGTCTTGTGGCTTCTGTGAGGGTTTTGAAAAATGGCTGTCTAAGGCATTTGGCTTTTCTACTGGTGGGAGTGCAGCCTCTCTCCAGTTCTGCCTGCGACCCCTGGCCAGAGCCCTTTACTCTCCCACAACTAAAACAAAAGGCTGAACAAAGTTTACACTCCAAAGTGTAAGTCTCATTCAAACTTCAAAAAGGTGTGTAGTGAAAGACGATACTCCCTGCATCCTGGAATCTGGGCTTGCCTGCTGTGCGAGCGTGGGTGGGTTACTTAATCTCTCTGAGCGTGGGTTACACCTTAAAACACTTGCTTCACAGACAAGTAGGAAGAATAAGTGTGCATGTGTGTGTTTCTCTTTTTCCCTTGGAGTCTCACAGTTCAAAGGGGAGAAAGCCCCATTGGGACAGGTTTTGTGGCGTCAGTGCCTAGAACAACACCCCCAGGATCCCAGGGCCTTACAGGTTACCTGGCTCAGCCTGTCTTGCTCACCTGTGCATGAATCACCCCATCTCCTTTTACGCAACCACTTTATAGAGTGGTAGCTCCCACATGGAAGAGACACTTCCTGAGTACCAGGAGCCTGACGCAGCTCCTGAGGAAGCATGTTCCATTGACTTCGCAATGCCCAGGTAAAGTGACTGCTTGACTTCTTGTAATCGATTGAACGTGAGTACTACTCCATCAGTATGCCAGAGCCCGTGTCTGCCTGTCTGTCTGTCTCTCTAGTGGCTAAAAGCAAGCTCTGAAGTCAGACTCTCGGGTGCTATCCATCCCAACCCCATCTCCTGAACCTGGGTGGAGTTACTAAGCTGCCCTCCACCAGAGCTCCCACATGTGCAGAAAGATGGTACTGCCTTGTGGGATCAGCATTCAATAAATGGAGTTAACTCCGTAAGATGTTTGCACAGGGCAGGTACAACAGCCCTCTCAGTAAACAATAAACGTTCTGATTTTATATCGCCACGCGTATGGCCATGTCTTTGTACATGCTCTGCATGGGGCACAGGCTGCCACCAGCCTAGAGTGCCAGTAAGTACTTCTGGAAGCAGGGCGTTGGAATGAAGGGGTCACTCTCCAGGGTTCTGTTTGAAAGCTTTTGAACCTACAACGTTGAGTGGAATGCTCTTTAGTCCTCCTCCACCTGCAGAGTAAAAAAAAAACAAAAATTTTTTTTTTTTGGAGCGCCTAAAAACATGGCTTCATCCCATGGGGCCGCTGAGGCACCTGCTCAGGTGTACTACCTGAGGCCGTCGGATGAGAGCCAGCGGACCTAGACCAGTGGCTTTAAAATGTTGCTCCCAGAAGGTTTGTGGGGTCAGACATGTTTTATTAAAGTGCTGGACGATAAAGAACCGTGATCAATCTGTGAAACATGTCATAACATGGAGGACTCTGGAAGGCATTATGCTGAGTGAAATTACCTAGTTGCAAAAGGATAAATATTGTATCAGACCACTATTATAAGAACACAAGAAACAGTTTAAACACAGAAGAAAATATTCTTTGATGGTTATGAGGGTGGGAGGGAAGGAGAGGGATATTCACTAATTAAATAGTAGACAGGAACTATTTCAGGTGACAGGAAAGACAGCACACAATACAGGAGAAGTCAGCACAGCCAGACTAAATCAAAAGCAAAGAAGTTTCCTGAATACAACCGAATGCTTCAAAGGCCAGCGTAGCAGGGGCAGGGGCCTGGAGACTGTGGTTTCAGGGGACATCTAGGTCAATTGGCGTAATAAAATATATTAAAACATTCTGCATCCCGCTTTGGTGAGTGGCTTCTGGGGTCTTAAACGCTAGCAAGAGGCCATTTAAGATGCATCAATTGGTTTCAACTCATCTGGAGCAAAGGAGAATGAAGAACACCAAGGACACAAGGTAAATATGAGCCCAAGAGACAGAGAGGTCCACATAAACTCAAGGCTTCATCAGCCTGAGACCAGAAGAACTAGATGGTGCACAGGTACCACCAATGACTGTCCTGACAGGGAACACAACAGAAAATCCCTGATGGACCAGGAGAACAATGGGATGCAGTCCTCACATTCTCATAAAAAGACCAGACTTGATGGTCTGACAGAGAATAGAAGGACCCCAGAGGTCAGGGTCCCCGGACCTTCTGTTAGCCCAAGACTGGAACCATTCCCAAAGCCAACACGGGGAATACAGGATGGAGGGGAGGAGTGTGCTGTCTCATTGCAGAGAGAGTAGTTAGGAATACACGGCAAGGTGTATGTAAGTTTTTGTTTGACAGACTGACTTGATTTATAAACTTTCAGTTAAAGCACAATAAAAAAAAATTATCAAACTGCTGGACTTTTTATTTAGAAGTTGTTCATGCTAAACCAAGAAAAACCAAAAACACTGCCGTTGAGTCGATTCCGACTCATAGTGACCCTATAACACAGAGTAGAACTGCCTCCTGGAGTTTCCAAGGAGCACCTGGTAGATTCGAACCGCCGACCTTTAGGTTAGCAGCCGTAGCTCTTAACCACTACGCCACCGGGGTTTCCATTGTTCATACTACTGTGCAAATTAGTTTCTCATTAAACAATACTCATTGTTTTGTGACATTGGTTGCCAACCCCGCAATGTGTCAACACTCTCCCCTTCTCAACCTCGGGTTTCCTGTTTCCATTTGTCCAGCTTTCCTGTCCCCTCCTGCCTTCTCATCCTTGCCCCTAGGCTGGTATGCTTGTTTAGTCTCCTGTATTGAGCTGTGTGTATTGTCATTTGTTTTATGGGTCTATGTAATCTTTGGCTGAAAGGTGAGCTGCAGGAGTGGCCAGTACTGAGTTAAAAGGGTGTCTAGGGGCCATACTTTTAGGGTTTCTCCAGTCTCTGCCAGACCAGTAAGTCTGGTCTTTTTTTTGTGAGTTAGAATTTTGTTCTACATTTTTCTCCAGCTCTGTCTGGGACCCTCTATTGTGATCCCTGTCAGAGCAGTTGGGGGTGGTACCTGGCACCATCTAGTTGTGCTGGACTGTCTGGTGGAGGCCATGGTAGTTGTGGTCCATTAGTCCTTTGGGCTAATCTTTGCCTCGCGTCTTTGGTTTTCTTCATTCTCCTCTGCTCCAGACGGGCTGGGACCAGTGGAGTATCTCAGACGGCTGCTCACAAGCTTTGAAGACCCTGGATGATACCAAAGTAGGATATATAAACTTTACAAACTGTGTTACCAAGCAGCTAGTTTATTAAGCACTCACCCAGCCTAAGTTAGTGAGCACTCTGGAGAGAAGAGAAGTAGAAACACCACTTGATGCCTTTTGTAATGTTGTCAAGTCGATGCACTGGGTGTCCGTCGAGCCTCTTTTTTGTGCCAACCGCTGCAGGTGCAGAAAGACCAGTAACAGAGAGGACGCTGTTCCTGCCAGCCAGCATGAGGGAGGTAGAAGAAAGGGGACCAGGGGCTGGGAGAATGGGAGGGAGGGACACTGGGGCGAGCGGGGAGCGGCTTCCAGAGGTTCCAGATGTCCCCAGAGGCTGGTGCTCAGCCCTGAGTTTATAAGGTTATGGAGGAGCAGGACAGGGCCCTGCTTTGAGGCGGGTGCAAGAGCTGCAGCCAGATGGAGGGGCTTCCAGCAATGTGGGGACACACAGGAGACAGCAAGGACACGCTGCTCTTCTTCCCAGAGATTTGGCAGTGCCCAGAACAATAAAGACAGGGCAGATAGCTGGGGGTAGGGGAGACGGGGATGAACGGAGCAGAGTGCTTACTGACATCAGCTGGAAAGTGTGGGTTTTATTTAGTCATTCAGCAAACACTCCCTGAGGGCTGTGCACACACCAGACGCCCTACTGATTATTGGAGGAGAGAGAGGAGACTGTTCTCTATGGAGTCAAGACAGGAGACAGGTCCTAGGGAATGTCCTAGGGAAGGGAGAGCTTCAGTGGAGAGGCCCAGACCCTCTCTAGCTGCTCCGAGGATGGAGGGGTGAGGGGAGCGTTTCAGGAACGTTTTTGAGCTTTTACAGTGTGGGGCCTCTTCCTCATGGGAGGGGGCAGGTTGGGCCTCATCTTCTCTGTCCTTCAATGACCCAGGGCCTGGGCAGTGTCTGGGACCATGTCTGAGAGGGTACCTGAGACCACTGCATCCTCACTGCCTTCCACCGGGCCCCTGTGTATCACCCACGAGCCTGAGGGCTCATTTTTCACTCTCTTTTGTAAGCCCTCTCCCACTGCTGTCTCAGATACCCAGGACTGACTGTGGTTACCGTGACGTTCTCTGTATTTAACCTATTCTGCCTGTCTCTCTTTTACACACACACACACACACACACACACACCCCACACTCCTAAACCTGTTGCCTTTGAGCTAACACCAACTCATGGCAGCCCTGTGTATTACAGAGTAAAACTCCTCCCTAGGGTTTTCTTGGCTGTTATCTTTATAGAAGCAGATCACCAGGCATTTATTCCTGGGTGCCGTTGGGTGAGTTTGAACTACCAACCTTTAGGTGCAAACCGTTTGTACCACCTAGGGACCTCTTGCCCCAACCACCTGTTCCATGTCTCCATTGTTGCCCATTCCTGGCCTGGCACACTGCCCAGACCCCTGTCCCCCACTGGGGCTCTAAGCCACTTCCTTGCTTCAGTCCTGACATCCAGCTTTACTGGAGAGCTGGGGAGGTTTCCTATACGGCCCCCACAGGTCAGAACTGCCCCGCCAACAGTCAGGGTCCGTAAACCCCTCTCTGACAGCCGGCTCCACTGCTTCCTCCCAGGCCAGCAGGGTTCAGTGTGACCTGGGCCCTGCCTGCCTTCCCTTCTGGCCCTCAGCTGTGAGTCAGTCCACTAACAAGTAGTCCCCTTGCTGCGGGGCCCCTCGGGACTGACCTCCTCCTGGCTGGTGCATGCAGCTGGGGGATTGCTCAATGGCCCCCAGAGTGTGGGCTTTCAAACGCCCACGTGGCCCCTCTTTCCCAGACCTGCCTAGCCCATACTGGTGGTCATCCTGAGGACAGCTGCTCTAGGAGTCTCACCCCTCTCAGATCCATCCCTTCTTTGCAGTGCTATCCACAGCCTCGCCTCGCCTCGCCTGTGGAAGCCTGGCCCCAGCCGCACCTTTAAATGTGTCCTCACTGTTGCCCCCCTTTGCCCCCTAGGCTTGTGTAATCCTAAAATGAAGAAGGGAACTAGGCCAGGGAAGGACGGAGGGCACAGGGGACCCTTGGCCCTTGCCTCTCGGCTTCTAAACATTTGGGTAAAGAAGAAAATCTTTCACAAAGTTATATACAATGAAAGAAAGTGGAATTTTCATTGTGACCTTGACTTTGCCTTGAAACAAAGAAGCACTTAATGTACCTGTTTCTTGGGATCCTTGCAACTGAGTCGTCAATACGAGAGTCCTTTGCAGAGAGAAAGAAAAGAAAGAGGAACTAACCCAATTCCTAGCAAATGTAGAAAACGCTAAAGATTTCACCGACCTCAAGTTGTTGAGAAAAAAGTAACAAAGTCATTACAGTTAACAGCCAGTCTCGGTATTATTTAAAAGGAGCCACCAGTGTTACTCCCAAATCACCAAATCAGATATTTCATTGTTTCCAAACTCGGGGCATTAGGCCCAGTTGTCTTTAAGAGGCAGATCATTTGCCGAATGCTAATGTGTCATTGCAGAGTCCTGGTCCTACGAACTGAATTGCGTCCCCCCAAAAGATACACTGAGGTCCTAACCCCTGTACCTGTGAACAGGACTCTGTTTGGAAATTGGGTCTTTGAAGATGCTATCAGTTCACTTGAGGTCATACCAGGGCAGGGTGGGGTCCTGTCCAATCTGACTGGTGTCCTTATAAAAGGAGAGACACAAGGGAAGAGCATCATGTCACCCTGATGCTCTGCTGTAGCCTGGGCCACCAAAAGCCAGAGGGGGCAAAAAGGATCTTCCTCTAGAAGCTTTGGAGAGGACATGGTGCTATGGGCACCCTGAACTCGGCCTGCTGACCTCCAGAACTGTGGGAAAATAAATCTCGGTCATTTATAAACCACCACTTTGTGGTACTTTGTTACGACAGCCTTAGGCCACTGGTACACGAGGGTACTGTCAGTATTCTGGTTTGTTGGGGAAGTATTTCAAAAGATAGTTCTGGTAGTTTGCTGCGAACATAGAACAATTCATTCATTTCCAAGATTGCTGTTAGCTGTCATCGAGTCAGCCCCAATTTGTGGCGACCCATGTAGAACAGAACGAAATGTTACCTGGTCCTGTACCATCCCCATGACCAGTTTCCAAGTTGGTTATTGTTGGTTAGGTGCCGGCAAGTCTGTTCTGACTCATAGTGACCCTATGTACGACAGAACGGAACACTGCCTGGCCATGCGCCATCCTCACAATCCTTGTTATGTTTGAGACCATTGCTGCAGCCACTATGTCAATCCATCTTGTTGAGTCTTCCTCTTTTTTGCTGACCCTCCACTTTACCAAGCATGATGTCCTTTTCTAGGGACTGATCCCTCCTGATAACATGTCCAAAGTACATGAGACGAGGCCTTGCCGTCCTCACGTCTAAGGAACATTCTGGCCGTGCTTCTTCCAAGATAAATTTGTTCGTTCTTCTGGCAGTCCATGGTATGAGACATCAGTTCTTTTTCAGTCTTCCTTGTTCACTGTCCAGCTTTCACATGCATGTGAGGTGATTGAAAATAACATGGCTTGGGTCAGGCACACCTTAGTCCTCAAAGTGACATCTTTGCTTTTAACGCTTTCATGTTAACGTGTTAGTGTTAATATTTTCTCTTTTTATCGTGATGTTGCTTATTGATCCAGTTGTGAGGACTTTTGTATTCTTTATGTTGAGGTGCAATCCATGCTGAAGGTTGCGGTCTTTGATCTTCATCAGTGCTTCAAGTCCTCTTCACTTTCAGCAAGCAGTGCTGTGTCATCTCCATAAGGCAGGTTGTTAATGAGTCTTCCTCCAGTCCCTGTGCCACATTCTTCTTCGTATAATCCAACTTCTTGAATTCATTGCTCAACGTACAGATTGAATAAGTATGGTAAAAGGGTACAACCCTGACACTCACCTTTTCAGCCTCTAAACCATGCAATATCCCCTTGTTCTGTTCAAAAACTGCTTGTTGGTCTATGTACCGGTGGGTTGGAACCTCAGACCTTTTGGTTAGCAGCCAAGTGCTTAACACTGCACCACCAGGGCACTTTTTCCGACTCACAGGCACCCTATAAGACAGAGTAGAACTCTCCCATAGAATTTCCTAGGCTGTCATCTTTACAGGAGGGGATTACCAGGTCTTTTCTCCTGTGGACTGGCTAGTGGGCTTGAACTACCAACCTTTCAGTTAGCAGTTAAGTGCTCTACCATTATGCCACTGGGCTCCCAAGTGGTCGCATGGATGTGACCCTTGTAGCCCAATGCTTTCTCTTGAGTTTTTACTCTTGCAGCTGATCACATTTAGCTGAAGGGCACAGTTGTTCATCAATGACTTGGTTTTAATGTAGCATTAATCCTGCTGGTTTGAATCCTTGAGAAGCCATTCAAGTACTGCTTAGGACTGAAAACCTTGGAGATCTCTGGTCTTCTCTAGGTCAGCATGAGTGTACTTGGAGGCCAGCTTTGGTGAGTTTTGTTCTCTTGGTCGTCACTTTTACTCCTGGGCACATGTAGGGTACTTCCTTTTTCCTTAAATTCAGACACTCTCCCTGATGATCTGTGTGCTGGGTTGGTTACTTTTGCGTGATCCTTTGAGCACTTTCATCAGCAGATGCAGGTTTTCAGTGCAGGAAACCTCCTTCCTCCGCGTATTTCTTCCAGGCCGTTCTCTAGGAATTTCTGAATGTGTTACATACAGGACTTAAAACAGTGTGGATACCGTGTGCAGACAAAGCCACCTGCAGTGATATGTGACCTGTGCATAAAAAGACCTCCACTGAGAGTTTCTGTAGTTAGGCACAATGGCCAACTCTTTCGTGTGTGCATCACCATTTTAAACAGAGCTGTTGTTGTAAGTGCGGTCGAGTTGTTTCTAACTCATAGCGACCCTGTCTACAACAGAACAAAACACCACTCAGTCCTCGCAATCGTTGCTGTGTTTTAGCCAATCTTTGCAGCCACTGGGTCAGTCACTGACCCTCTACTTTACCAACCATGATGTCCTTCTCCAGGGACTGATCCCCCTTGATAACATGTCCAAAGTACGTAAGACCCAAGTCTTGCCATCCTCGCTTCCAAGGAGCACTTTGGCTGTACTTCCAAGACGGATCTTTTCATTCTTTCAGCAGTCTGTGGTATGTTCAATATTCTTCATCAACTCCATCATTCAAAGGCATCAATTCTTCTTCGATCTTCCTTATTCATTGTCCAGCTTTCTCATGCATATGAGGCGGTTGAAAACACCATGGCTTGGGTCAGGTGAACCTTATTCCTCAAAGTGACGTATTTGCTTTTGAACACTTTAAAGAGGTCTTTTGCAGCAGATTTGACCAGTGCAATACGTCTTTTGATTTCTAGACTGCTGCTTCCGTGGGCATTGATTGTGGATCCAAGTAAATTGAAATCCTCGACAACTTCAGTCTTTTCTCCGATCATCATGATATTGCTCATTGATCCAGTTGTGAGGATTTCTGTTTTCTTTATGCTGAGGTGGAATCCATACTGAAGGCTGTGGTCTTCGATCTTCATTACTAAGTGCTTCAAGTGCTCTTCACTTTCAGCAAGCAAGGTTGTGTCACTTGCATAACACAGGTTGTTAATGAGTCTTCTTCCAATCCTGATACCCCGTTCTTCTTCATATAGTCCAGCTTCTCTGATTATTTGCTCAACATACAGATTGAGTAAGTATGGCGAAAGTTACAACCCTGATGCACACCTTTCCTGACTTTAAACCATACAGAAGTCCCTTGTTCTCTTTGAACAACTGCCTCTTGATCTATGTAAAGGTTCCTCATGAGCATAATTAAATGTTCTGGAATTCCCTTTCTTCACAATGTTATCCATAGTTTGTTACGATCCACACAGTCGAGTGCCTTTGCATAGTCAATACAACACAGGGAAACATCCTTCTGGTATTCTCTGCTTTCAGCCAGGATCCATCCGACATCAGCGATGACATCCCTGGTTCCACGTCCTCTTCTGAATCCGGCCTGAATTTCCGGCAGTTCCCTGTTGATCTACTGCTGCAGGTGCTTTTGAGTGATCTTCAGCAAAATTTTACTTGTGTGTGATATTTGTTCTATAATTTCCACACTCAATGGAATCACCTTTCTTCGGAATAGGCATACGTAGGGATCTCTTTCAGTCGGTTGACCAGGTAGCTGTCTTCAAATTTTTTGGCATAGACAAGCGAGCACTTCCAGTGCTGCGTCCGTTTGTTGAGACATCTCAGTGGGTTTTCCATCAATTCCCGGAGCCTTGTTTTTCTTCAGTGCCTCCAGTGCAGCTTAGACTTCCTTCTGTACCATCGATTCCTGACCATATGCTACCTCCTGAAAAATCAGTCACTGAAAACCCTGCACAGCAGTGTTCTGCTCTGACATGTGGGGTCACCATGAGTTGGAACTGACTCAGCAACAACTGGTTAACATGGTTTATTTCATGAAAATGAAAGTGATTATACCACAGGCTTTATCTCCTACGATTCTTGACTTGGAGATTATTAGTGAGCCCCCACGACAAGGATGAGTGAGTAAAGGAAGGCAGCTGCAGACCGAATTATCCCACCCAAGGTCTCGGGGTCACCCCTCTCTGCCACCCATTGGTGCCTGGGCATGTTTGCCCTGTTAGCCGCTTCCGGGAAGCCCACCGGTGCTGGAGCAGTTCTGTGCCTGGGCTTCTACCTGACCTGGAAGACCAAAGCAGGTCTGTGTATGTTTTATGCTGTTATTATCGTACCTGCAGTGGTAGTTGTTAAGGAGCCCTGGTAGCACAGTGGTTCAGCACTTGGCTGCTAACCGAAAGGTTGGTGGTTTGAACCCCAGCCGCTCCGGGGGAGAGAAACGGGGCGGTCTGTTTCCGTAAAGATTCCACAGCCTCGAAGACTGTGTGGGGCAGTTCCAGTCTGTCCTCTGGGGTTGCTATGAGTCAGAGTCGACTGGACAGCGGTGGTTTGGTTTGGTTTTGGCAGTTGTGTAATTTTCCTGTCTTAGTCTCCTGGTGCCACTGTGACAGAAATACCACAAACCAGCAGCTTCAGCAAACAGAAGTTTGTCCTGTTACAGTTCAGGGGACTAGAAGTCTGAATATAGGACACGGGCGCTAGGGGAAGGCTCTCTTTCTCTTGGTCTCCTCTGGGGGAGGACCCTGGTCTCTTTCAGCCTCTGTTCTGGGTTACTTGGAGATCTTCGTTGGCATCTGCCTCCCCATGCTTTGTCCTCACCACTCCATGACTAATCTGTTCGTTTTGTATCAGAAATTATTAGGTTTAGGGCCACCCTATGGTGCTACGGCCTCATTAGCATAACAGAGAGAATCCTGTTCTCAGGTGGGATTACACCCACAGGTACAGGGTGGGATGGCAACACGTAGGTGGGGGCACAGTTCAGTCCATAGCACTGCCCTGTTGAAAGGCACACCTGAAGCCTGGCTCTGTCCTCCCAGCTTGAGAGGCCTCCTCACGTAAGCAGGGTCAGGAGGTTTCACACTGTTATCTTGGGCGCTTAACTGGATTGAAGCAATGCGAGGTTAGGACAGGCCTTTGGATTCCCCGGGAGGTTTCAGGCCTCTTTTCCTGGGCTTCCAGTTACTGAATTGGTAGCAGTGGGAACGGTCACAGTGAAAGCCTCCCAGCCAGGTGGCCGTAGGTCTGAGGCCTTCACGCCTTCCCTTCCGACCCTGGGAACGAGCTAGCATAGAATTCAGAGCCATGGGAAGTTTCAGCAAATACCACTTCCCAGCTTCCTTTGTAGGGAGCCAGAAGTACTTCAGGCTCATCATAGAAAACTTGGAAAACACGGGAATTCAAGGAAGAAAATAAAGACCACCTCTAGTTCCAGGGCTTAGAGATAATGCTGACAGCATTTTGGCACTTCTTTTCTGTCTTTTTCCTCGTTCTTAATGTTTTCTTTCCTCCCCCTTCTCATTCAAAAATTTATGCACACACTGTTTTGTGACATTGGTTGCAATCCCACAATGTGACAGCACCCTCCCACTTTCTACCCTGGGTCCCTGTGCCCATTTATCCAGTTCCGTCCCTCCCTGCCTTCTCGTCCTGCTTTTGGACAGGAGCTGCCCATTTGGTCTCATATAACGGATCGACCTAAGGAGCTCATCCCTCACGCGTGTTATTTTTTGTTTCATGTGCCTGTCTAATCTTTGTCTGAAAAGTGGGCTTTCGGGAGTGGCTTCAGTTCTGCGTTAGTAGGGTATCCGGGGCCATAATCTCGGGGGTTCCTCCAGTCTCTGTTGGACCAGAAAGTCTGGACTTTTGTTTTTGATCCCTTCTTCTAAGCTGCAAAGATGCTCGTGCACGTGTACACACACACGCGCGTATGTACACACACGCATGTGCTTACATGGTCTTGTATCCTACTTCTTCACTTAACAAAATGGCATGAGCACCTTTCTGAGGTAATGAAAACAATAAAAATGATTCTAGCGTCTCTTCAATGTGCCATGGAGAGAATGAGCAGGACCTGACCTCACCCCAGGCCACCTTCCCCCGGGCTCCTGCTGATGTGGTGGGTGAAGCGGGCCCTAAAGGCAGCCAGGAAGGTGACATTCTAGCCTGCCACCTCAAGCATGGGACCTCAAAAGGACACATAACCGTGTTCCTCTAAGCCTCCATATCCTGACCTGCAAAACAGAGATAATGGTGTAAAAAGGACATTTTGTATAGAATTAGTAATTGTTAGAAACGCTTCTGTCAGGAACTACTCAGAAGCACTTTTATGTTCTGTCTAAGCCTGTAAACTTACCCAGAAAAGAGACAGACAGCAGACCATCCAGGTCCCCCAAACCGCCAAGGCTCTGGCTTCTGGAAGTCCGTGGTGGGCGCCATCACCAAACGTGTCCCGTGTCCCCGGTGTCTCTCAGACATGAGGTGTGCGGTTTCTGTGCCATCCGATTGGTACTGACTCATGACAACCCTGTATACAAACTGCCGGGTCCTGTGCCATCTCCATGATTATTGTTAAACTTGAGCCCATTGTTGCAACCACTGCGCCATTCCATTTTGTTGAGGGTCTTCCTCTTTTTCGCAGACCCTCTACTTTACCAAGCATGATGTCCCTCTCCAGGGACTGGTCCCTCTTGATAACATGTGCAAAGTATGTAAGACGAAGTCTCAACATCCTCCCTTCTAAGAAGCATCCTGGTTGTACTTCTTCCAAGACACATTTGTTCGTTCTTTTGGCTAACCATGGTGTATTCAATATTCTTCGCCACCATTGTAACCGAACGCCACTCGGGTTCTTGTCCTGTCTTATTAGCCAGTGGAAATAAGGCGGACACTGCTGATTGCAAGGGAAACAGAAAGTGGCAAGTTAATTGTCTGTGCATACAAGGAGCGCGTGGGGTCTAGTGACCTTAAGGCCACGTGCTTGCTGACTAAGGGGGCCGGGGAGCTTTTTGTTTCCAGTGGCGTCAGGGGGTTGGGTTTGGTACCCAGAATTTTCTGCCTTTAGCCCTCCCATGCCTATATTTGGGGGTGGGGGGGTCAGTTGAAAAATGTGATTTCAATCTGTGCATGCTTCGAGGTGTAAACTAGGGCTACTCAGTGGATGGAGCCACTACCTGCTGCAGCTTCCTGCTCAAAATAAGCTTGTGGTTAGCAAGACAAAGAGGGGGGGAAGTGGTGTTGATTGGGGTTTTCAATATGGCTGAGCAGCCTGTTTCAATCCCCCCTTTTTGTTGTAGGTTTCTCAATCTTGGGAAACGGAGCTGTGTCTCTCTAGGTGCGTCCTGCTGGATGGGGGCGTAGATGCCTAAGGGTTAGGGAAGTGGAACTCCTGTGCTGTCTGCATTAAACCACTGTATCTCTCTTGTATCTATAAAAAAAAAAAAAAAGTGGCCCTTTATTAGGCTGTTGCCTCTCTTCTTGATGGGGGATGGGTTGAAATTTCTGGGTAACCACCATTTGGAGCTGGAACTTTTGAATCACTTGAAATGACTCTACCCTTCAGGGGAGAAGGCACCAACTCATTAAGGCATACACCAAGACACAGAAGCTTGTCTGGAGAGAGGAACAACACAAGCAAAGGTTAGAACAGAAATTAGTAAAAGGGCTAGAGCAAAAAGAACTCTTAATACTTTTATAGTACTCATTTTTATGGTACTTATTTACCCATCTTTGTTTCGTCTCTTGAATAGCCTCTTAAGTCTTTTCACTGTTTCATATTTTTTAAAAAAGGCAAAAGTGGGAAGTAGACAAACATGTTGTTAGAGTCATGTCTTTTCAAGCCTTAAGAATATTATAGGGTATAAAATGAGCAAAACCATTGAAAGCCTCACCTTTTCACAAATTGGCTAGAACCTGTGATCTCATATTTCGAATCGTCTTTTTTAGTGATCATTGGTACAGGTTTCAGTTAATGACAGGAGGGTCTTCATTAGTTCAACAAATTTCTATTTACTATATGTTAATAGAAAAAGATACGAGTGGAAAGTCTTTTGTGTTCTGGCTTCTGTGAAAGTTTCCCTACAACACCTTTTCTAATTCTGTCTATTGTCTTTATACCCCAGGGCCCAGTTGATGTGTTCTTGTGAGTCCAGCTCTAGCTGGGTCACATTCTGTATGCTCAAGGACAGGTAATAATGACTCTAATATTAGTCATTTCTTCTTTTTGGTCGGAGATTAGAAAAACCACATCGGTGATCAATATCTGGACTTAGTCAAGCTCCTAGATGGCGACCATGGCAGGTTCTTTAAACTCACGGTGCTGGTTTTCCACCGGATGCCATCTAGTTTTTCACCAGGATCTTAAGAGCAAAGTTGTCATTAATTGTATTGTTGAAGTGAGCAGACTAAATGTACACCAACCTTTTAGCCCGAGGCCTTCTTTTATCTTTTAGGTGTGTAAGGCAATAGGATAAGTTTTTATTATGCCTAATATTACCAGGATGTAGACTAAGAATATTACTTGTAGTAGTACAAATAAATCTGGTGTTTGTAAGGGTATTACAGTGTGTGATCAAGTAGCTTGTTATCTAATGTTATATATATCCTGTTCTATTTCTCCTGTGTTATTTATCTAAATGTAATAAGAGGTCTTTGCTACAGCACATAGTACACTTTCTTGGACCAATAAATAAAAATCTAAGACTATTTTGTTATCTCATGTCACCTTGACTTAAAGAGGTAGAGATCACTGTTGTGTTTCTATGTCACTAGCAACATCACTATGCCTGTTATTTGTCACATAGTGATTGATAAACTTCTTAAAAAGATTTCTCCAATTCAAATATACCGTAAGTAGGAATTAAATTTACCAACCATACCTTGAGTGTTGGACCAATGGGCTTTCTTCTGACTCTGGTTTTATAAAGGATAACAAATTAACATTACTGTTCTAGTATTTACTACGAATATCTAAAGATAATCTTAAAGTTCTCAAAGCCTATTCATTGCCCAGATTAGCTAGGAATCTAAACAAGAGATTGTGTATGTAAATTCACTATTAGTTGGAAAGGCATCATCTAAATTTGTTTAGTTGGATCTACCACACAAAAACATATCATCTATAAAGCGCACAAAGTTTGTCTAGAGAGAACAGAAGGCATAGAAAAATTTATATATGACAAACAAGTTTCTATTAAAGGATACGTGATTAGCAAGATAGTACAGGATGGACTTCTGTCGGAAGTCTATAGTTGATCTGTCTAAAACATATTTAGTGTTTTCCCTGAGGGCAAGCTGTCTCTCACTGGTTTACTTATTAAGTCATGGGTCACTTTCTCAAAAGCACAAGTGGAATTTAAGACAAAATGGGAGTCTGAGTCATGAGGTTGATCTCTGAGAACCTGATTTCTTTAAGGTACATAATTTTCTATATAGCAAGAGGGTAAGAGTTTGATTACAAGCATTAGACAGGTATTTCATACAACATTGTCTTGAAAACTGATTAAACCAATTACTGATTTACCTTAAATATAACTCTATTTACTGATCTTTAGAGTCAGTTTCTCAAAACAGACTGAATTCTTCAAAAAAAAAGCATAACGTCTGGAGCAAAATGGTCTTGTTAGTTTATCTGGACAATTGTTTGACCAGTAGTGACTTTAGGAATCAGTTTTTTTCTCAAAGTTCAAGGTTTGAAAGGATACCCAAAGGCGATGGCCTAAGTAGGTTGTCCCAACCTCTATGAAAATCAGAAATCTGGATCTTAGGAAAATTATATACAGTCTTTCATGGTTCCCCCTTTGGATCAGGATCTTGTAATAGAATCTTTGATCAAAAATGTTTAATAAATAGTAATTGGGCACTATGTGGTTTTTAAGATCTCAGGCACCATACGGTAAATCAGGAGGTAGAAGAGAAACAGTAACCCTAGGCCAATTGTCTGAAATAATCAATGAAACCATGACTCTAAGGTCTTTGAACCAAGGGAACAAATCTCATGAGGTGTTTGTTTACCCATAAGTACCATCAGTAGCTGTTTTTCATGTGTCTCAGTAACAGCTACATTCTCTCAAACCTAAGATTGTGTATTAACATGAACACAGCAACATTTATCTATTAAGGAACAAACTATTCTCTGAGAGAACTAATAGAAAATCTGATGTTATTCTAATTTCTAAAATCATAGTTCAAATTTTAGACACTTTTCTAGTTATGATATTTACAACTTTGTTAAGTTTACCAAAAAAAAAAAAAAAGGAACTTGTAATTCAAGAGTTAAAATAATTAAACCCATTAGGTAGATAATTTAGGAGAAAAGAGGAAAATGATTTCTTATATCTAGAATGTAGGACCTTAAAGCATTATTTCCAGAAAGACTTTAAAATTTTAGAAATATTTTTACATAAAACCCATAGCATCGTTTCGTTTACTCAGTCTTATGTAGTTAACTTCTGTTGCAGGTGATTCTGGATCGACTGCAGTTTGCAAAACCATCAGCTTCTGTATAGAGTTCCGGAAATCTTGACTGAGTCTAGTCACAGTCTTTTTTTGCAAGTTCAGTACAGTCCATATTTTTTGTTGAGATATTCTGGTCAAATGTTTTCAGAAAATCAGCAAAGTAAAAATTTATCTGTAGATGACCAAACTTATTATACCAAACCAAAAACCAAACCCAGTGCCATTGAGTCAATTCCGACTCATAGTGACCCTATAGGACAGAGTAGAACTGCCCCGTAGAGTTTCCAAGGAGCGCCTGGCGGATTCGAACTGCCCACCTTTTGGTTAGCAGCTGTAGCACTTAACCACTACACCACCAGGGTTTCCAAACTTATTATGGCCATGATTAATTTATAAACATAACTCAATGGTCAAAGACCTGATAGAAATTAATTACAAGCCTAATATAAAGGCCAAGTAAAATAAGTTAAAAAAAAAAAACACTTTAGATAAAGTATTTTTAATTATACCCACTAATAACCATATTTTAAAAGAACTTCAGACATAACACATAATAATCTTGAGACATAAAACAATATAGTCAGAATATACTAAGAATGTACCAAGATTATCAAGTCTCTAAATACCTGAATAGTAATAAAAAAAATAACTTCATAGATAAATGATTTGAATTCTCCAGTAAAACTATTGGCTTTGATGATGTTAGATTCAAAAAATAAAGTTTGAACCAAGTTAGCAATAAAGAAATAATAATATTATGACATAATATTATGCATTTGTTGTCTGATATTAGGCAAAAACATAAGAGGAAATACTAACATAAATTTTAACCCAAAGAGAAAGAATCAGCACTTCTCTTGATTTTAACAACAGGTTCCATGTATTTTATGACATGTTAAATAAACCTTTTCAGCACTTTTATAAAAATTGCTTCAAGTCCTCTTCACTTTCAGCAAGCAGGGTTGTGAGTCTTCCTCCAGTCCTCATTCCTGTTCTTCTACATATAGTCCAGCTTCTTGGATTATTTGCTCAGCATACCAATTGAATAAGTATGATGAAAGGATACAACCCTGGCACGCACCTTTCCTGACTTTAAATAATGTGCAATCCCCTTGTTGGTGTTCAAATGGCTGCCTCTTGGTCTACGGACAGCTTCCACATGAGCACAGTTAAGTGTTCTGGAATTCCCAGTCTTTGCAGTGTTGTCCATAATTTGTTATGTTCCATCTTTCTGGCATTCTCTGCTTTCAGCCAGGAGCCATCTGACATTAGTAATGATATCCCTCGTTCCACATTCTCTTTTTAATCTGGCTTGAATTTCTGGCAGCTCCCTGTCAATATACTGCTGCAGCTGTTTTTGAATAATCTTCAGCAAAATTTTCACTGGCCATTTTTTTCAGAAGTAGATCATCAGATCCTTCTTCCTAGTCTCTCTTAGTCCAGAAGCTCCACTGAAACTGTCCACCATGGGTAACCCTGCTGGTATTTAAAACACCAGTAGGATAGCTTCCGGCATCACAGCAACATGCAAGCCACCACAACAGACTGACAGACAAGTCATGGAGATTATTTATAGAGGCTAGTTTTTCAGTCTTTTCAAAGTTTTAAGATGTCACTTTGATTATTAGCATTGCACCTGACCCAAGCCATGGCCTTTTCAATCACCTCACATGCTTGCGATAGCTGGGCAATGAAAAAAGAAAACAGAAGAAGTGACACATTTGAATCATGGTGTTGACAGCATGTCGCGGTGTTGACAGCATGTCACGGTGTTGACAGTGTGTATTGAATATGTTGTGAACTTCTGGAAGAATCAAAAAATCAGCCTTAGAAGAAATACAACCAGAATGTTGCTTAGCAATGATGATGGCAAGACTTTGGCATGCTTACGTTGGACATGTCATCAGGGAAGACCAGTCACTAGAAAAAGACATCACGTTTGTTAAAGCAGAGGGTCAGTGAAAACCAGGGGAACCCTCCATAAGATGGATTATCACATTAGCCACGACAACAGACTCAGACATACCAATGATTATGAAGTTGGCGCAGGACGGGGCAAGGTGTCATTCCTTTATACATAAGGTTGACATGAGTTGGAGCTGACTTGACAGCAACTAACAGCAGTCACTTTGAGCTTACCATTGACTCCTAAAACAACAAAGCTGAGCCACATAGGTAACTCCTGTGGCCTCAACAAGAACTAAGGATGACCACTCAATCACTGGACTTGTTTCTTAAGTGACTATTGATGCTAACTCTAAGGTTCTCACCTCCTCGAGCAACTGCTGTCACCCAAAGGCTAATCATCTTAAACAAGTTTGTCATCTCTGGACATGTTTCTTTGGCTGCTGTAGCTTGTTAACTCACCACCACCAGATACCTTCCTCGCTTTGCTGACAAACGAGCCATGTGGTAACTAACTTTGCAGTCCCACGCACCTTGCCTTTGTGGAGAAATCCTGCTGTGATGAGATTGTTTTAAATTTTCCCATCCTTCTGACCACAGTTTTCCTGTGGGTGGGAAATGTGTGATGAGTGTTCCGTCCGGTAGCGTTGACCTTGAATGTGCTCTTTTAGCACAGTGACAGTGATATCGCGCGCAAAGAAAGCCCTGCCGTCTAACGCAGTAACAAAACAATCCACACCCCACTGTACCTTAAAGCATGACATGACATTTGAAGTTCACTTTTTTTTTTTTAATTTTGGTGAAAATATGCAGTCATGCATCATTTCAATATTTTCCACGCGAACAACTCAGTGACCTTAAGTTGTGCAAACGTTCTTGCCATCCTCCTCCAAATTGTTCCATGACCATTGACTTAGATTCATTGTCGTGTTCGCTTCTCATCCAACCTTTCAAGTTTCTGTCATCAATTTGATCTCATGTAGATAGTTCTTTAAAAGAGCACAGTGCTCAAGGCAGACAGGCTTATAAACTAATTTTTGGTCCCAAGAGGCAAAGTGCACTTTTCTTGATTAGACATGATGCCTATGCAGTGATAATAAGATAACATAAGATGCCGTGGTACGGTGATCTGCAAGGGACTCAGAAAGCAGTCGAGTTGTAACTGCGTCACCAGGATTTGTAGTACACTAAGCAGCAATACAGAGCGATGAGAGCCCCATACGTGGCCTCAGCTGCAGCTGCTTAACTCTGCGATCACAGAACGAAAGCAGCTGTAAACAGTATGTAGATGAATGGCCAAGGCTGTGTTCCAATAGGACTTTAGTTTTAAACCCCAAGAATTGAAATTCATATAATTTTCATGCATTGTTGTTGCGTGCCTCAGAGTCGATTCTGACTCACAGCAAACCCACGTGTCAGAGTCGAACTGCCCCGTAGTTTCCTAGACTGTAATCTTTATGGGGACAGGTCACCAGATGTTTCAGTTAGTAGTCAAGCAATTAACTTTTACACTACCAGGGCTTCTTTTTCATGTATTGCAGAATAATAATCTTTTGATTTTCTTTTCAACACTTTAAAAATGTAAAAGCCATTCTTAGCTCGCAGGCTATACAAGGACAGGTGGTGGATGGGATTTGGCCCACCTGCTTGCCAACACCTGAGCTGGACTCATTGCTGTCACAGCCACAGAGCAGGAGTGACGGGTAAAGACAAGGAGTTTGAAGCAAAACGAGAGAGGTCTGGGTTTCAGCTTTGTAAGGTGCCAACCACTGTATACAGTTGTTCAGAATTCAGCTTTGAGCTCGAAATGGAATCATCTGAAGTTTGCTGGGCATGATTCTTATATCCTGGAGGGAAAGCCTACCAGAGACCCGCAGGTTTGCTCAGCGTTGCTGCTTTAACGCCCCATTCATCTATAATTTATAAATTGGTGGCACACAGCCCAGTCTTCCTCAGACCGCTTTCTTCAGCATCTATTCTGTGTTAGTCAAACTTCCTAATCTTTCCGTTTTTGGCCCCTGCATTTCTGTCACCCTATACTGAGTTTAGGATAGACTCAGTCCTGGTAAACAGCCCCAATTTCCTAGGAACTGAGGACTCTGTATTTTAACACCCAAAAACCCGTATTTTAACAGGCACCTTTTAAAACCCAGTCCAGGCCTTTGGTCTCCCAAAATTTTCATTTCCTGCTCTTTTTTCTGTATTTCTCCAATCGCATCAGAATTCAAAGACTTTCTTGCCCTATTCTGCTACTTGTCTACTGGAAAATTCCATGGTACCAATAACTCCTGTGGAAGCTTTCTCTCAGCATTCTCCAACTGCCCCTCTCCTACTCTGCCATGGCTAGTGAGCCCCTAAGCCGACTTCCAAAGTGTGGCTGCTCCACCTGGTGCCTCTCAAGCCTTTGGCTTCAGGGTCAGAGTGAGGACCATTCTGTCTTCTGCCATCGATTCTGTTTGCCATGGAGTCTAACCCATGGTGTCCCACAAGGGGAAAAGTACATGACAACAGCGCCAGATCCCTACAAGCCAAAAGCTCTGCCTGTGTTTAAGGGAGCGCGTACTGGACCACAGTCTCTGGGAGTTGCAAACGTTAACGTGCTGGGTTGGAGGTTCAAGGAGTCCACCAGAGGCACCTTAGAAGAAAGGCTTAGTGGTCTACTTCCAAAAAAATCAACATTGAGAACCCTGCGGAGCACAGTTCTACTCTGACACATACAGGGTCACCATAAGTTGTCGCAAACTGTACAGCAACTTGTTTTGGTCTCTTGGTTTTTGTTCTTTTTTTTTTTTTTTTTGGTATACTGGTCTAGAGTTCCCTGGACTCTGGTACAAATGCTTAACACATTTGCCTGCTAACCCAAAGGTTGAAGGTCGGAGTCTATCCAGAGGTACGTTGGTGATCTACTTCCAAAAATCAGCCATTGAGAACCATATAGAGCACAGTTCTACTCCTGACGCACATGAGGGCACCATGATTCTACTCCTGACACACATGAGGGCACCACGATTCTACTCCTGACCCACGTGAGGGCACCACGAGTCAGGGGCAACTTCATGGTAACTGGTTATAGTGGTCCGAGAAGCATACACTGTTATGGATTGAATGTGTCCACCAAAAATGTGTGTATTGGTTTGTCTAGGTCATGATTCCCAGTATTGTGTGATTGTGTATTGTGTAAGTATGTAGTTGATGATTTTGGTGATTGTATTCAGTCGCGTAATCACCACACAATCAAGATACAAAACAGTTGTATACACTAAAACATACCCACCTGCATTTTTGCAGTTACTCTCCCCAGACTCTAGTTTTGCTTTCTCTAGAATTTCATACCACCATTCATCTGTCAGTTTGTTGTACTGTGGTGGCTTGTGTGTTGCTGTGATGCTGGAAACTGTGACACCAATATTTCAAATACCATGGCGGACAGGTTTTAGTGGAGGTTCCAGACTAAGACAGGTTAGAAGGAAGGGCCAGTGAAAACCTTATGGATAGCAGCACAACATTGTCTGATATACTGCCAGAATATGGCCCCTCAGGTTGGAAGACACTCAGAACATGGCTGAGGAAGAGCTGCCTCCTCAAAGTAGAGTTGAATTTAATGATGTAGATGGAGTCAAGCTTTCAGGACCTTCATTTGCTGATGTGGCAAGACTGAAAATGAGAACAAGCACCTGAAAACATCCATTAGTAACAGGAACATGGAATGTACAAATACAAATCTAGGATTATTGTAGGTTGTCAAAAATGAAATCTAACACTTGAAGATCGATATCCTAGATATTAGTGAGCTGAAATGGACTGTTATTGGCCATTTTGAATTGGACAATCATGTGGTTCAGTATGCTGGGAATGATAAAAGGAATGGTGTCTTTATTCATCGTCAAAAAGAACATTTCAAGATCTTTCCTGAGGTACAGCCCTGCCAGTGTTAGGAAAATATCCACATGCCTACAAGGAAGACCAGTTAATACAAGCGTTATTCAAATTTACACATCAATCATTAAAAGACAAAAATGAAGAAATGGAAGATTTTTACCAGCTTCTGCAGTCTGAAATCCATCAAACATGCAATCAGGATGCATTGATAATTACTGAATATTGGAATGTGAAAGATGGAAACAAAGAAAAGGGTTTGGTGGTTGGAAAAATATGGACTTGGTGATAGAAACAACACTGGAGAGCACATGATAGAATTTTGGAAAACCAATGACTTTTTCATTGAAAAGACCTTTTGTCAATAACGTAAATGTCCATAATGTACACTGGAATCAAATCAACTACATCTGTGGAAAGAGACAGTGGAGAAACTCAGTATTGTCAGTCAGAACAAGGACAAGGGCTAACTGCAGAACAGACCATCAATTGTTCACATGCAAGTTCAAGTTGAAGCTGAAGAATATTAAAGCAAGTCTGTGAGAGCCAAAGTACCACCTTTAGTACATCCCACTTGAATTTAGAGATCATTTCAAGAATAGATTTGATGCATTGAACGCAAAAGACTGAATACCAAACAAGTTGTGGGATTATACCTAGGACATCATACGTAAAAAAAGCAAGAGTTCATGAAAAAAACAGGAAAGAAAGAAAAGACTGAAATAGATGTCAGAAGAGATTCTGAAAGTTGCTCTTAAATGTCGAGTAGCTAAGGCAAAAGGAAGAAATGATGAAGTAAAAGAGCTGAACAGAGCATTTCAAAGGCGGGCTCCAGGAGGCAAAGTAAAGCATTATAATGAAATGTGCAAAGACTTGGAGTTAGAAAACCAAAAGGGAAGAAGACACTGAGTATTTATCAAGCTGAAAGAACTGAAGAAAAAATTCAAGCCTCCAGTTGCAATATTGAAGGATTCTATGGGCAAAATGTTGAATGTGGCAGGAAGCATCAAAAGAAGATGGAAGAAATACACATAGTTACTGTTCCAAAGAGAAATGGTCAATGTCCAACCATTTCAGGCATTTCAGTACACAGCATATGATAAAGGACTGATGGTACTGAAGGAGCAAGTCCAAGCTACACTGAAGATATTAGTGAAAAATAAGGCTCCAGGAATTGATGGAGTACCAACTGAGATGTTTCGGCAAATAGATGCTACACTGGAGGTGCTTTCTCGTCTATGCCAAGAAATTTGGAGAACAGCTACTTGGCCAAGTGACTGGAAAAGATCCATATTTGTCCTCATTCCAAATGAAGGTGATCCTACAGAATTTGGGAATTATCGAACAATATCGTTAATACCACACAAAAGTAAAATTTTGCTGAAGACCATTCAAAAGAGGTTGCAGCAATACATCAACAAGGAACTGCCAGAAATTCAAGCTGGATTCAGAAGAGGATGTGGAACAACAGATATCATTGCTAATGTCAGATAGATCCTGGCTGAAAGCGGGTAACACCAGAAAGATGTTTACCTGTGTTGTATTGACTATGCAAAGGTATTCAACTGCATGGATCGTAACAAATTATGGGTAGCATTGGAAAGAATGGGAATTCCAGAACACTTCATTGTGCTCATGTTGAAACTGCATATAGACCAGGAGGTAGTTGTTTGAACAGAACTAGGTGATACTGTGTGTATCAGGGTTGTATCCTTTCACCACACTTATTCAATCTATATGCTGAGCACATAATCTGAGAAGCTGAACTATATGAAGAAGAACAGGGCATCAAGATTGGTGGAAGACTCATTAGCAACCTGCGATATGCAGGATATGCGGATGACACAGCCTTGCTTGCTGGAAGTGAAGAGGACTTGAAGCACTTACTGATGAAGATCAAAGACCACGGCCTTCAACATGGATTACACCTCAACACGAAGAATATAGAATTCCTCACAAGTGGATCAACAAACAACATCATGATAAATGAAGAAAATATTGAAGTTGTCAAGGATTTCATTTTACTTGGATCCACAATCAACTCTCATGGAAACAGCAGTCAAGAAATCAATGTATTGCATTGTGCATATTTGCTATAAAAGACCTCTTTTAAGTGTTAAAAAGCAAAGATGTCCTTTTGAGGACTAAAGTGTGCCTGACCCAACTGGTGATATTTTCAGTCACCTCATAGGCATGGGCATACTGGACAATGAATAAGGAAGACCGAAGAAGAATTGTTGCCTTTGAATTATGGTGTTGGCAAAGAATAGTGAATATACCATCGATTACCAGAAGAATGAAAAAACCTGTCTTAGAAAAAGCACTGCCAGAATGCTCCTTAGAAGGGAGGATGGCAAGACTTCATCTTATATACATTGGACATGTTATTAGGAGGAACCGGTCCCTAGAGAAAGACATCATGCTTATTAAAGCAGAGGGTCCTTGAAAAAGAAGAAGGCCCTCAACAAGATGAATTGACACAGTAGCTGCGACAATGGGCTCAAATGTAGCACCAATTGTGAGGGTGGTACAGGACTGACAACCTTAATCTTTTCTACATTTATCACAGGTGGTGGTTTAAAAAAAAAAAAAAATTTTTTTTTTTTTTAGGGTAGGGGAAATTGAGCATCTTGAAGCCTCCAGTGTCCTCTAATGCAAGGCATCTATTTCACTTTCTGCGTAATTAGACTCCTGAGTCTGCACTGTGGTGTGCATTACGGAAACATGGTTAATCCTTTATCTAAGAAACTCTGCTTTTAACGTAAAGGCAGTTTGATTATTACTGAGGATGACTTCTGTACAAGGAAGCAAGTGATCATAATCCAAGACATTCAAGATAGAATGATAGAAAGACATTATTTTGAAACCCTGTTTCTGTTTCTTGTGTTCCTCAGGTCCTTGATTTTCCCATTTCTGATCCGAGGTGGAAAACCCATGCCATTGTATACGTGTGCGCTGGCGTTCACGTTCTGTGTCTGTAATGGCTACCTGCAAGGCAGGTACCTGAGCCAGTACGCGGAGTATGCTGAAGACTGGGTCACTGATCCCCGCTTTCTGGCCGGTGAGTGGCAACACTGGAGACCCCGGCTTGGGCTGACCGTACCCTGTATTTTCACACTGCAGGAGTCTGGGTTAGAAAGCCCAGATCCTGGAGGGAGTGGGGCATCTGGGACGGTCAGGGAGCTGCCAGGAAGGGGGCAGCAGGGCGGCGTGCGGGGAGCTCAGGGGGGTCCCAGGCATGGGGAGGGCGCACAGGTGCACCGTTGCCTGGCCGGCACCGAGCTACAAATGCTTGTTCATAACACAGACCTGAAATAGCCGCATGTTGTGGCAGGAGGAGCAGAGGGCTGAACCTGAGGTGACGACGCTAATCTGCTGGTAATCCAAGATGGTCAGCAATCCTCCCACTTTGTCTCTGCTGCAGCATGAGAAAAAGTCAGACTGAGTTACCTCCCAACAGTGCTGTTACACTTTTATGATTCACTGACCCGGATAAACGTGTAGGTGTGAGAAACCCTTGACATTTTATTTATTTGCCCCAATTAATGTAAATTCACGTACATTTTAAAGTTCTAATTACAATCTTGTTGAGGGATTGGTGGCTCAGGGGTAGAATTCTTGTCTTCCATGCAGGAGACCTGGGTTCAATTCCTGGCCAATGCACCTCATGGACGGTCACGCCGTCTGTCAGTGAAAGCTTAAGCGTTGCTCTGATGCTGCTCAGGTTTCAGCGGGGACTCCAGACTAAGACGGTGAAAAAGCAAGAAAGGTCCGGCAGTCTTCAGGGAATCAGCGAGTGAAAACCCCAGGAATCACAATGGTCCCATCCGAAACTGATGGTAGGGATGGTGCAGGACTAGGCAGCATTTTCTTTCCATTGTGCCTGAGGTCACATGAGTCAGGGCCAACTCGACAGCAGCTAATGACAGCAACAACAGTTATAGCTGTACAAGTTCTGAGCAAAACTGAAAATAAAACGTCAGTAATAAAAAATATTTGCAACAGGAACTGGCTGAACGGACACAGGGAATTCAGGATGGAGAGGAGGAATGTGCTATCTCGGTAAGGGGAAAGCAGCTGGGAGCGCACGGTGGAGTGTGTACGGCTTTTTGTATGAGAGACCGACTTGATTTGTAAACTTTCACCTAAAGCACAATAAATAAATTAAAAATATATATATATTTGCAAGAGGATTAAAAATACATAATCTTGCAGCTCTTACATGTAAAGTTTCTTCCATGTATTTATTTAGCTTCGCCTTCTATCATTTAGAAGTCACAGCCTGCTCAGGTGTGGCTTCCCCCCATGGTCTCATGGGAAGATTCTAAATTGGTCCACCCCACGTTCAGGGCTCCCTGCTGCTCTTCACCCAGAGCTGCATAACGTCACCTCACCTTCCATTCTGCTTTTTCTCTCTGCATGTGAGTTTATGATAATAGAAAGAAAACCTAACGTTGTACTTTGTTGTTGAAAAACACTTTCTCATTTCTCTGCCGTATTTCTCCTCTGTGAATTTTGACTCTGTTCCACGAGCAGTGCCCCCTTCTTACCCGAGAACGATTGCAATGGAGGATCTGTGTCTTCGTTTGTCAAATGAGGTTGGCTGGGAAAGCCTAGGGTCCTTTTCTGGCTCCAGAGCCATGAGGTTGGCTGGGAAAGCCTGGGGTCCTTTTCTAGCTCCAGAACCCCATGCCTCCATGAAATGCTAGACTCAGCCATTTCCTTTGCACGGTGCCCACGTGTCTTGCTGCTGTTTTCTTCCACCCCCACCCTCAGAAGGAACAAGAACAAGCTTTCCCTCAGCCCCCATGCAGAAGGTGATCCTCCACGCTCCATGCCTCCCTGCAGCCCCGGGGGGCAGAAAGTGTGCCCTTTTCAGATGAGGAGCCAGAGGGCAGAGCGGGTGGACAGCTTGCCCGAGGTCTGCAGCTGGTGGATAGCAAAGAATGGCCCAACCGCCTCACCAGGCTGAATCCCCACAAGTAGGCAGCAAAGAACAAAACCTAAAAATAGGGATTTTAAGTATTTATTTTACATTTTTAGAGGAATCATTTCTATGATGCTTTTGTGTGTGTGTGTGTGGATACTTTTGATGACCAACAAGTGCTTTTGGTCTGTGAATTTAAATGTCACTTAAAGTACCTCTGTAGTAGTAGACCTCATGCCCCAGAGAAGCTGCTAAACCTGGTATAAAAGTTTAATACAGCAATCAATGGTACAAAGACCTCTTGACTTCTCTACAATTTCTTACCACTGGCAGTGAAACAATAATTTTATTAAAGATGTGCCACACTGGGAAACAAACTAGGTCACGTTTTTTGTTTTACTTGTATATTTTATAGTTTTTGTTAGCAGACAAATATCAAATTACAGCAATAATTAGTTGTTTATTATACTATAATAGTATACTATGATACTATAAATAGCTAAGCAAAAAATAAAATTCTAACAAAAAATTTCCATACCATTAAAAATGGTTAATCTAACAGATTTTATGCAAAGATTTTAAACTTCCTAAAAAGAGAATTCCATGTTTAGCTTATTGGCATTTTTAGGTGCCATTGAGTCCATTCCGGGTGATAGCAACGCTGTGTACGACAGAACGAAACAGTGCCCAGTCCTGCACCATCCTCAGAATCGTTGCTGTGCCTTAGCCCATCATTGCGGTCACTTTGTCAGACCATGTCATTGAGGATCTTCCTCTCTTTCGCCAACTCTGTACCTTACCAAGCATGACATCCTTCTGCAGGGACTGGTCCCTCCCGATAACATGTCCAAAGTATGTGAGACGAAGTCTAGACCTCCTTGCTTCGAAGGAGCATTCTGGCTGTACTTCTTCCAAGACAGATTTGTTCGTTCCTCTGGCAGTAGTCTTTGCAAACACCATAATTCAAAGGTGTCAATTCTTCTTCAGTCTTCTTTATTCATTATCCAGCTTTCACATGCGTAAGAAGTGATTGGAAACACCATGGCTTGGGTCAGGTGCACCGTAGTCTTCAAGGTGATATCTTTGCTTTTTAACTCTTTGAAGAGGTCTTTTGCAGCAGATTTGTCCAGTGCAATACCTTGTTTGATTTCTCGACTGCTGCTTCCACAGGCATTGATTGTGGGCCCAATGAAATTAAATCCTTGACAGTGTCCATATTTTCTCCATTTATCGTGATGATGCTTATTGGTCCAGTTGTGAGGAGTTTTGGTTTCTTTATGTTGAGGTTTAATCCATACTGAAGGCTGTGGTCTTTGATCTTCATCAGTAAGTGCTTCAAGTCCTCTTCACCTTCAGCAAGCAAGGTTGTGTCATCTGCATAATGCAGATTGTTAATGAGTCTTCCTCCAATCCTGATGCCGCATGCTTTAATTAGTTGAGCTTCTTGGATTATTTGCTCAGCATGCAGATTGAATAAATTTGTTTATGTTGGTATAAGTATGTTATGTTTTCTCAGTATACAGATTGAGTAAGTATGTTTAGCTTAAACCAAAAACAAAAAAGCAAAACCCATTGTTGTCGATTCTGACACATAGCGACCCTATAGGACCAAGTAGCACTGCCCCATAGGGTTTCCAAGGAGCAGCTGGTGGATTTGAACATGCCAGCCCTTTTGGTTAGCAGCCAAGCTCTCAACCACTGTACCAACAGGGCTCTGTGTTTAACTTAAAAAAAAAAAGCAGAAATACTGTTTTGTTTTTTTTTTAATAATTTTTATTGAGCTTTAAGTGAACGTTTACAAATCAAGTCAGCCTGTCACATATAAGCTTATATACACCTTACTCCATACTCCCACTTACTCTGCCCCTAATGAGTCAGCCCTTCCAGTCTCTCCTTTTGTGACAATTTTGCCAGTTTCTAACCTTCTCTACCCTCCTATCTCCCCTCCAGACAGGAGATGCCAACACAGTCTCAAGTGTCCACCTGATACAAGTAGCTCACTCTTCATCAGCATCTCTCTCCAACCCGTTGTCCAGTCCCTTCCATGTCTGATGAGTTGTCTTCGGGAATGGTTCCTGTCCTGGGCCAACAAAAGGTTTGGGGACCATGACCGCCGGGATTCCTCTAGTCTCAGTCAGACCATTAAGTCTGGTCTTTTTATGAGAATTTGGGGTCTGCATCCCACTGATCTGCTCCTTCAGGGATTCTCTGTTGTGCTCCCTGTCCGGGCAGTCATCGGTTGTGGCTGGGCACCATCTAGTTCTTCTGGTCTCAGGATGATGTAAGTCTCTGGTTCATGTGGCCCTTTCTGTCTTTTGGGCTCTTAGTTGTCGTGTGACCTTGGTGTTCTTCATTCTCCTTTGATCCAGGTGGGTTGAGACCAATTGATGCATCTTAGATGGCCCCTTGTTAGCATTTAAGACCCCAGACGCCACATTTCAAAGTGGGATGCAGAATGTTTTCATAATAGAATTATTTTGCCCATTGACTTAGAAGTCCCCTTAAGCCATAGTCACCAAACCCCCGCCC
Source organism: Elephas maximus indicus (assembly GCF_024166365.1). Classification (NCBI taxonomy): domain Eukaryota; kingdom Metazoa; phylum Chordata; class Mammalia; order Proboscidea; family Elephantidae; genus Elephas; species Elephas maximus. Next base: position 5,490,779 of record NC_064820.1, on the reverse strand, counting down.
TTGCTCTGCTGACCTTTGAAGCATTCAGTTTATCCCGGAAACTTCTTTGCTTTTGGTCCTGTCCATTTGAGCTGACCTTCCGTGTATTGAGTATTGTCCTTCCCTTCACCTAAAGTAGTTCTTATCTACTAAAAAAAAAAAAATCTACTAACTAATCACTAAATAACCCTCTCCCACCCTCCCTCCCTCCCCGCCTCGTAACCACAGAAGTATGTGTTCTTCTCAGTTTATACTATTTCTCAAGATCTTATAATAGTGGTCTTATACAATATTTGTCCTTTTGCCTCTGACTAATTTCGCTCAGCATAATGCCTTCCAGGTTCCTCCATGTTATGAAATGTTTCACAGATTCGTCAATGTTCTTTATCGATGCGTAGTATTCCATTGTGTGAATATACCACACTTTATTTACCCATTCATCCGTTGATGGACACCTTGGTTGCTTCCAGCTTTTTGCTATTGTAAACAGAGCTGCAATAAACATGGGTGTGCATATATCTGTTCGTGTGAAGGCTCTTATTTCTCTAAGGTATATTCCAAGGAATGGGATTTCTGGGTTGTATGGTAGTTCTATTCCTAACTGTTTAAGATAACGCCAGATAGATTTCCAAAGTGGTTGTACCATTTTACATTCCCACCAGCAGTGTATAAGAGTTCCAATTTCTCCACAGCCTCTCCAACATTTATTATTTTGTGTTTTTTGGATTAATGCCAGCCTTGTTGGAGTGAGATGGAATCTCATCGTAGTTTTAATTTGCATTTCTGTAATGGCTAATGATCAAGAGCATTTTCTCATGTATCTGTTGGCTGCCTGAATATCTTCTTTAGTGAAGTGTGTGTTCATATCCTTTGCCCAGTTCTTGATTGGGTTGTTTGTCTTTTTGTGGTTGTTTTAACAGAATCATATAGATTTTGGAGATTAGGCACTGGTCGGAGATGTCATAACTGAAAATTCTTTCCCAATCTGTAGGTGGTCTTTTTACTCTTTTGGTGAAGTCTTTAGATGAGCATAGGTGTTTGATTTTTAGGAGCTCCCAGTTATCGGGTTTCTCTTCGTCATTTTTGGTAATATTTTGTATTCTGTTTATGCCTTGAATTAGGGCTCCTAACGTTGTCCCTGTTTTTTCTTCCATGATCTTTATCGTTTTAGTCTTTATGTTTAGGTCTTTGATCCACTTGGAGTTAGTTTTTGTGCATGGTGTGAGGTATGGGTCCTGTTTCATTTTTTTGCAAATGGATATCCAATTATGCCAGCACCATTTGTTAAAAAGACTATCTTTTCTCCAATTACCTGACACTGGGCCTTTGTCAAATATCAGCTGCTCATATGTGGATGGATTTATATCTGGGTTCTCAATTCTGTTCCACTGGTCTATGTGCCTGTTGTTGTACCAGTACCAGGCTGTTTTGACTACTGTGACTGTATAATAGCTTCTAAAATCAGGTAGAGTGATTTCTTCTTCTTTTTCAGTAATGCTTTACTTATCCGAGGCTTCTTTCCCTTCCATATGAAGTTGGTGATTTGTTTCTCCATCACATTAAAAAATGACATTGGAATTTGGATCGGAAGGGCATTGTATGTATAGATGGCTTTTGGTAGAATAGACATTTTTACTATGTTAAGTCTTCCTATCCATGAGCAAGGTATGTTTTTCCACTTAAGTAGGTCCTTTTTAGTTTCTTGCAGTAGTACTTTGTAGTTTTTTTGTATAGGTCTTTTACATCATTGGTAAGATTTATTCCTAAGTATTTTATCTTCTTGGGGGCTACTGTGAATGGTATTGATTTGGTGATTTCCTCTTCGATGTTCTTTTTGTTGATGTAGAGGAATCCAAGTGATTTTTGTATGTTTATTTTATAACCTGAGACTCTGCCAAACTCTTCTATTAGTTTCAGTAGTTTTCTGGAGGATTCCTTAGGGTTTTCTGTGTATAAGATCATGTCATCTGCAAGTAGAGCTAATTTTACTTCCTCCTTGCCAATCCTGATGCCCTTTATTTCTTTGTCTAGCCTAATTGCTCTGGCTAGGACGTCTAGTACAATGTTGAATAAGAGCGGTGATAAAGGGCACCCTTGTCTGGTTCCCGTTCTCAAGGGCAATGCTTTCAGGTTCTCTCCAGTTAGAGTGATGTTGGCTGTTGGCTTTGTATAGATGCCGTTTATTATGTTGAGGAATTTTCCTTCAATTCCTATTTTGGTGAGAGTTTTTGTCATAAATGGGCTTTGGACTTTGTCAGATGCCTTTTCTGCATCAATTGATAAGATCATGTGGTTTTTGTCTTTTGTTTTATTTATATGGTGGATTACGTTAATGGTTTTTCTAATATTAAACCAGCCTTGCATACCTGGTATAAATCCCACTTGGTTGTGGTGGATTATTTTTTTGATATGTTGTTGAATTCTATTGGCTAGAATTTTGTTGAGGATTTTTGCATCTATGTTCATGAGGGATATAGGTCTATAATTTTCTTTTTTTGTGATGTCTTTACCTGGTTTTGGTATCAGGGATATGGTGGCTTCATAGAATGAGTTAGGTAGTATTCCGTCATTTTCTATGCTTTGAAATACCTTTGGTAGTAGTGGTGTTAACTCTTCTCTGAAAGTTTGGTAGAACTCTGCAGTAAAGCCGTCCGGGCCAGGGCTTTTTTTTTTTTTTTTTTAACTTTTATTAAGCTTCAAGTGAATGTTTACAAATCCAATCAGCCTGTCACATATAAGTTTACATACATCTTACTCCGTACTCCCACTTGCTCTCCCCCTAATGAGTCAGCCTTTCAGTCTCTCCTTTCGTGACAATTTTGCCAGCTTCCCTCTCTGTCTATCCTCCCATCCCCCCTCCAGACAAGAGATGCCAACACAATCTCTAAGTGTCCACCTGATATAATTAGCTCACTCTTCATCAGCATCTCTTTCCCACCCACTGACCAGTCCCTTTCATGTCTGATGAGTTGTCTTCGGGGATGGTTCCTGTTCTGTGCCAACAGAAGGTCTGGGGAGCATGGCCGCCGGGATTCCTCTAGTCTCAGTCAGACCATTAAGTCTGGTCTTTTTATGAGAATTTGGGGTCTGTATCCCACTGATCTCCTGCTCCCTCAGGAGTTCTCTGTTGTGCTCCCTGTCAGGGCAGTCATCGATTGTGGCCGGGCACCAACTAGTTCTTCTGGTCTCAGGATGATGTAGGTCTCTGGTTCATGTGGCCCTTTCTATCTCTTGGGCTCTTAGTTGTCGTGTGACCTTGGTGTTCTTCATTTTCCTTTGATCCAGGTGGGTTGAGACCAATTGATGCATCTTAGATGGCCGCTTGTTAGCATTTAAGACCCCAGACACCACATTTCAAAGTGGGATGCAGAATGTTTTCATAATAGAATTATTTTGCCAATTGACTTAGAAGTTCCCTCAAACCATGGTCCCCAGACCCCCGCCCTTGCTCTGCTGACCTTTGAAGCATTCATTTTATCCCGGAAACTTCTTTGCTTTTGGTCCTGTCCAATTGAGCTGACCTTCCATGTATTGAGTGTTGTCCTTCCCTTCACCTAAAGCAGTTCTTATCTACTAATTAATCGGTAAAAAACCCTCTCCCTCCCTCCCTCCCTCCCCCCCATCATAACCACAAAAGTATGTGTTCTTCTCAGTTTTTACTATTTCTCAAGATCTTATAATAGTGGTCTTATACAATATTTGTCCTTTTGCCTCTGACTAATTTCGCTCAGCATAATGCCTTCCAGGTTCCTCCATGTTATGAAATGTTTCACAGATTCGTCACTGTTCTTTATCGATGCGTAGTATTCCATTGTGTGAATATACCACACTTTATTTACCCATTCATCCGTTGATGGACACCTTGGTTGCTTCCAGCTTTTTGCTATTGTAAACAGAGCTGCAATAAACATGGGTGTGCATATATCTGTTTGTGTGAAGGCTCTTGTATCTCTAGGGTATATTCCGAGGAGTGGGATTTCTGGGTTGTATGGTAGTTCTATTTCTAACTGTTTAAGATAACGCTAGATAGATTTCCAAAGTGGTTGTACCATTTTACATTCCTACCAGCAGTGTATAAGAGTTCCAATTTCTCCACAGCCTCTCCAACATTTATTATTTTGTGTTTTTTGGATTAATGCCAGCCTTGTTGGAGTGAGATGGAATCTCATCGTAGTTTTAATTTGCATTTCTGTAATGGCTAATGATCAAGAGCATTTTCTCATGTATCTGTTGGCTGCCTGAATATCTTCTTTAGTGAAGTGTGTGTTCATATCCTTTGCCCAGTTCTTGATTGGGTTGTTTGTCTTTTTGTGGTTGTTTTAACAGAATCATATAGATTTTGGAGATTAGGCACTGGTCGGAGATGTCATAACTGAAAATTCTTTCCCAATCTGTAGGTGGTCTTTTTACTCTTTTGGTGAAGTCTTTAGATGAGCATAGGTGTTTGATTTTTAGGAGCTCCCAGTTATCGGGTTTCTCTTCATCATTTTTGGTAATGTTTTGTATTCTGTTTATGCCTTGTATTAGGGCTCCTAGGGTTGTCCCTATTTTTTCTTCCATGATCTTTATCGTTTTAGTCTTTATGTTTAGGTCTTTGATCCACTTGGAGTTAGTTTTTGTGCATGGTGTGAGGTATGGGTCTTGTTTCATTTTTTTGCAAATGGATATCCAATTATGCCAGCACCATTTGTTAAAAAGACTATCTTTTCCCCAATTAACTGACACTGGTCTTTTGTCAAATATCAGCTGCTCATATGTGGATGGATTTATATCTGGGTTCTCAATTCTGTTCCATTGGTCTACGTGCCTGTTGTTGTACCAGTACCAGGCTGTTTTGACTACTGTGGCTGTATAATAGCTTCTGAAATCAGGTAGAGTGAGACCTCCCACTTTCTTCTTCTTTTTCAGTAATGCTTTGCTTATCCGGGCCTTCTCTCCCTTCGCTATGAAATTGGTGATTTGTTTCTCTATCCCCTTAAAATATGACATTGGAATTTGGATCAGCAGTGCGTTATATATATAGATGGCTTTTGGTAGAATAGACATTTTTACTATGTTAAGTCTTCCTATCCATGAACAAGGTATGTTTTTCCACTTAAGTATGTCCTTTTGAATTTCTTGTAGTAGAGCTTTGTAGTTTTCTTTGTATAGGTCTTTTACATCCTTGGTAAGATTTATTTCTAAGTATCTTATCTTCTTGGGGGCTACTGTGAATGGTATTGATTTGGTTATTTCCTGTTCAGTGTTCTTTTTGTTGATGTAGAGGAATCCAAGTGATTTTTGTATGTTTATTTTATACCCCGAAACCCTGCCAAACTCTTCTATTAGTTTCAGTAGTTTTCTGGAGGATTCCTTAGGGTTTTCTGTGTATAAGAGCATGTCATCTACAAATAGTGATAGCTTTACTTCCTCCTTGCCAATCCAGATACCTTTTATTTCTTTGTCTAGCCTAATTGCCCTGGCTAGGACTTCAAGCACGAAATAAGAGCGGTGATAAAGGGGATCCTTGTCTGGTTCCCGTTCTCAAGGGAAATGCTTTCAGGTTCTCTCCATTTAGAGTGATATTGGCTGTTGGCTTTGCATAGATGCCCTTTATTATGTTGAGGAATTTTCCTTCAATTCCTATTTTGGTAAGAGTTTTTATCATAAATGGGCTTTGGACTTTGTCAAATGCCTTTTCTGCATCAATTGATAAGATCATGTGGTTTTTGTCTTTTGTTTTATTTATGTGATGGATTACATTAGTGGTTTTTCTGATATTAAACCAGCCTTGCATACCTGGTATAAATCCCACTTGATCATGGTGAATTATTTTTTTAATTTGTTGTTGGATTCTATTGGCTAGAATTTTGTTGAGGATTTTTGCATCTATGTTCATGAGGGATATAGGTGTATAATTTTCTTTTTTTGTAATGTCTTTACCTGGTTTTGGTATCAGGGAGATGGTGGCTTCATAGAATGAGTTGGGTAGTCTTCCGTCATTTTCTATGCCTTGAAATACCTTCAGTAGTAGTGGTGTTAACTCTTCTCTGAAAGTTTGGTAGAACTCTGCAGTGAAGCCGTCCGGGCCAGGGCTTTTTTTTGGTGGGAGTTTTTTGATTACCATTTCAATCTCTTTTTTTGTTATAGGTCTATTTAGTTGTTCTACTTCTGATTGTGTTAGTTTAGGTAGGTAGTGTTTTTCTAGGAATTCATCCATTTCTTCAAGGTTTGCAAATTTGTTAGAGTACAATTTTTTGTAATAATCTGAAATGATTCTTTTAATATCAGTTGGGTCTGTTGTGATATGGCCCATCTTGTTTCTTATTCAGGTTATTTGTTTCCTTTCCTGTATTTCTTTAGTCAGTCTGGCCAATGGTTTATCAATTTTGTTAATTTTTTCAAAGAACCAGCTTTTGGCTTTGTTAATTCTTTCAATTGTTTTCCTGTTCTCTAATTCATTTAGTTCAGCTCTAATTTTTATTTTTTGTTTTCTTCTGGTGCCTGATGGGTTCTTTTGTTGCTCACTTTCTATTTGTTCAAGTTGTAGGGATAGTTCTCTGATTTTGGCTCTTTCTTCTTTTTGTATGTGTGCGTTTATCAATATAAATTGACCTCTGAGCACTGCTTTTGCTGTGTCCCAGAGGTTTTGATAGGAAGTGTTTTCATTCTCGTTGCATTCTCTGAATTTCTTTATTCCCTCCTTAATATCTTCTATAACCCAGTCTATTTTCAGCAGGGTATTGTTCAGTTTCCAAGTATTTGATTTCTTTTCCCTTTTTTTTCAGTTATTGATTTCCACTTTTATGGCCTTATGGTCTGAGAAGATGCTTTGTAATATTTCGATGTTTTGGATTCTGCAAAGGTTTGTTTTATGACCTAATATGTGGTCTATTCTAGAGAATATTCTAGAGAATGTTCCATGTGCGCTAGAAAAAAAGTATACTTTGCAGCAGTTGGGTGGAGCATTCTGTATAAGTCAATGAGGTCAAGTTGATTGATTGTAGCAATTAGTTATTCCGTGTCTCTATTGAGCCTCTTACTGGAAGTCCTATCCTTCTATGAAAGTGGTGTGTTGAAGACTCCTACTATAATTGTGGAGGTGTCTATCTCACTTTTCAGTTCTGTTAAAGTTTGTTTTCTGTATCTCGCAGCCCTGTCGTTGGGTGCATAAATTTTTAATATGATTATATCTTCCTGGTCAATTGTCCCTTTAATCATTATGTAGTGTCCTTCTTTATCCTTTGTGGTGGATTTAACTTTAAAGTCTATTTTGTCAGAAATTAATATTGCTACTCTTGCTCTTTTTTTGCTTATTGTTTGCTTGATATATTTTTTTCCATCCTTTGAGTCTTAGTATGTTTGTGTCTCTAAGTCTAAGGTGTGTCTCTTGTAGGCAGCATATAGACGGATCGTGTTTCTTTATCCAGTCTGTGACTCTCTGTCTCTTTACTGGTGCATTTAGTCCGTTTACATTCAGCGTAATTATAGATAAGTATGTGTTTAGTGCTGTCATTTTGATGCCTTTTTATGTGTGTTGTTGACAATTTCATTTTTCCACTTACTTTTTTCTGCTGAGACATTTTTCTTTGTAAATTGTGTGTTCCTCATTTTCATAGTATTTGACTTTATGGTTGCTGAGTCGTTATGTTTTTCTTGGTTTTTATTTTGAGTTATGGAGTTGTTATACCCCTTTGTGGTTACCTTAATATTTACCCCTATTTTTCTAAGTAAACACCTAACTTGTATTGTCCTATATCGCCTTGTATCCCTCTCCATATGGCAGTTCTATGCCACCTGTATTTAGTCCTTCTTTTTGATTATTGTGATCTTTTACATATTGACTTCAATGATTCCCTGTTTTGAGCATTTTTTTCTTTTTAAAATTAATCTTAATTTGTTTTTGTGATTTCCCTATTTGAGTTGATATCAGGGTGCTCTGTTCTGTGACCTTGTGTTGTGCTGGTATCTGATATTATTGGTTTTCTGACCAAACAATTTCCTTTAGTATTTCTTGTAGCTTTGTTTTTTTTTTTTTGGTTTGGTTTTTGCAGATTCTCTAAGCTTGTGTTTATCTGTATATGTGTTAATTTCGCCTTCATATTTGAGAGAGAGTTTTTCTGGATATATGATCCTTGGCTGGCAGTTTTTCTCCTTCAGTGCTCTGTATATGTCATCCCATTGCCTTCTTGACTGCATGGTTTCTGCTGAGTAGTCTGAACTTATTCTTATTGATTCTCCTTTGTAGGAGACCTTTCTTTTATCCCAGGCTGCTTTTAAAGCTTTCTCTTTATCTTTGGTTTTGGCAAGTTTGATGATAATATGTCTTGGTGATTTTCTTTTTGGATCAAACTTGAATGGGGTTTGATGAGCATCTTGGATAGATATCCTTTCGTCTTTCATGATGTCAGGGAAGTTTTCTGCCAGCAGATCTTCAACTATTCTCTCTGTGTTTTGTGTTATCCCGCCCTGTTCTGGGACTCCAAGCACATGCAAGTTACTCTTCTTGATGGAGTCCCACATGATTCTTAGGGTTTCTTCATTTTTTTAAATTCTATTATCTGATTTTTTTTCAGCTATATTGGTGTCAATTCTCTGGTTCTCCAGATTTCTCACTCTGCATTTCAATTGCTCGAGTCTGCTCCTCTGACTTCCTATTGCGTTGTCTAATTCTGTAATTTTATTGTTAATCTTTTGGATTTCTGAATGCTGTCTCTCTATGGATTCTTGCAGCTTATTAATTTTTCCACTATGTTCTGGAATCATCTTTTTGAGTTCTTCAACTGCTTTATCAGTGTGTTCCTTGGCTTTTTCTGTAGATTGCCTTATTTCATTTCTGAGGTCATCCCTGATGTCTCGAAGCATTCTGTAAATTAGTTTTTTATATTCTGTATCTGATAATTCCAGGATTGTATCTTCATTTGGGAAAGATTTTGATTCTTTTGTTTGGGGAGTTGTAGAAGCTGTCATGGTCTGCTGCTTTATGTGGTTAGGTATCGACTGCTGTGTCCGAGCCATCACTAACATATTATAGTGATTTATTCTATATTTGCTCACTGAGTCTAATCTTGTTTTGTTTTCTTTCAATATACGTAGATGGGCTACTAGATTGTGATGTCTTGATTGTTGTAGCCCTTGAGTCACTTATGTCCTATTACCAGCTGGTTTGTGCTGTTACCAGATATATAAGCCTAAGGGTCCATTCACTATTCTTGAGTAGAATCTGATTTTGGGTCACCAAGTGTGTGGTGTAGACTGTCACCTATTCACTTAGAGGAGTAGTGGTGATAGTTGTGTGTACCAGATTCTAGTAGCAGCAGGGGTTCACACTCGGGGGGTAGGATGTTGACAGGCTTCCCCCAAGTGCCAGTGAGGTAGGTGTGTCTTTATTCCTATAGCACTTTGGTGGGTGGGCTCTACAGCTGAGCCTTAGGCCCCCAATGCAAGTACCTCTACAGATTGGTAGGTGTCACCCTCCTTAGACCCCTAAGGCAGGAGGCTAGGTGGTCTGGTGAGAGCTTCAGCCCTCAGTTCCCTGTTGTGGGTCAGTGAGGGCTCTGTTGAATTCGCAGAGATATCAGACCTGGGAAACTTGTCTTTCCAGTAATCCTCCAAAACAATTACAGTCAGATCCCTATCAGAATTACAGTTGCATCATAATAGCCACCTTGTTCCCTGTAGGGATGAAAGCCCAAGACTGTGGATCACATATGCTTGGCTGGAGCTGGTTCTGTGTTTTTAGTCCAATTAGGGAAGGATTTTTGGTCCCTGGGTTTTTTTGTAGCTGCTTCTCTCAGGCCAGGAGAATGGGTTAGGAAAAGACCAAAAAAAAGAAAGAAAAACCGCAGAGCAGTTCACTTTCTGGCTCAGGAAATTCCAATGTTAATGAAGCCACCTGGGAAGGGGAGGGGAGGGTTCAGATAAATAGGAGAGAGTAGCACCCCAGAATATAGACAAAGTTACTTATCTTGCTTGGGATGACTGTTTTATCTGAGATTCCTGAGGGGGGCACGTCGACTGTGTGCACTGGCTGGGTAGAGATTGCCCCCGAGGGTCAGGCCCGTGTCCCGTGCTTGCGCTGTCTCAGAAGCCGCGGTTAGTTCCTCTGCTCCCAGTCCAAAGCCCAGCGCCAAGGTTCCCTGGCTGGGTCGCGCACTCTCGGCTCCAAAACCAGTCGCTGCCTCCCATTGACTTCTCCTCCTGTCAGCTGCATCACTGCGCTGCCTGTGTGCACTGGCTGGGCTTCCCCCGAGGTCAGTTCAGGGGGCTAGGGCTACACCCCATGTTTGCGCCGTCTCAGGATGCCATGCTCAGCTCCCCTGCACCCAGTCTAAAGCCCGGCGCCAAGGTTTCCTGACTGGGACCCTGGCTCCAGGCTTTGAAAACAGTCGCTGCTTCCCCGTGGTTGTTCGTTCTTAGTCTCTGTCACTCAGGTCAACTCTCTAGATCTGTGTTTGATGGTCAAGGTTCATAGATTGTCATGTATGTGATCGATTCACTTGTTTTTCCGAGTCTTTGTTGCAAGAGGGATCCGAGGTAGCTTCTACCTAGTCAGCCATCTTCAGAAATACTGGTTTTTATTACCAATTTCAGCAATAAAGGAAGTGTGTTGCCTAGAAGGAAAAGTAAGCATAGAATTTTGAGGACACGATTTTCTCTAGAACCTTAAATTGGAAGCAAAATCACCTGGGGTGGCATACTGAGATCCAGAAAAGGCACCTCACCCACTATGAGTTTATGGATCAAATACGTGGTTTATAAAACCTATTACAAAATTTGACTTGAACTGCTTAGAAAAGAAAGCTGCTTGCGATGGTGAAATCTGAAAGAAGAAATCTTGAAAGCCTTACTGTAGACCAGAAGGCTTTCAATGCCCTGGTTGTAGCTGTGAAAAATTATTTAAGGTCACTGGGATAACTGACGGATAATTAATTATGTTACCCAAGATGTACATTTCTTTGATATTGAATTGAATATCACCATTAAACACTCTCACTTTTTTTAAAGATCTCAGAAGAATCAAATTAACATCATAATATCGAACTGAGTTATTCCTTTTATAAAGTAATACTTTGGCATTGTGCCTTAATGGTTGGAATTACTTGGTATGATACTAAGAAGTCTCCTGTAAGTGATGAAAAGCCCCGGGGATGTGTGAGAGTAGGAGAAACAAGATATTCAGAATGCCGTGGGATGTCTGGGGAGAGTGGTGAGGCAGACAGGTGAGCATCTGGTCTGGACTGAGGAAGAGAAGCTGCCCTAGGTTTGCTGGTTGATGAGTTGGCAGATCAGTGCTGGGGGAGGCCATGGGTGTGCATTAAGTCATTCTAAACAAGTTTGCAAAGAAAGATGAGAAGAGGGCCAAAGATGAACTCCAAGAAACTACTATGCCCTAAGTAAGGTCCTTTCGCTGTTGTTAGTTGCCCCTGAGTTGGCTCTGACTCATGGTGACCTTATGTACAACAGAACAAAATGTTGCTCGCACCATCAATGGTATGTTTGAGCTCATTGTTGTGGCCACCATGTCAGTCCATTGCATTGAGTGTTTCCCTCATTTTCACTGGTCCTCCACTTTACTGAAAATGATGTCCTCCTCCAGCATTTTGTCCCTCCTGATGACATGTCCAAAGTAAGTTGTACGAAATCTCGCCATTCTCGCTTCTAAGGAACATTCTGGCTCTCTTTCTTCCATGATTGATTGGTTCATTCTCTGGCAGTCCATGGTATACTCAGTATTCTTGTTGTTTTTGTTGCTACTTGTCATTGAGTTGGCTCCAACTTGTGACAACCTTATGTACAACAGAACTTAGCATTGCCTGGTCGTGCACCGTCTTCATGGTCATTGGTATGTTTTAGCTCATTGTTGTTGCTGCTGTGTTAGCCCACCTCATTGAGGGTTTCCCTGGTTCTCGCTGACCCGCTACTTTACCAAATGTAGTGTCCTTTTCTAGCAATTGGTCTCTCCTGATGACGTGTCCAAAGTAAGTGAGCCTACGTCTCGCCATCCTCGCTTCTAAGAAACAGTCTGGGTGTATTCCAAGACTGATTCGTTCATCTAGATACAGCTAATAATGACTTGCCAGTCATCCTACAAACATTTATTTCGGCCATGAAGTCAAACGTTTTGAGTGGATTAGATCCCTTATTAGTATATTAGAAAAAGCCCAATTTAGCATACTTGCCAGCAGTCCTTATCTATCTTTCCAAATAAAGGTCAAACACATATTGAATGATTTTATCACCTATTATGGCTTAAATGGAAACCCTGGTGGTATAGTGGTTAAGAGCTATGGCTGCTAACGAAATAGTTCAGCAGCTTGAATGTACGAGGCGCTGCTTGGAAACCCTATGGGGCAGTTCCACCCTGTCCTGTAGGGTCGCTATGAGTCAGAATCAATTCAATGGCAATGGGTTTATGGCTTAAATGTTGTACTAATAATTATAAAGTGAAGGATTACAATAGTACTGTTCAATCAGACCTGGGTTCTTGAATGTTGTAGTTCATTAACCAGCATAGTCTTGTGTTTTCTTCCTTAGGTTTTGCCCTGTGGTTAGTGGGCATATTGATAAACATCCACTCCGATCATATCCTAAGGAATCTCAGGAAACCCGGGGAGACTGGATACAAAATACCAAGGGGTACGTACTGAAATGAGAACTTTATTTTAAAATTGCGTCGCACAGTGCCTTGTCTTGCTGTTTTAGTTTTGGCAGATCGAATGAGTGCAGTGTTTACTCGCTGCGAGTTTTCAGTGTGAGCTGCTAGTATTAATAGCAGTGGGTGTCATAAGCGTTTTACTAGAACACCAGAAGAACCAGTTCTGGCCCCCTGAATGGTTAGTAGGCAGAAAGGAAACTCTGGTTACGTCTTTGTTGGGGAAGAGAGTGTGAGGAAGAATTTATGGTTTATCAGAGGCGTCTAATACTTCCGTTTCTGGCAATATAATGAAATAGATATTTGACTGACCCTCCCTCTGAAAACAGTTAAAGATGTTGGATGAAACATTTTTTAACAAAATCTTTTCAATTCTTATGATCAAGAAAGGAGAAGTAATCCTCCAGAGGGAAAATCTAAGAGCACGTGACAAGCCAGAGAGCATCTTGTGAGAATTTGTAACCACTAGTTGGTCCTCATGCTGCTTTGTAGCCCAGAGTCACACCAGTGGATGGTCTGTGAAACCGCAAACCATGAATTACACTCCCTGTGATGCTAGGGTGGCAGGTACTTGCGTACCTGGACAAAGCAAGCCCAGCTCCACTAGAGGAAGCCTAGAGGCTGTAGCCCTCCAAAAATCCCAACAGATCAAGTTCCAGGGAGTAAGAGGCCACACTCAAAAGTCCCAGAACCCATAAGGAAATGCAGCACCAGGAGTAAGAGCATGACTCAACATGAAAGGTCTTAGATATTAGAATTAATAGACACAGATTCTGAAATGAGTACTTAAAAAGGAGTAAGATGCTATAAAATGACTGAAAAAAAAAAAAGACAGACAAACCCATTGTCATCAAGTCAATTCCTACTCATAGCAACCCTACAGGACAGAGTAGAACTGTTCCATAGGATTTCCTAGGAGCAACTGCTAGATCTGAACTGCTGACCTTTTGGTTAGCAGCCAAGCTTGACTAAAAAATTATAAAATGGAGCCAAGGGAGCTTCTAAAAATGAGACGTCCAGGAGGTAAAGCAGAAAATCTAAGGGAGCTGGTGAGCACATGCCCTTGCTTAGTTTAGAACCCTCCCACTTGTATTCCTGGAAACCATACAAGGATAATAACAACAAAAACAAAGCAATGAACAGAACACCTGCAGACCCCAAGTTACATAAAGTGTTGCCTAAACCCGTTGCCGTCGAGTCGGTTCCGACTCATAGCGACTCTATAGGACAGAGTAGAACTGCCCCATAGAGTTTCCAAGGAGCACCTGGTGGATTTGAACTGCCAACCTTTTGGTTAGCAGGAGTAGCACTTAACCACTACACCACCAGAGTTTCCAAAGTGTGACCCAGAGAACCCAAAATCAGCAGAACCCACCTCCAGAAGTCGCAGCAGTGCGATGGATGTGGTGGGGAAAAGGGAAATGTGATGGAGTCTCCAACGGGCTGCCCATGGTGCCCAGGACCTCTGAGTATACTGAGAAGGTAGCTTCTCCTGGGTGCATGGTGGGCAAGCAGACTGTGCAGTTACCAGAAGGCTCCCTTTTCTCTGGAGGGGTGCAGTCTCAAATCAAAGCACACAGCCTGGAGGGTGGAGGGCAAGCACGGTTGTCGGCCCTACCCGCTCCCCTGGCCCGGCACTCTTGTGCAGTGAACAACGTGATTCCTAAGCTCAGCAGGCAGAATGGCCAGCCCAGAGGAGGTACGGCCCTGTGCCTGGCCAAGGAGGGGCAGGGCGCAAGCCCTAGAGATGGCAGGATGAAAAGATGCAGAGAACGCCAGCGGTCACAAAAGTGGCAGACTTGGGACAGCGCCCCTTCTAAGAGAGGACGTCCTTCCAGAGGCAGGACCCATGGGAGAGGCCTTCCTGATCCACAGAGGGCAGCCTGAGGAGCTGCCTAGGAAAGCCGTCCATGAAAGCACAGAGCAGAGATGCCATGAAACCAGTCTTCCTGCCACTCCTTTTCCAAAGGTTCCAACTGACTGCGCTTGGCAATGTGTAGTTCTTGACCCATCTTGTCTCAAGGGAATGTCTTGTAGCAGATTGGCTTCTTGGGGCTTTCTTAAATAATTCCACAAGAGTGGCGTCTGGGGTCTTAAATGCTAGCAAGCGGCCATCTAAGATGCATCAATTGGTTTCAACCCACCTGGAGCAAAGGAGAATGAAGAACACCAAGGGCACAAGGTAATTATGAGCCCAAGAGACAGAAAGGGCCACATAAACCAGAGACTACATCAGCCTGAGACCAGAAGAACTAGATGGTGCCTGGCTACAACCGATGACTGCCCTGACAGGGAACACAACAGAGAACCCCTGAGGAAGCAGGAGAGCAGTGGGATGCAGATCCCAAATTCTCGTAAAAAGACCAGACTTAACGGCCTGACTGAGACTAGAAGGACCCCAGTGGTCATAGCCCCCAGACCTTCTGTTAGATAGGAACCATTCCCAAAGCCAACTCTTCAGACAGGGATTGGACTGGACAATGGGATAGAAAAAGGTGCTGGTGAAGAATGAGCTTCTTGGATCAAGTAGACACTTGAGACTATGTTTGCATCTCCTATCTGGAAGGGGGGTGAGAGGGCACAGGGGATCAGAAGCTGGCAGAATGGACACAAAAGAGAGAGTGGAGGGAAGGAGCGGGTTGTCTCATTAGGGGGAGAGCAATTAGGGGTATATAGCAAGGCAAGTTTTTGTATGAGAGACTGACTTGATTTGTAAACTTTCACTTAAAGCACAATAAAAATTAAAAAAAAAAATATTCCAAGCCCATTAGCCCACCTGCATGGTTCAATTTTGGTGTGCTCACTGATTAAAATCAGCAAATGGGATGCAGGCAGAAGGAACCAGTTAGACAACTGCCCCGAGTCCCCTACCCCAGTCTGAGGCCGTCCACCCTCAGGATGAAAGCAGTGTTGCCGACTGAGAGGGTGGCCAGGCTCCCCCCTTGGGGTTGAGCTGTTCAGGCCCCTCATATTCAGGCTTTCGCCAGCACCTGAGGGCATGGGTTCATTCTCAGGTGTTGTCCTAATGACACAGACACAGAGGATGTGACACACACAGGTGTAAGACTGAAGCAGTATAGAAATCTGTAGATAAGACACTGTCGCTGATCTGAAGCTCCACCTTCAGAGGGAACGCCACTCTGTTCACTTTGGTGAGCATCCTTGCAGACTCTTCTCCTACTTATGCCTCCCACACGTTACCTGAATGCCATCAGAGCGTTCAGACGGGCTGTGTGTTATCATAAGAAGTTTGTCAGTGAACATGGGCATCGTTTTAAAATTGTGAGTTACATCAAGCTGCTCAAGAGTAGAGAGTGCTGCATTGCAGAGGCCCTGCCCCCCGCCCACCCCTCCAACCTGAGCATGATGCTACCCTGGGCTCTGGCCATTTCCTTTTTCTGGGAAACACCATGTCTGGACTCCGGTGGAAGCCTAGTGGTCTTCAGCTGCGTGTGCTCAGAGGTGTAATCTGTGTGCTAGTCTGTGACACTTGTTAAAACAGGTGTTAGATTTAGGGTGTGAGCACTTCTCTTTTTAATGTGCTACCCTGACACCTCTATTCTTGGCTTAGCAGATGGCACGGTGGATCCCAGAGCAGGTCAGGCCTGGCCTCTGTATAACACCCTGATTGGCTCCTCTTTCTCCCTGTGGGAAAGATATAGCCCTTACTGTGACCCCCAAGGACAGATCTGCTGAGACCCTCACCCAGTCACCCATACTCTTGGGGTATGTCGATGGCTCTCCGGGCTGAGGCCATTGCTGTGGCCCTTTCTCTGGCCCAGAGCCATATCCCCCAGTTACCACCGGTCCCACCCTCCCCCGCAGACCTTGGCACAAATCTCACCTTCTGGGTGAGGCCCATTCTGGACCATTCTGACTGGGGCAGCACTCCACCACACCCCCACATCCTGGGCCCCTTGCCCTGCCCTGCTTTCCATAATTCTCAGCACCCTAGACTATACACTTTCCTTATAGATTGTTAGTTGCCTTCCAGTCATTTCCAACTCATGGCAACCCCATGTGTACAGGGTAGAACTGCTCCATAGGGTTTCCAAGGCTGTGATCTTTCAGAAGCAGATTGTCAGGCCTGTGTTCTGAGGCACCTCTGGGTGGATTAGAACCACCAGCCTTTCGACCAACAGTCAAGCATGTAACTGTTGGCACCACGCAGAGACCCTCTTATTGAGGGTCTTTAGTTGAGGTTGTTGAGGTGGGGAAGGCTGCACTGCGTTGTGCATGGGTGCTTCCCAGGTGCCAAGGACGGGCCTTGGGTAAGGCAGGCTTGATGCACTTTTGAAGATTTGGCAAACGAACGAATGGATCTGTACTTGAAAATAGACATTTTCTTCAATTGTTGGTCTAGGGTTCAATACAGGTCCATTGTGTTAAGCTTGTTCACTGTTGACTCTTCCTCAGTATTCTCGCTCTCTGTTTGGGTTTTGCGGCTCCATTTTTTAACTAGGGAAGTGGCATGTTACGGGACGTGTGGAGGATAGCAAGCCCCCAAGGCAATCTCTTAATTTATGCCTCCTCCCACCATTTCAAGATGAATAGACACTGATAGCGGCGATGTGTCAGCAGAAATGCCTTCCCCCCTCTTGTCCTGCTTCTCAGTCAGGCACCTTTCATATTTGTGGTGCCTCGGAATGTCACCCTGTGCCTCATCTGGCAACCCCTTGAACTTGCGCCCAGGGGTAAGTGCCCCCCCACCCCAGGGTATTAAAGTCTTTCACAGTGATGGTTGACTTGTCTATTCAGATCGAGCCTGCTGACGCAGATAGATAGTTGATAGGAGGTTGCGATGTGAAAGAGTAAGCCTTGTAATGTTGGATGTGTCTCACTGATGGAAATTCTGTGTGGGCTGCATTTTCCCATTGTTGAATTTCTGTTCTCCAGCTAAGTTTTCACACACGTCCCTTGAGCCAGCGTTTCAGTGGGTGCCATTTTGTAATACATGCCCGACTGTGGCCTGTGTTTCTCATAGGAGGCTTGTTTGAGTACGTGACCGCGGCCAACTACTTCGGCGAGATCGTTGAGTGGTGTGGCTACGCGCTGGCCAGCTGGTCTGCCCAAGGCGGGGCCTTCGCGCTCTTCACATTTTGTATTTTATCCTCCAGAGCAGAACAGCATCACCGGTAAGTTTTCAAAACACTTTTGGCATTTGTAATTTGTTTTCTCACTTTATTATCATAACTTGCAGGTTAGTTAGCTGTTAATGTTAACTTGAGTTACTGAATCTGTTTATACCATGCTTTAGCTAAACAAGTACAAAACTAAGCAAATGTCTGCAGAATAACCCAGCTTTAAGGAAATATCGGGAGCAGCAGGGGGCTTAGTGGTAGATTCTTGACTTCCATTTGGGACACCCAGGTTCAATTCCCAGCCAACACACCTTCTGCACAGCCACCACCCATCCGTCAGTGGTGGCTTGCGTGTGGCTGTGATGCTGGACAGGTTTCAGCAGAGCTTCCAGACTGACAGACTAGGAAAAAAGGCCTGGAGATCTCCTTCCAGAAATCAGCCAAGGACAACGGTCCGATCTACAGCCAATCATGGGGATGGTGCAGGACTGGGCAGTGTTTCCTTCCGTGGTGCATGGGATTGCCGTGGGACAGAGGCAACTCGACAGCAGCAACAACAAGGAAACATGAGGTCTCCGTCAGCATCACAACATTCTGTACCACGTTCTCTGCCACTTTGAATTCATGCTGTTCAACCCAAGTGTCAAGTTAACTCTGAGGCAGGGATTCAGTGGTCAGAATTGAAAACTGCTGATTGAAATGGAGATAAACGGCTGAGCGACACATGAGCATAGAAGCCTGCAGTCAGGAAAAGCCCCGGGGATGGAGAGGCACTGCACCATCAGGCTATGCCCACAGGGCTCGCTCATCACAAGTTCTTGAGCTGCGGGTGACTCGGCCCCAGCGCTGGGCCTCGGGTCCCTGGCAGGCGGCAGATGTGCTGTGCACCCCTGAAATGCCCTTGTTGTCCAGAGAGCGGGTGCTTAGCCCTTATCAGATCCTCAACAGGGCCTGTGATCCATTTGACCAGTAAACTCAAAAAAACTCAAAGGATGTTAGAGCTGAGATGAACTTAGAGAGCATCTTCTAATCCAGTAGTTGAAGAAACAGCTACAGGAACAAAGCCAGGGGCCAGGTGGAGGTTTGTCTCATTGAAATGTGCAAGACCTTCCACTGTCTGTTTCCCAGTGCTGCGCCTGTCTGTGGTTGCATTCTTCATATCTGACCACGGCAGCTGACAGTGGTGGTTTGGCCTGGCCGGTGCCTTAACCGGTATTGGCATCTGTGACTCACATTCTTTTACTTCCCCCGCACGGTTCACTCAGAAGGATCTCTCAGTCTCCAGTGCTGCCATGCGGCCAGGCGTACAAAAATAGGTGACATCATCCTGCTTCACGGAGCGCATCGTCCCCTGTGGGATAAGGACAGAGATAAAACACTAAAAGAAGACCAGATTGATATCATGGTAAAAAAAAAAAAAAAAAAAGGTGCAGACTTCTTAGTGTCAAAGTGCCTGGGCTTATTTCCCAGCCTCACTGTTTGCTTAAAGACGCACAGGGTTGTTTTTGGAAGTGATGAAGGAGGAAGGTCACTGGGGAGCAGGGGATTGGCTCATGTTTGTGGAGGAATGCCAACAGAAGCCTGAGATTTGGGGCTGTCCCTGAGACAAGCACTCTGCGTTTTGTTGAGACTCCGTGTGCCAGCAAGCTTGGCACTTTTACATATGGACAATGAGGATGGATAGATGTCAGAGAGCCATGAGGATGGATAGATATCAGAGAAGAGCTGTGAGGATGGTTAGATGTCAGAGAGCCATGAGGATGGATAGATATCAGAGAAGAGCCGTGAGGATGGATAGATGTCAGAGAGCCATGAGGATGGATAGATATCAGAGAGCCATGGACTCAAGGGACACTCCTAAAAGTGTTTTAATGATGAATGCATTAGGCCACTACCAGGCATATAAAAACTTAAAATAACTCGCAAGTCAGTGAGTTTATGACAGTCTCACGAAGAGCCAGGAGATGCCGTGCAAAATGTGTGAGATGAAGTCTCGCCATCCTTTGCTTCCAAGGAGTACTCTGGCTGTACTTCCTCCAAGAAAGATTTGTTCATTCTTCTGGCAGTCCGTGGTGTATTCAGTATTCTTTGCCAATGCTGAATTCAAAGGCATTAATTCTTCTGGTCCAGCTTTCACATGCATATGAGGCGATTGAAAATATTATGGCTTGGGTAAGACCCACCTTAGTCCTCAAACTGGCATCCTTGCTTTTCAACATTTTAAAGAGGGCTCTTGCAGCAGATTTGCCCAATGCAATACATCCTGTTTTTCTTCATACAGTCCAGCCTCTCAGATTGTGTGCACAGCATACAACAATAAATATGGTAAGAGGGTACAAACCTGACGTACACCTTTCATGATTTTAAACTACAAAGCATCCCCTTGTTCTGGCCAAACAACTGTCTCTTTATCCATGTCTAGGTTCCACCTGAGAACACTTGCATGGTCTGGAATTCCTACTCTTCGCAATGTTATCCATAATTTATGATCCACACAGTGGAACACCTTTGCATAGTCAATAAAATACAGGTGAACATCTTTCCGGTATTCTCTGCTTTCGGCCAGAATCCATCTGACATCAGCAGTGATATCCCTCATTGCATGTCCTCTTCTGAATCTGGCTTGAATTTCTGGCAGTTCCATGTCTAGGTACTGCTGCAACCATTTTTGAATTATCTTCAGCAAAATTTTACTTGCGTGTGATATTAATGATATTGTTCAATAATTTCCACATCCCACTGGATCGCCCTCCTTAGGAATAGGCACAGATACGGATTTCTCCCAGTCAGCTGGCCAGGTAGCTGCCTTCCAGATTTCTTGGCGTAGATGAGTGAGTGCATTCAACATTGCATCCATTTATTGAAACATCTCCGTTGGTATTCTGTCAATTCCTGGGTCTTGTTTTTCACCTATGCCTTCAGTGCAGCTTGGGCTTACTCCATCGACACTGTCAGTTCTTTATCATATGGTACCTCCTGAAATGGCCGAACATCAGCTGAACATCTTTTTGGCACAGCGACTCTGTGTATCCCTTCCGTCTTCTTTTGATGCTTCCTGCATCGTTCAACATTTTGCCCGTAGAATCCTTCAGTGTTGCAACTTGAAGCTTGAAGTTTTTCTTCAGTTTTTTCAGCTTGAGAAATGGTGAGCATGCTCTTCCCTTTTAGTTTTCCACTGCAGGTCTTTGCACATCTCATTATAATACTTTACCTTGTCCTCTCGAGCTGCCCTTTGAAATCTTGTGTTCTGCTCCTTTATTTCATAATTTCTTCCTTTTTTTTTAGCTGCTCTATGTTCAAGAGCAAGTTTCAGAGTCTCTTCTGACATCCGTTTTGGCCTTTCCTGTCTTTTTAATGACCTTTTGCCTTCTTCATGTAGGATGTCCTTGATGTCATTCCACAAATCATCGTTAATGTTCAGTGTGTTGAATCTGTTCTTGAAATGTTCTCTAAATTCAGGTGGGATATACTCAAGGTTTTACTTTGACTCTTTTGGAGTTAATTTTCTTCAGCTTCAACTTGAACTTGCATATGAGCAATTGATGGTCTGTTCCACAGTTGGCCCCTGGCCTTGTTCCGACTGATGATGCAGAGCTTCTCCATTGTCTCTTTCCACAGATGTAGTCAATTTGATTCCTGTGTATTTCAACTGGTGAGACCCAAGTATAGTCACCGTTTATGTTGAGAAAAGATATTTCCAATAAATACATCATTGATATTCCAAAATCCTGTAGTGCAATCTCTGGTGTCATTTCTCTCACCAAGGTCGTATCTTTTCAACTACTGATCCTTGTTCTTAGTTTCCAAATTTCACATTCCAATCACCAGTAGTTATCAATGCATTTTGATTGCATGTTTGATCAATTTCAGACTGTATAAGTTGGTAAAAAATCTTCAATTTCTTCACCTTTGCCATTAGTGCTTGGTACATAGACTTGAATAACAGTTGTATTAACTGTCTTCCTTGTTGTTCTTAGATGCTATCAAGTTGGTTCCGACTCATAGTGACCCTGTGTTCAGCAGAATGAAAAACTGCCCTTTCCTGTGCTAACCTCATAATCATTGTTATGCTTGAGCCCATTGTTTCAGCCACTGTGTCAATACATCTCATTGAGGGTCTTCCTCTTTTTCTCTGACTCTTTACTCTACCAAGCATGATGTCCTTCTCCAGAGACTGGTTACTCATGATAACATGTCCAAAGTAAGTGAGAAAGGTTTCGTCATCTTCACTTCTAAGGAGCATTCTGGCTCTATTTCTTCCAAGACAGATTTGTTCATTCTTTTGGCAGTCTATGGCATAGTCAATATTCTTTCCCAGCACCACAACTCAAAGGTGTCAATTCTCCTGTCTTCCTTATTCACTGCCCAGCTTTTACATGCATGTGAGGCAATTGAAAACACCATGGCTTTGGTCAGGCACACCTTAGTCTTCAAGGTGACATCTTCATTTTTTTTTTTTTTTTAATAATTTTTATTGAGCTTTAAGTGAACGTTTACAAATCAAGTCAGTCTGTCACATATAAGCTTATATACACCTTACTCCATACTCCCACTTACTCTGCCCCTAATGAGTCAGCCCTTCCAGTCTCTCGTTCCGTGACAATTTTACCAGTTTCTAACCCTCTCTACCCTCCTATCTCCCTTCCAGACAGGAGATGCCAACACAGTCTCAAGTGTCCACCTGATACAAGTAGCTCACTCTTCATCAGCTTCTCTCTCCAACCCATTGTCCAGTCCCTTCCATGTCTGATGAGTTGTCTTCGGGAATGGTTCCTGTCCTGGGCCAACAGAAGGTTTGGGGACCATGACCACCCGGATTCCTCTAGTCTCAGTCAGACCATTAAGTCTGGTCTTTTTATAAGAATTTGGGGTCTGCATCCCACTGATCTCCTGCTTCTTCAGGGGTTGGGTTCTCTGTTGTGCTCCCTGTCAGGGCAGTCATCGGTTGTGGCCAGGCACAACATCTTCAGTTTTTAACACTTTAAAGAGGTCTCTTGCAGCAGATTTGTCCAATGCAACATGTGGTTTGATTTTTTGACCCCTGCTTTTTTTTTTCTATGGGTGTCAATTGTGGATCCAAGTAAAATGGATCATTGCGGGTATATGGGATATTATCCCATCACTGACAGCATTGTACTTCACTTTGTCATCCTGGGCATAGTAGACAATATGATTGTCTGATTCAAAATGGCCAATACCAGTCCATTTTAGCTCACTAATGCCTAAGATATGGATCTTTAAGCATAATATTTCACTTTTGATGACTTCCAATTTTCCTAGATTATACTTCCTACATACCACGTTCCGATTATTAATGAATTTTGCAGCTTTTTCATCTCATTTTGAGTCATGCCACATCAACAAATGAAGATACGGAAAGCTTTACTCCATCTATGTCATTAAGGTCAGCTCTACTTTGAGGAGGCAGCTCTTCCCCAGTCATCTTTTGAGTGCCTTCCAACCTGAGGGGCTCATCTTCCAGGACTATACAAGACAATATTCCACGGCTATTCATAAGGTTTTCATTGACCAATTCTTTTTAGTCTAAGTCTGGAGGCTCCACTGAAACCTGTCTAGCGTGGGTGATCCTGCTGGTATTTGAAATATTGAAATTCTCGTGGCATAATTTTTAGCATCAGAACAACATGCAAGCCACCACAGTACAATAAATTGACAGATGAATGGTGGATTCTGTAACAAGATACAATTTACTCATGATACAGAGAAAATTACAGTATGTGTCTGAAATACCAAAGTCTTGATTTCAACTATTAAAAAAAAGCTTAGAACTCCTTTATAATGAGAAATATTGTCATTTATGTTAGCAAAATTAACTTTACTTAAATTTAATTAATTAAAAACTTTAACTGTTTAAGTGATAAAGTTACTTCCCTTTTTAAACATTTTTCTTTCCTTATTTTAGGTGGTACCTTGAGAAGTTTGAAGATTATCCAAAGTCCAGAAAAATTTTATTTCCATTTTTGTTTTAAGTACATTGTCAATGAAATTATCTTCAACTTGAAGATTTTCAGTGCTTCTTCCCCAGGGACTAATATAAATGAATGCCTTTCTATGTAATTTTCCTTTGTCTTTTTCCGGGTATGCTCTGGGGATTTTTTCCCAAGTAAACGTATGAGTTACCTAACCACAAACTAATCAAACGCAAATGCAGATGGCTGTGTACTGGGTGAGGGGTCACGAGCTTTGGGTGATTCCTGCTGATGGTTTTCCTGATTTTGAATTTACCTCTTCATTTTTTTTTTTTGCTATGTGTGGCTAAGTGTTCATGAGAGCAGAATTCATGAGCCATCTTTGATGGCCTATGGACCAACAAATTTCCCCACCCCTTTTACAGCCCCCTTCAGTGATTGGTTCAAGACCAAAGGCATCATTGTCCCCCTCAGCCCCACAAAAAGGCAGGATCACTGTCCCATACCCCACTCGTCCTGAGGAGCTTGGAGAGGCCTGAGCTGTTCCTGGGTGCAGCCATGGACCCAGGTGGCGGGGGGTGGCCTTCTTCACTGTGGGGTGCTGCAGAGGCGGAGGACTGGGGGTGGAGAAGGGAGCCCCCTGAGCCCGCCTGAGGCCTAAACAAAAGGCCTCCTGCCCCTGCACACATTGGTGGGGGGGAAGATTTCATAAGGACCATCGTCCTCTGTGAAAGGAACCCTTTGGCCCTAGAGCAGGCCTTCCCTGGCTCAGCAGGACGGCATTTGGCCACCTTCTCAGTGAACCATGAATATCCTTTGGTCGTCTTCCTTTCATCTATGCAGAATGGGAATTTTCTAATGCACTGTGTTTTTTTAAGTACCCCTCAATATTGCAAAAAGATGCCTTGAAACGGGATTTCTTGCTCTAGCGTCACTCGAAAGGCCACAGAGGTGGATGGCAGTAATAAAGTTTCCTGCGGGCAGCTGCCAGGGAGTTGGGGACTGTCCGTCAGGAGTCAGTCAGGACAGCAAGGGGACCTGGAACCCTGGCTCATACTGTGCGGTGCCTTGGAAGGGGCCCCTCCATTCCGACCGCGACTGCACACGGGGCCTCGGAAGACATGACATGTGTTTCTCTGCCTCCTTTGCCGGGCCAGACAGAGAGAAGTGCAGGTGAGGGGACTGTGTTTGCTCCAGGACCCGTGATGGTGCTACATGCAGCCACCCTCCAGACAGAGCCCCCATGCCCTGGGTGCCTCCCCAACCAGTGGCTGCCCCCTCACCTCAGCTTTAATATATAAACGATATCCTCCATGTTAGTGGCTTTCACAAGAAGCCCTGGGGACTCAATACTACTAACTGAAAGGCTGGCATTTGGAACCCACCAGTGGCTCGGCGGGAGAGAAGACCTGGCGATCTTCTCCCTCCCGTAAACATTGTGTTGTTGTGCGCCGTCAAGTTGATTTCAACTCCTAGCAAACCTATGTGACAGAGAAAACCTTACGGGGCAGTTCTACTCTGTCCTGTAGGGTCACCGTGAGTCGGAATCAACTCAATAGCACACAACAAAAACTGGTTTTTAGAATCTTCAGGGTTTTACAATTAGCACAGAAAACATTTTATGTGGCTATGTTTAACTTTTCGTAAAACTTGGTAAAATGTTTTTGCATAGACATGCTGGCCCTTTTTTCTGATCAAATCGTTGCTTGAATCCGTAAAGCAATAACCTTTGGCATCTCTTGATCTCCTCAGGAAAACTCAGAAGTCAGAGCTGGTCTTGATGTGTTTGGGCTGCTGTGTTCTGGAAGGCACATTCCTCCAGGGGAGGATGCTTGTCTTTCAGATCCAGACAGATTCATTCACCATAACTGTAACTTCCATTGGTGCCTTTTTCCGTAAATGACCGGTTTGTACAAAAGTTGGGGTTACTTCAAAATAAGACTTGAGGTGCTGTTACTGCTCACATGTACAGCCTGAATGGCTGGTTAACACAGAAAGAACTTCTGGTGTACGTTACATCTCACTGCCACCATGTCCTGAAAACAGTAACTTAGCATATTATTTGTCCTTATTGTGTTAATTATGATAATCAATAGATTAATAAAATTAATGTGAAAAGTCCAGTTGTTCTTGCTAATCGCCTTTGTTACTCTACTATAGTGGCCCTTCTTCACTCTAGAAATTCAAACAATGCCATTGTTTTAACCATGAAATCAGCCTCCCGCCTATTTCAACTTTTCATTGTGTGAAGTCTTTTATATCCACGGTAGAGCTGCTCCAGCTGTTAAGCCATTGCTGTTGAATTGATTCCAACTCACAGACAGAGTAGAACTGCCCCATAGGGTCTCCAAGATTCTAATCTTTATGAAAGTAGACTGCCACATCTTTCTCTGCAGGGTGGCTGGTGGGGTCGAACTGCCAAGCTTTCAGTTCGCAACCGACTGCTTAACCACTGTGCCACCAGGGCTCCTAGAACCATATAAAATTTTCATATACGTCTTCTACACTCCTTTAGATACTTAATGATTTTGTTTATTATAAATGTGTCCCTAATAAATTTTTTAACTTCTTGTTGTAAGGTGCCATCGAGTCAATTCCAACTCATAGCAACCCTGTGTACAACAGAACAAAACACTGCCTGGGCCTGGGCCATCCTCACAGTCATTGTTATGTGTGAGGCCATTGTTGCAGCCACTGTGTCATTCCATCTCATTGAAGATCTTCTTGGTAACATGTCCAAAGTATGTGTACAGCATTCTGGGTGTACTTCTTCCAAGGCAGATTTGTTCCTTCTTTTGGCAGTCCATGATATAGTCAGTATTCTTTGCCAACATTGTAAATTCAAAGGCATCAATCCCTTGGTCTTCCTTATTCATTGTCCAGCTTTCACATGCATATGAGGCAATTGAAAACACCATGGCTTGGGCCAGGTGCACTGTAGTCCTTAAAGTGACATCTTTACTTTTTAATATTTTAAAGAGGTCTTTTGCAGCAGGTTTGCCCAGTGCAATGCATCCTTAGATTTCTTGACTGCTGCTTCTTTGGATGTTGATTGTGGATCCAAGTAAAATGAAATCCTTGACAATTTCAATTTTTTCTCCATTTATCGTGATGTTGCTTATTGGTCCAGTTGTGAGGATTTTTGTTTTATGTTTAGTGTAATCCATAACGAAGGCTGTAGTCTTTAACCTTTGTCAGTAAGTGCTTCAAATCCTCTTCATTTTCAACAAGCAAGGCTTTGTCACCTGCCCTGTTCTTCTACATATACTCCAGCTTCTCCGGCTATTTGCTCAGCATACAGATTGAATAAGTATGGTGAAAGGATACGACCCTGACGCACACCTTTCCTGACTAAACCACGCAGTATTCCCTTGTTCTGTTTGAATGACTGCCTGTTGATCCGTGTGCAGGTTCTTCATAAGCACAATTAACTCCTTTGGAATTCCCATTCTTTGCAGTGTTAATCCATAATTTGTAATGATCCACACAGTCGAATGCCTTTGGTAGTCAATAAAACGCAGGTAAACGTCTTTCTGGTGTTCTCTGCGTTCAGCCAGGATCCATCTGACGTTAGCAGCGATATCCCTTGTTCCATATTCTCTTCTGAATGTGGCCTGAATTTCTGGCAGCTCCATGTTGATATACTGCTGCTGCCTCTTTTGAATGATCTTCAGCAAAATTTTATGTGCACATGATATTAATGATATCATTCGACAATTTCTGCATTGGGTTGGATCCCCTGTCTTGGGAATAGGCATAAATATGGATCTCTTCCAGCTGGCTGGCCAGGTAGCTGTCTTCCAAATTTCTTGGCATAGACAAGTGAACACCTCCAGCGCTGCATCTGGTTGTTAGAATATCTCAGTCGGTATTCCATCAATTCCTGGAGCCTTGTTTTTCGACAATGCCTTGAGTGCAGCTTGAACTTCTTTCTTCAGGACCATCAGTTCCTGATCATATGCTGCCTCCTGAAATGGTTGAACATCGACCGCTTCTTTTTAGTACAGTGACTCTCTGTATTCCTTCTACCTTCTTTTGATGTGTCCTGCGTTGTTTAATATTTTCCCTGTAGAATCCTTCAGTATTGCAACTTGAGGCTTGAATTTTTCTTCAGTTCTTTTAACTTGAGAAATGCCAAGCATGTTCTTCCCTTTTTGTTTTCTATCTCCAGCTCTTTGCACATGTCATTATAATACTTTGTTTTCTTGAGCCACCCATTGAAATCTTCTGTTCAGCTCTTTTACTTCATCATTTCTTCCTTTTGCTTTAGCTACTCGATGTTCAAAAGCAAGTTTCAGAGTCTCTTCTGACATTCATTTTGGTCTTTTCTTTCCTGTCTTTTTAATGACCTCTTGCCTTCTTCATGTATGATGTCCTTGATGTCATTCCACAGCTCATCTGGTCTTCAGTCATTGGTGTTTAATGCATCAAATCTAATCTTCAGATG
Organism: Elephas maximus indicus; assembly: GCF_024166365.1. Classification (NCBI taxonomy): domain Eukaryota; kingdom Metazoa; phylum Chordata; class Mammalia; order Proboscidea; family Elephantidae; genus Elephas; species Elephas maximus. The sequence goes on along the minus strand of NC_064820.1, from coordinate 5,462,708 downwards.
GTCTCTAAATTCAGGTGGGATACACTCAAGGTCATATTTTGGCTCTTGTGGACTTGCTCTAATGTTCTTCAGCTTCAACTTGAACTTTCATATGAGCAACTGATGATCTGTTCTGCAGTCACCCCCGGCCTTGTTCTGACTGATGATATTGAGCTTTCCCATCATCTCTTTCCACAGATGTAGTCGATTTGATTTGTAGTCGAGTGACTCCATCCACGTCATTAACACCAACTCTACTTTGAGGAAGCAGCTCTTTACCAGTCATATTTTGAGTGCCTTCCAACCTGAGTGGCTTATTTTCCGGCACAATATCAGACAATGTTCCGCTACTATTCATGAGGTTTTCAGTGGCCAGTTTTCTCAGAAGTAGACTACCAGGTCCTTCTTGCTAGTCTGTCTTAGTCTGGAAGCTCCACTGAAACCTGTCGACCAAGGGTGACCCTGCTGGTATTTGAAATTCTGGTGGCAAAGCTTCCCAGAATCAACAGCAACGTGAAAGCCACCACAGTACAACAAACTTACGAACTCGTGGACCTTCATAATACTCGTTTCCTTTTATCAGTATAAAATGATCTTCCTGTTGAATATTCCTTTCCTTGAATTCTGCTCTGATCAGAATGTTGCCACTGAGTGCTTTTGTTGTTGTTGGTAAATCACCTGGCATCTTAGTCATCTAATGCTGCTGTAACACAAGTGGATGGCATTATCAAAGAGAAATTTCCTCACAGTAAGGTGTGCTAAAAGTCCAAATTCAGGTGTCAGTTCCAGGGGACGGCTTTCTCTCTTGGCTCTGGAGGAAGGTCCTTGTCCTCAATCTTCCCTTGGTTGAGGAGCTTCTCAGGTACAGGGACCCTATTTCCAAAGGATGCACTCTGCTCCTGGTGCTGCTTTCTTGGTGGTATGAGGTCCCCAACTCTCTGCTTGCTTCCCTTTCCTTTTATCTCTTGAGAGATAAAAGGTGGGACAGGCCACACCCCAGGGGAACTCCCTTTACCTTGGATCAGGGAGGGGACCTGAGTAATGGTGGTGTTACAATCCCACCCTAATCCTTTTAACATAAAATTACAATCACAGAGTGGAGGACAACCACACATGGCCCAACCAAATTGATACACAGACTTTGGGGGGGGGGGCATAATTCAATCCAAGGCACCTGGTAATCCTTTGCCCAGTCTTATTTTTTTTTTTTAATATGTCATTAAACAGCATCACTCCACTTTAACCAAACCAAACTCATTGCTGTTGCGTCCAGCTCATAGTGACCCTGTAGGACAGGGTAGAACTGCCCACCCCATAGGGTTTCCAAGGAGCAGCAAGTGGATTCAAACTTTGGACCTTTTAGTTAGCAGCCAAGCTTTTAACCACCGTGCCACCAGGTGCACCTTATGGTATAGTAAGTTACTGCACACTCTTCTAATTGCCACAATGAAATGTTCTATCTCTTATGTTTTATGGATTCTTTTTTTTTTTTTTTTTTTTACAACTTCCTTTGTTCTCTTTGGTGAATTGGAAAGGAAACTTCCCTTAAGGACAAAATCCTCTTTATTAGTAACTGCATTTAGGCGTTTTAGAAGGTCATTTGTGAGCTTCCGTTACTATAATGCACTGAACATCTGCCTTTCCTTCCCCCCTCCCCATCTGGCCCCTATTAAAGTTGCTGTAAGGGACTTTCATGGGAGAGGAATGGGCCCATAGAAGACAATATGAGTGAGTCACCATCGCTCATGAACCAGGGCATGGGAAGCGGGCCTAAGGGCACAGGGTGGGAGGGTCCTTGGCCTGGAGAGTTCTGGGTGTTTCCTGTCCCAGGGCAGGTCCTCAGAGGCAGGGGCTGATGCAGGGTGGAGCTGAAATGTGCAACCACAGAGAGGACAGATCCAGAGGCTGTCCACAGAGCAGAGGCAGTATATCCCCTGGCCCTCTCACCGCCCTACACACAGCACCAATGCTCATGCCTCAGGTATATGCCCATCCCCAGGCAAAAACCCAGGGCGGGGGCGGGGGGGAGTTCTCTCTTAAGTAAAAATTAACTGCCTGGGGAGATCCAGGAAACCCTGGTGGCGTAGTGGTTAAGAGCTACAGCTGCTAATCAAAAGGTTGCCAGTTGGAATCCACCAGGCACTCCTTGGAAACCCTATAGGGCAGTTCTACTCTTTTCCTTAGGGTCGCTATGAGTTGGCATCAACATGACGGCAACAGGTTCTTCTTATGGGGAGATCCGGAACCGCTAGGTGTTAGCATCCCAGAAAAAAAAAATTCTGCACATTTTGGTCTTTAGGGATCCTCCAGTGTAACAGCTGGTCGCCTTCCCCCTAGCAAAGCCTGGGGGCTCTACAAAGACAGACTCCCACTAAGCATTTCCAAACAGCATTGATGGCCAGGATCACTGGGTACTTAGGAAAGTCTGCGTCATGAAGGATGAATGAATGACTCTGCGGGAAACAATCATTCCAGGAACAAAAAGGGATTTTTTTTTTTTTAATTATAACTTCAGGGGGACTCAACATCAAAGGTAAATGAATAAACAAATTGTGGGACAGCCATACACTGGAATAATACTCACCAATGTGAAAGAATGAACTAGTGATATACATACCAATCACAGAAAAAGGTTATGTATCCACAATACATAAAGAACTCAAAATTCAATAAAATATTTTAAAACAATGTTTTTGAATGAGGAAAAGACTTGAACGGACACGTCACCAAAAAATACATACAAACAGAAGATGAGCGTATGGGAAGATGTTCAACATCTTCAGGGACATGCCAATAAAAACCACAATATTACTACCTATCTATTGCATAGAAAGCAAAAAGTCATTTAAAAAAACAGGAAAGAAAGAAAAGACCAAAATGAATGTTAGAAGAGACTTAAACTTGCTCTTGAACATCGAGTACCTAAAGCCAAAGGAAGAAATGATGAAGTAAAACAACTGAAGATTTCAAAGGGTGGCTCGGGAAGACAAAGTAAGGTATTATAATGACATGTGCAAAGACCTGGAGATGGAAAACTAAAAGGGAAGAACACGCTTGGCATTTCTCAAGCTGAAAGAACTGAAGAAAAATTTTGAGAAAATATTAAATGATGCATCAAAAGAAGATGGAAGGAATACACAGTCATATACCAAAAAGGAATTGGCCGATGTTCTGCCATTTCAGGGGGTAGCATATGATCAGGAACCGATGGTACTGCAGGAAGAAATCCAAGCTGCACTGAAGGCATTGGCAAAAAACAAGGCACCAGGAATTGATGGAATATCAATTGAGATGTTTCAACAAACGGGTGCAGTGCTGGAAGTACTCACTTGTCCATGCCAAGAAATTTGGAAGACAGCTACGTGGCTAACCAACTGGAAGAGATCCATATTTATGCCTATTTCCAAGAAAGGTGATCCAACCAAATGTGGCAATTATCGAACAATATCATTAATATCACACGCAAGTAAAATTTTGCTGAAGATCATTCAAAAGAGGCAGCAGCAGTATATTGACAGGGAGCTGCCAGAAATTCAGGCTGGATTCAGACACGGTTGTGAAACAAGATATCATAGCTGATGTCAGATGGATCTTGGCTAATGGCAGAAAATACTAGAAAGATGTTTACCCGTGTTTTATTGGCTATGCAAGGACACTCGACTGTGTGGATTATAACATTATGGATAACATTGCTGTCATGGTTTGAATTGTGTCCCCCCAAAATATCTGTCAACTTAGCTGGGCCCTGATTCTCAGTATCGTGTGATTCTCCACCATTTTATGTGATTTCCTTATGTGTTGTAAATCTTACCACTATGATGTAATAAGTTGAATTAGAGGCAGGTATACTGATGACTTCTGCATGATTAGACAGTGTTTTAAGCCAATCTTTTTTGAGATATAGAAGAGAGAAGTGAGCAGAGAGACATGGGGACCTCATACCACCAAGAAAGCAGCACTGGAAGAAAAGCACATCCTTTGGACCTGAGGTTCCTGCGCTGAGATCCTCTCAGACCAAGGGAAGACTGATGACAGGGACCTTCCTCCAGAGCCAACAAAGAAAGCCTTCCCCTGGAGCCAGTGCCCTGAATTTGGACTTTTAGCCTACTAAACTGTGAGAGAATAAACTTCTCTTTGTTAAAGCCATCCACTTGTGGTATTTCTGTTATAGCAGCACTACATGACTAAGACAATTAAGAAGAAAGGGAATTAATTGTGCTCATGAGGAACCTGTACATGGATCAAGAGGCAATTGTTTGAACAGAACAAGGGGATACTGCGTGGTTTAAAGTCAGGAAAGTTGTGCATCAGGGTTGTATCCTTTCACCATACCTATTCAATCTGTATGCTGAGCAAATAATCCAAGAAGCTGCACTATATGAAGAATGGGGCATCAGGATTGGAGGAAAACTCATTAACAAACTGTGTTATGCAAATGACACAAACTTGCTTGCTGAAAGTGAAGAGGACACGAAGCACTTACCGATGAAGATCAAAGGCCACAGCTCTCAGTATGGATTATACCACAAAATAAAGAAAATAAAAAATCCTCACAACTGGACCAATAAGTAACATGATAAACGGAGAAAAGATTGAAGTTGTCAAGGATTTCCTTTCACTTGGATCCACAGTCAGCACTCATGGAAGCAGCAGTCAAGAAATCAAAAGATGCATTGCAGTGGGCACATGTGCTGCAAAATTCCTCTCTAAAGTGTTAATAAGCAAGGATGTCACTTTGAAGTCTAAGGTGCGCCTGATGCAAGCCATGGTGTTTTCAATTGCCTCATATGCATGTGAAAGTTAGACAGTAAATAAAACCAAAGAAGAATTGATGCCTTTAAGTGGTGGTGTTGCCAAAGAATGTTGACTATACCATGGACTGCCAAAAGAACAAACAAATCTGTCTTGGAAGAAGCACAACTAGAATGTTCCTTAGATGCAAGGATGGTGAGACTGTGTCTTACATACTTTGGACATGTTATCAGGAGGGACCAATCCTTGGAGAAGCACATCATGCTTTGTAGAGTGCTAGCAAAGAAGAAAAAGACCCTTAATGAGATGGACTGACACAGTGGCTGCAACAATGGGCTCAAGCAAAACGATGGTGGTGAGAATGGCACAGTACTGGGCAGTGTTTCGTTCTGTTGTACATCAGGTCGCTATAAGTTGGAGCCGACTGGACGGCACCTACCAACAACCACACACATCTATTAGAATAGTTAAAATGAGAAGAATGACCAGACCACGTGTTGGCAAGAATATGGAAGAACTGGAGCTTTCATACACTGCTGGGGGAGAATATAAAATGATACAACCACGTTGAAAGCAGCTTGGCGGTTTCTTAAAATTTAAGCATAGATAAAAGTTAAACATCTGATCCTAACTTCCACTCCTAGTTGTTTGCCCAAGAGAAATGAAAGCAAATTTTTAATAGCAGATTTATTTGTAACAGTCAAAAATGGGGAACAACTCAAATGTCCATCAACAGGTGAATGAATAAACTTATTATGGTCTATCTATACAATAGACTACTACTCTGCCATAGCAACCAATGAGCTACTGACGCTACAATAGATTACTACTCTGCCATAGCAACCAATGAGCTACTGACGCTACAATAGACTACTACTCTGCCATAGCAACCAATGAGCTACTGACGCTACAACAGACTACTACTCTGCCATAGCAACCAATGAGCTACTGACGCTACAACAGACTACTACTCTGCCATAGCAACCAATGAGCTACTGACGCTACAACAGACTACTACTCTGCCATAGCAACCAATGAGCTACTGACGCTACAACAGACTACTACTCTGCCATAGCAACCAATGAGCTACTGACGCTACAACAGACTACTACTCTGCCATAGCAACCAATGAGCTACTGACGCTACAACAGACTACTACTCTGCCATAGCAACCAATGAGCTACTGACGCTGCAATAGACTACTACTCTGCCATAGCAACCAATGAGCTACTGACGCTACAATAGACTACTACTCTGCCATAGCAACCAATGAGCTACTGACGCTACAAGAGACTTCTACTCAGCCATAGCAACCAATGAGCTACTGACGCTACAAGAGACTACTACTCTGCCATAGCAACCAATGAGCTACTGACGCTACAACAGACTACTACTCTGCCATAGCAACCAATGAGCTACTGACGCTACAATAGACTTCTACTCTGCCATAGCAACCAATGAGCTACTGACGCTACAAGAGACTACTACTCTGCCATAGCAACCAATGAGCTACTGACGCTACAAGAGACTTCTACTCTGCCATAGCAACCAATGAGCTACTGACGCTACAATAGACTACTACTCTGCAATAGTAACCAATGAACTGCTGATGCTAGCAGTGATGGGCTGAATCTCAAAATCATTCTACTATGTAAAAGAGGCCAAACATAAAAGAGTACCTACTGTATTGTGTGTTGTCAGGAGGGATCAGTCCCCGGAGAACGACATCATGCTTGGCAGAGTACAGGGTCAGTAGAAAAGAGGAAGATCCTCAGCGAGGTGGATTGACACAGCGGCTGCAACAATGAGCTCAAGCATAACAATGATTGTAAGGATGGCGCAGGACCGGGCAGTGTTTCGTTCTGTTGTGCGTAGGGTCGCTATGAGTCGGAACTGACTCGACTGCACCTAACAACAACAACAACTGTCTTAGGTACACATAAGTGTTCACCTAGGGGTGTGGAGAAGGAAGGATTTATAAAAGGGTATGAGGAAATCTTTGGGATTGATGGATATACTTTCGTTATCTTGGCTGTGATGGTTTCACTTGTATATACATATGTCAAAACCCATCAAATCGTACACTTTAAATATAGGCAGCTCATTGCACATCCATTATATCTCGATAAAGCTGTTGAAAAGACAAAACTGTTAAATCCATAAGACAACAGGATGCTATAGGAACAAAACTGAGAAAAAATGCTCTAGGAAGTCAGAAGACAAATCATTGGTAGAAGGGGTATATTATGGATTGAATTGTGTCCCCCAATATGTGCCAACTTGGTTAGGCCATGATTCCCAGTATTGTGTGGTTGTCCTCCATTTTGTTATTGTAATTTTCCTATATGTTGTAAACCCTAATCTCTGCCTGTGGTTAATGAGGCAAGATTAGATTATGTTGAGGATTGGGGTGCAATTTTAGTAAGGTGACCCTTACTAAGGTCACCTCCCTGATCCATTGTAAAGGAAGTTTCCCTGAGATGTGGCCTGTACCACCTTTTATCTTACAGGAGATGAAAGGGAAGCAAGCAGAGAGTGGGGGACCTCATACTACCAAGACAGCAGCACTGGAATAGAGCACATCCTTTGGACCCGGGGTTCCTGCTTGGAGAAACTCCTAGTCCAGGGGAAGACTGATGACAAAGACCTTCCTCCAGAGCTGACAGAGAAAGCCTCCCCCTGGAGCTGATGCCCTGAATTTGGACTTTAGCCTACTGGACTCTGAGAGAATAAAGTTCTCTTTGTTAAAGCCATCCACTTGTGGTATTTCTGTTACAGCAGCACTAGATGACCAAGACGGGGTGGAAGGTAAAATCAAGGCTGTTCTAGAAAGTACAACAAAAGGCCAAGAACAAAGAGACACAGGATCATCCAGGAGGTCTAACATGGATAGATGAATGGATAAGCGATAGAGGAGAGATGGATAGGTGGATGGATGGATACAGGTTAAAAAAAAAAAAAAAACTGTCATCGCTGTGGAGTCGATTCCAACTCATAGCAACCCTACAGGACAGAGTAAAACTGCCCCACAGGCTTTCCAAGGAGCAACTAGTGGATTTGAACCGCCAACCTTTTGGTTAGCAGCCGAGCTCTTAACCACTGTGCCACCAGATAAAATTAAGAGATTGGCTCACCTGATTGTGGGGACAGGCAGCAGGCTGGAGACTTTTGTAGGTTTATGTCTGAAGATCTGTAGGTCAGACTACAGAAAGGGTGCAGAGTGGAGAGAGAGAGTGAGTTCTGCCAAAATACCTACTTACAGTTTGGAGGAAGAACATAATCTAAGGAAACAATCCTTTTCAATTGATTGGTTGATTAGATTGCATCATGAAAAATTAAATATGAGTACAAGGTCATTGTTATGCAATCACCCTGTTTTGCTCTTTCCTGGTCAAATAATGATGAAGAAATGTAAGGATTCACAACCTGGTGTGATGAGGTGAAAGTGTTTTGCATGTGGCAAGAACATGAATTTTGGGGTACCAAAAGGTACAATGTTATGGATTGAATTCAAACAAAAAAAAAACCAAATTCAGTACCGTCGAGTCAATTCCGACTTATAGCGACCCTATAGGACAGAGTAGAACTGCCCCATAGAGTTTCCAAGGAGCGCCTGGTGGATTTGAACTGCCCTTATGCCCCCCGAAAATATGTGTTGTAAATCCTAACCTCTATGCCTGTGGTTATAACCGCTTTTGGGAATGGTTTCTCTTTGTTATGTTAATAAGGCAGGAATAGTGTAGGGTGTATCTTGAGCCAATCTCTTTTGAGATACAAAAGTGATTAAAAGAGCTAGCAAAGCAGAGATGGTAGGTCAGGGAGAGGGCCACATGCAAGCCGCATGATCACCCAGGAGTGGAAGCTCAAGAAACACAAGGACCTTCCTCCAGAGAAGACAGAAAGCCTTACCCTAGAGCCAGCACCCTGAATTTGGCATCTTCTAGTCTCCTAAACTGAGAAAATAAATTTTTTGTTTGTTAAAGCCACGCAATTTGTGGTATTTCTGTTATAGCAGCACTAGATAAGACACCTGGCATTTGGTAGGATTCTGTGCCAGTCAGCCTTGCACACAGCTCTCTGATGTTCAGTGTTGAAATCCTTAAAATTCATTCTGAATGCAATAGTCCCATAAATACAAAACTTTTTTTTTTTTTTACTTTTTTTTCTGTACTTTAGATGAAGGTTTACAGAACAAACTAGTTTCTCATTAAACAGTGCACTTACCGTTTTATGACATTGGTTAACAACCCCAGGACATGACAACACCCTCCCTTCTCACCCTTGGGCTCAATATTGGCAGCTTTCTTGTCCCCTCCTGCCTTCTAGTCCTTGCCCGTGGGCTGATATATCCCATTAGTTTTGTTTTGTTTTATGGGCCTGTGTAATCTTTGGCTAAAGGGTAAACCTCAGGAGTGACTTCATTCCTGAGCTGAAACGGTGTCCGCAAGCCATACTCTCAGGGTTTCTCTAGTCTCTGTCAGGCCAGCAAGTCTGGTCTTTCTTTCTGAGTTAGAATTTTGTTCTGCGTTTTGCTCCAGCTCTGTCCAGGGCCCTCTATCGTGATCCCTGTTAGAGCAGTCAGTGGTGGTAGCCAGGCACCATCTAGTTGTGCTGGGCTCAGTCTGGCGGAGGCCATGGTAGATGTGATCCAAAGGACTGATCTTTCCCTTGGATCTTTAGTTTTCTTCATTCTTCCTTGCTCCCAAAGGGGTAAGACCAGTGGAGTATCCTAGATGGCTGCTCACAGGCTTTTAAGACCCCAGATGCTACTCGCCAAAGTAGAATATAGAACATTTTCTTTATAAACTGTGTTATGCTAGATGTTCCCCAAGACCATGGTCCCCACAGCCCTCAGCCCAGCAGTTTGGTCCCTCAGGGAGTTTGGATGTGTCTATGGAGCTAACATGGCCTTGCCTTGTACAGGTTGTGCTGGCTTCCCCAGTATTGTGTACTGTCTTACCCTTCACCAAAGTTACCACTTATCTATTATCTCTTTTGTGAATACAAAACAGTTTTAATAACAGTGATATGTCATATCTTATCTACTTCTCCCCATTAAATATTATGTTTGCTTCAAATACATTAAAAAAAAAAAAAACCTTAAAAATTACAATTCGCTCAAAGAGGAGGCACTCTGAATAAAGGTCAAGGTGGTCTGGCCAGAGGAAATGGAAACATTAAGGCTGCAATCTTTACAAACAAAATTCAGCCTCGTTTATTTTTTTCAATTAAAAAAAAAAAGAAACTACTCCAAACAACGTCTCATTACATAGGGATGCTTTTTTCCCAAATCAGAGCGAGAGGGACTTGTATAATTTTCCAGTTTGTTGCTGGTGAAAGAACTGTTCCAAGACTATTTGTCAATGAAACGTTTATGGGAAGTACAACGGACATTCATAGGCTTCACAAAGAAGGGAAATTGCTTCCACTAATTCATCGGTGTTATTTTTGAAAAAGTAAGAGGAATTAATTTTCCACTTCACTTTCTACTAACGCCTTAAGTTCCCCACTAAGTTGCTCTCCGGCACACCAGGTGGTATTTGCAGAATGCATGGGGGCAGTGGTACTGGAAGAGGCTGGTTATCAGATACATGTTAACAGAAAGCTCAGAAGCTCAGAGACTGGTCATCAGCATTAAATTGTTCAGCTGTTAGATGGCTACATCCTAATTATCTCCATGGAACATGGATTCACTCACGGAAGAAACAGAGCGGCAGCTAGGAGACCAGCTCATTCTTGATCTCAGATAAAGGGTTAACTTTTTTTTACCAGCTTCTGCAGTCTGAAATTGATTAAACATGGAATCAGGATGCATTGATCCAGGTGGAATACATAGGAATCATATTAATGGAAAAGCTCGGTATCATCAGACAGAATAAGGCCAGGGGCCAACTGCTGATTGGACCATCAATTGCTCCTATGCAAGTTCGAGTTGAACCTGAAGAAAATTAGAACAAGTCCACGAGAGCCAAAGTACGACCTTGAGAATATCCCACCTGAATTTAGAGATCGTTCGAAAACAACTGCAGCAGTACATGGACAGGGAACTGCCAGAAATTCAAACTGGTTTCAGAAGAGGACATGGAACCGTGAATATCATGGCTGATGTCAGGTGAATTTGGGCTGAAAGCAGAGACTACCACAAAGATGTTTACATGTGTTTTATTGACTATGCAAAGCTATTAGACTGTGTGGATCATAACTAATTAGGAATAATGTTGAAAAATATGGGAATTCCAGAATGGTGCTCATGAGGAACCCATACATAGATCAAGAGGCAGTCATTAGAACGGAACAAGGGGATACTGCATGGTTTAAAGTCAGGAAAGGTGTGCACCAGGATAGTATCCTTTCACTATACTTAATCTGTATGCTGAGCAAATAACCAAGAAGCTAGACTATATAAAGAAGAACGGGACAATCAGGATTGGAGGAAGACTCTAACAACCTGCGTTATGCAAATGACACAACCTTGCTTGCTGGAAGTGAAGAGGACTTGAAGCACTTACCGATGAAGATCAAAGACCACAGCCTTCAGTATGGATTGCACCTCAACATAAAGAAAAAAATCCTCACAACTGGACCAAGAAGCAACATAACGATAAACAGAGAAAAGATTGAAGTTGTCAAGGATTTCAATTTACTTGGATTCACAATCAACAGTCATGGAAGCAGCAGTCAAGAAATCAGAAGATGCATTGCATCACACAGATCTTCTGCAAAAGACCTCTTTAACGCGTGGAGAAGCAAAGATGTCATTTTTTAAGGTGTGCCCGATCCAAACTGTAGTGTTTCAATCACCTCATATGTGTGGGAAAGCTGGACGATGAATAAAAAAGACAGAAGAATTGACGCCTTCGAATTGTGGTGTTGATGAAGAATATCGAATATACTGTAGACTACCAAAAGAACAAACAAATCTGTTTCAAAAGAAGTACAACCAGAATACTCCTTGGAAGCAAGAATGGCAAGACTGCATCTCACATACGTTGGACATGTCATCAGGAGGAATTAGTCCTTGGAGAAAGTAGAGGGTCGGTGAAAATGAGGAAGACCCTTGAAGAGATGGATTGACACAGTGGCTGCAACAATGGGCTCAAACATAACAAGGACTGTGAGGATGGTGTAGCACAGGGCAGTGTTTGTTCTGTTGTACATGGGGTCCCTGTAAGTAGGAAACATCTTGATGGCACCTAACAACAACGAGAACAACGTCCTTCCCATCATTTCCTTCCGGCAAGATCGTCCGCTAGAGGAATCCTATGGGACTTGAACTCAGGTGAGTGTCTGAAGGGCATCTACCAGGCATCACCAACAGCAGACTGAACAGTAGGACTCTCCCCTTCACCCGGTTTCTTTCTGCCCTGGAGGCTGGGAGCCAAGGGTGAGCACAGGGGCAGGTAAACAGCAGACACAGTCAGCAGACCCTGGAAATCAGGAATGGCAGGCAGTGAGACCAGGGGTCTTCCAGCCACACCGGCAGATTCTTATCAAGTTAAATGCACACTCACCATACACTCAGCAACGCCCTCCTAGGTATTTACCCAAGAACAATGAAAACAAGTCCACAACAACACTCAAAATGCCATACTCAAAGCAGCTGGATTAAGAAACAGCCCCAAACTGGAAACAACCCAGTGTTCCTGTTCTACGGTCATATGAAGGATGGTTCACAGGATGGAGTGTCATTCAGGCTTGAAAAAGGACAAACTGCTGTTCCATGTGACAGCATGGGCGACTGTCACGGGTAATCCCGAGTGAGTAAAGCCAGATGAATAGTTCATACCGGATAGTTATGTTTCAGCAAGTTCTGGAACAGACAAAGCTAAGCTATTGTTTTTCTTATATGCAGGCCAGTCGGTTGTCACTCATAGCAACCCTATGTACCACAGAAGAAAACACTGCCTGGTCCTGCACCATCCTCACAATTGTTATGCTTAAGCCTGTTGTTGAAGCCACTGGGTCAATCCATCTCACTGAGGGTCTTCTTACTCCCTGACTGTCTACTTTACCAAATGTGGTGTCCTTCTCCAGTTACATGATAATCAGAAGATGGGTTGGCTCGGAGAGGGGCATGAGCGGAATTTCTGGGGCGCTGTTCGTCATAATTTCCTGAAAGCGTCTACTACATAACTGTGCATTTTACTCTATATAACTTACACCTCAACAACAAGAACATAAATAAAAAATAAAGTTGCAATTTTAAGTAAAAAATATTCGTGGATAGATATGGCAAATGCATGGATGTCAAACCTCCATTTCTAACAGTGAGCATGCATCTACCTCAGCGTGGTTTCTGCGATAATGAGCAATTACCCAAATGTGATGATCATCTCTATAACCCAGAGCTCTGTGGATAGAAGTCAGGAGCTCTATGAACCTGAATGAGAGGAAAGTTACTACTCTGTACTCACTAATCTCTAATGAACTTTAGCTCTCTCTTTGATCAGGAATGAAAGAAATAAGCCACAGCCGAATTACCAGTGCCTGTAATTTTGTCACTGGTAGAAATTATGGATGTTTCATATGGAATTACAGTGATTGCAGATGACATGTGCCTCGATATACCTTTAACTGCTTCAAATCCTCACTAGACCCACCCCCAGATCTTGCTGTTTACTCAAAATTAAGGACCACATGGATGACCACTTAACCAATTCATTGCTTTAATGTTCTGAGAACTCTATTCCAATATAATTGGATTCCTTGGTATTCCTGTGTAATTTATTTTGTGCATTTAGTGAGCAGGGCCAGGAGCACCAGATATCCTACAATATTGGGGTGGTCTGCACTTTGTTCTCTTTTTAAATAATTTCATACCATTTGCACAGACGGACTGCCTCAGCCTTGCAGGTAGCCACAGACTGCTGGGAATGAGGATGGCACTCAGTGATATCTTGCACTCCATGAGTGCTAAGTTCATCCAGTACAATCAAGCCGGATACACAATACACGGATGATGTTGGCAAAATGAAAAACTGGAAAACCAAACCCATTGCTGACAAGTTGATTCTGACTCATAGCAACTGTATAGGACAGTGTAGAACTGCCCACAGGATTTCCAAGGCTGTGGTCTTCACGGAAGCAGACTGCACCATCCTTCTCCCATGGAGCACCTGGTTGGTTTGAAGTGCCCACCTTGCTAACCCACCTGCTGGGATAGCAGCCCAGAGTTTAACCACTGTGCCACTGAGGCTCCTTAGGCAAAATGAAAGCCATTATAATTATTTATAGAAAGCAAATGTTAAACAATAGGAACAGGTTACTTATGGTGAATGGTTTCGCCCACCTATGTGTATCTCACATTGTAGGAGAGGTACCTGCTTACATCTCAAAGGGGGAACCCCAACTTACCCTTCCCACAAATTACCCATGTCCATTCGTAGGTCACTCGGCATGCACGCTGCGGTTCAGGTCAGATGCTGTGTTCAGGCCACTGCTGCCTGGGTTCCTGCTGCTCCACCTGCACTCTGCTCTGGATCTGGCTGGGCATTCCTGGCTCTGCTGCCGGATCCTTCTTGGCCTCGTGCTGCCACTTCCCACCGTGCTGCCACTTCCCACCATGCTGCCCTGGGGCTGGCACTGCCCAGTGGTGGTGGAGTGCAGCCCCGGCCCTGCTCTAGCAGGTGTTTCCTCGGGGTCATTGAGGTAAAGCTGTGGACCTGATGTACCTCATGATTGAGATGCCGCCTGCAATATTTAATTACCTGTAGAATGAAGATGGAAAGAATACACAAGGCACTGTACCAAAAAGAACTGGTGGATGCTCAACCGTTTCAGGAGGTAGTATATGATCAAGAACTGATGTTACTGAAGGAAGAAGTCGAAGCTGCACTGAAGGCATTGGCAAGAAACAAGGCTCCAGGAATTGACAGAATACCAACTGAGATGTTTCAACAAATGGATTCAGCACTGGAAGTGCTCACTTGTCTATGCTCAGAAATTTGGAAGACAGCTAGTTGACCAATGCGCTGGAAGAGATCCGTATTCGTGCCCACTCCGAAGAAAGGTGATCCAATGGAATACAGGAATTATGGAACAATATCATTAATATCACACGAAGTAAAATTATGCTGAAGATAAATAAAAAATGGTTGCAGCAACACATTGACAAAGAACTGCCAGAAAGTCAAGCCACATCCAGAAGAGGACGTGGAACCAGGGATATCATTGCTGATGTCAGATGGATCCTGGCTGAAAGCAGAGAATACCAGAAAGATGTTTACCTGTGTTTTATTGACCATGCAAAGGCATTCAACTGTGTGAATCATAACAAATTATGGATGACATTGGGAAGAACAGAAATTCCAGAGCACTAAACCTGTTGCTGTCTGAGTCTATTCTGACTTATAGTGACCCTATGGAACAGAGTGGAACTGCCCCATAGAGTTTCCAAGGAACACATGGTGGATTCAAAATGCCAGTCTTTTGGTTAGCAGCTGTAGCACTTAACCACTACACCACCAGGCCATGTGGTTTAAAATCAGGAAAGGTGTGCATCAGGGTTGTATCCTTTCACCATAATTATTCAATCTGTATGATGAACAAATAACCCAAGAAGCAAGACTGCGTGAAGAAGAATGCAGCATCAAGATTGGAGGAAGGCTCAGAAACAACCTGCAATATGCAGATGACACAACCTCATTTGTGGAAAGCAAGGAGAACTTGAAGCCCTTACTGATGAAGATCAAAGACTACAGCCTGAGTTTAAACTGTGTAGTATCCCCTTGCTCTGTCCGAACAACTGCCTCTTAGTCTATGTACAGGTTCCTCTTAAGCACAATTAAGTGTTCTGAAACTCCCATTCTTCCCAATGTTATCCATAATTTGTAGTGATTCACACAGTCAGATGTCTTTGCATAGTTAATAAAACACAGGTAAACAAACATCTTTCTGGTAGTCTCTGCTTTCAGCCAGGATCCATCTGGCATCAGCAATGACATCCCTCATTCCACATACTTTTCTGAATCCAGCTTGAATTTCTGACAGTTCCCTGTCCATGTACTGTTGCAACCATTTTTTAATTATCTTCAGCAAAATTTGACTTCGTTGTGATATTAATGGTATTGTTTGATAATTTCCAAATTCTGTTGGATCACCTTTCTTAGGAATGGGTACAAATATGGATCTCTTCCAGTCGGTTGGCCAGGTCAATGTCTTCCAAATTTGTCCAGCACTGCTTCTGTTTGTTGAAACATCTCAATTGATATTTTGTCAATTCCTGGATCCTTGATTTTAGCCAATGCCTTCAGGGCAACTTGGACTTCTTCCTTCAAAGCCATCAGTTTTTGATCATATGGTACCTCCTAAAACGGTTGAACGTAGACCAATTCCTTTGGGTACAGTGACTCTCTGTATTCCTTCCATATTCTTTTGATGCTTCCTGCATTGTTCAATATTTTGCCCATAGAAACCTCCAATATGCAACTTGAGGCTTGAATTTTTCTTCAGTTCTTTCAGCCTGGGAAATGTCGAGCATGTTCTTCCCTTTTGGTTTTCTAACTCCAGATCTTTGCATATTTCCTTATAATACTTTACATTGTTCTTTTACTTCATCATTTCTTCGGTTCACTTTAGCTACTTGATGTTCAAGAGCAAGTGTCATATTCTCTTCTGACATCCATTTTGGTCTTTTCTTTCTTTCCTGTCTTTTTAATGACCTCTTGCTGAAACTTGCTCTTGAACATCAAGTAGCTAAAGTAAATGGAAGAAATGACAAAGTAAAAGAACTGAACAGAAGATTTCAAAGGGCAGCTTGAGAAGACGAAGTAAAGCATTATAATGACATGTGCAAAGAGCTGGAGATAGAAAACCAAAAGGGAAGAACGCACTCAGTGTTTCTCAAGCTGAAAGAACTGAAGAAAAAATTTCAAGCCTCAAGTTGCAATAGTGAAGGATTCTATGAGAAAAATACTAAACTGCGCAGGAAGCATCAAAAGAAGATGGCAGGAATACACACAGTCATACCAAAAATAATTGGTCGATGTCCAGCCATTTCAGCGGTAGCATATGATCAGGAACTGATAGTACTGAAGGAAGAAGTCCAAGCTTCACGGAAGGCATTGGTGAAAAACAAGGCTCCAGGAATTGATGGAATATCAATTGAGATCTTTCAACAAAGGGATGCAGCGCTGGAAGTGCTCACTCGTCTATGCCAAGAAATTTGGAAGACAGCTTCCTGGCCAACTGACTGGAAGAGATCCATATTTATGCCTGTTCCCAAGAAAGGTGTGGAAATTATCAAACAATATCATTAATATCACGCACAAATAAAATTTTGCTGAAGATAATTCAAAAGTGGCTGCAGCAGTATATTGACAAGGAATTGCCAGAAATTCACGCTGGATTCAGAAGAGGACATGGAACAAGGGATATCATTGCTAATGTCATATGGATCCTGGCTGAAAGCAGAGAATACCAGAAGCATGTTTACCTGTGTTTTATTGACTATGCAAAGACATTCGACTGTGTGGATCATAACAAATTATGGATAACATTGAAAAGAAAGGGAATTCCAGAACGCTTAATTGTGCTCCAGAGGAACCTGTACTTAGACCAAGAGGCAGTCTTTTGAATGGAACGAGGGAATATTGTGTGATTTAAAGTCAAGAAAGAAGTGCGTCAAGGTTGTATCCCCTCATCATATTTATTCATTCTGTATGCTGAGCAAATAATCCGAGAAGCTGGACTATATGAAGAACGGGGCATCAGGATCGGAGGAAGACTCATTAACAAACTGTGTTATGAAGATGACACAACCTTGCTTGAAGCACTTACTGATGAAGATCCATACAGCCTTCAGTATGGATTACGCCTCAGCGTAAAATAAAAATCCTCACAAGTGGACCAATAAGCAACATCATGATAAACGGGTAAAAGACTGAAGTTGTCAAGGATTTCATCTTACTTGGATCCACATTCAACACCTATGGAAGCAGCAATCAAAAAATCAAAAGATGCATTGTACCGGGCAAATCTGCTGCAAAAGACCTCTTTGAAGTGTTGAAAAGCAAAGATGTCACCTTGACACCTAAGGTGCGCCTGACCGAAACCATGGTATTTTCAATCACATCATATGCATGTGAAAGCTGGACAATGAATAAGGAAGACTGAAGAAGAATTGACACTGTTGAATTGTGGTGTTGGCGAAGAATAGTGAATATACCATGGACTGCCAAAAGAATGAACAAATCTGTCTTGGAAGAAGTACAACCAGAATGCCTCTTAAAAGGAAGGATGGCAAGACTGCGTCTTACATACTTTGGACATGTTGTCAGGAGGGATCAGTTCCTGGAGAAGGACATCATGCTTGGTAAAGTAGAGGGTCAGCAAAAAAGAGAAAGACCCTCAACGAGATGGATTGACCCAGTGCCACAAAAATGGGCCCAGACATAACAACGATTGTGAGCATGGCACAGAACCAGGCAGTGTTTCCTTCTGTGGTACATAGGATCGCTATGAGTTAGAACCGACTCTACAGCACTTAACAACAACGACAACCAATCCTTCTTCTTTGTTTCCAACTTTAGCATTCCAGTAGTCAGTAATTATCCACGCATCTTGATTGCATGTTTGATCAATTTCGTACTGCAGAAGTTGTTCAAAGTCTTCAATTTCTTCATCATTGGCCTTAGTGGTTGGTGCGTAAATTTGAATAATAGTCGTATTAACTGCTCTTCCTTGTAGACGTATGGATAGTATGTTATCACTGACAGTGTTGCACTTCAGGATAGATCTTGAAATGTTCTTTTTGACAATGAATGCAATGCCATCCCTCTTTAATTTGTCATTCCCAGCACAGTAAGCCATATGATTCTATGATTCAGAATGGCTAATACCATTCCATTTCAGCTCACTAATGCCTAGGATATCAATCTTTATGTGATACATTTCATTTTTTATGACTTCCAATTTTCCTAGATTCGTATTTCTTACATTCCATGTTCCTATTATTAATGGATGTTTGCAACTCTTTCTTCTCATTGTGAGTCGTGGCACATCAGCAAATGAAGGTCCTGAAAGCTTTATCAACAAAGTTAAGGTCGACTCTAATTTGAGAAGGCAGCTCTTCCCCGGTCATATTTTGAGTGGCTTCCAACCTGAGGGACTTATCTTCTGGCACTATATCAGATAATGTTCTGCTTTTCTTCATAAGGTTTCCACTGGCCAATTTTTTTCAGAAGTAGACCGCCAGGTCCTTCTTTCTAGTCTGTCTTAGTCTGGAAGCTCTGCTGAAACCTGTCTCCCATGGGTGACCCCCTAGTATTTGAAATGCTTCCAGCATCACAGCAACATGCAAGCTACCACAGTATGACAAACTGACAGATACATGGTGGACATACAGATATATGTAGTTGTTTTCGGTGCCGTTGGGTCAATTTCGACTCATAGCAACCTTATATGATAGAGTAGGACTGCCCGATAGGTCTCCTAGGCTGTAATCTTTATGGGAGCAGATGCTACATATTTCTCCTGCAGTGTCTCCTGGTGGGTTTGAACCGCCAACCTTTCATTTAGCAGCCAAGTGCTTAACTACTGCACCACCAGGGCTTCTACAAATATATAGTATATATAAATTTATAAAACTTAATACATATGTAATACATATATTTTATGTAATGTATATTGTTTACATTTAATCTTCACAGGAAAGCCTGGGGGGGAAAGACCGCCCCCAGAGTTGGTATAATTATGCCTTGTACTGGTCTGCTTGTGGTCTTTGAAACACCATTTTCCATGAACAGAAACCATGCACAGAAACTTCAACCACTGGTGGAGGAGAAAGCTGCCCCTGCCACAAGGCAAAGTGAGGGGAAGACAACCCTCCTTGGTGTCTGATGCATCCTTCGCCTTCGTTAAAGGAACCCATCTTCTGCTTTTTATCATGTAGCTGGAGAAGAACACCACGCTTGCTAAAGTAGAGCGTCAGGAAAAGAGAGAAAGACTCTCAATGAGATGGATTGACACAGTGGCTGTAACAATGAGCTCAAGCAAAACAACAATTGTGAGGATGGTGCAGGACCAGGCAGTGTTTCATTCTGTGGTACATAGGGTCGCTATGAGTTGGAACCAACACAATGGCACCTAACGACAACAAGAGCTTAGCTTTGTCTGTTCTAGAACTTGTTGAAATGGAACCATGCAGTATAAACTATTCATCTGGCTTTACTTGGGATAGTTTGTGAGAGTCGCCCATGCTGTCTCGTGATATAGCAGTTTGTCCTTTTTCAAGCCTGAATGACACTCCATCCTGTGAACCATCCTTCATATGACCGTAGAACAGGAACACTGGGTTGTTTCCAGTTTGGGGCTGTTTCTTAATCCAGCTGCTTTGAGTATGGCATTTTGAGTGTTGTTGTGGACTTGTTTTCATTGTTTTTGGGTAAATACCTAGGAGGGCGTTGCTGAGTGTATGGTGAGTGTGCATTTAACTTGATAAGAATCTGCCGGTGTGGCTGGAAGGCCCCTGGTCTCACTGCCTGCCATTCCTGATTTCCAGGGTCTGCTGACTGTGTCTGCTGTTTACCTGCCCCTGTGCTCACCCTTGGCTCCCAGCCTCCAGGGCAGAAAGAAACCGGGTGAAGGGGAGAGTCCTACTGTTCAGTCTGCTGTTGGTGATGCCTGGTAGATGCCCTTCAGACACTCACCTGAGTTCAAGTCCCATAGGATTCCTCTAGCAGAAGGTCTTGTCCAAAGCAAAAGATGGGAAGAATGTTGTTGTTTTCAGGTGCTGTCAAGATGGTTCCGACTCATAGCAACCCTATAGGACAGGGTAAAACTGCCCCATAGTGTTTCCAAGGAGCACCTGGTAGATTTGAACTGCCTGCCTTTTGAATAGCAGCCATAGCTCTTAACCACTACACCAACAGGGCTTCCATGGGAAGAATAGTTAACCCTTTATCTTGGAAGGTGGAATGAGCTGGTCTCCTGCCTGCTGTTTTCCATTTCGTCTGTAAGCGAATCCGTGTTCTATGGAGTAGAACTGCCCCACAGAGTTTCCAAGGAGCACCTGGAGGATTTGAACTGCTGACCCTTTGGTTAGAAGCAGTAGCACTTAACCACTATACCACCAGGGTTTCCATGGAAATAATTAGGATGTAGCCATCTAACAGCTGAACAATTTAATGCTGACAGCCAGTCTCTGAGCTTTCTGTAACACGTGTCTGATAACAAGCCTCTTGCAGTACCACTGCCCCCATGCGTTCTGCAAATACCGCCCTGGTGCGCCGGAGAGCAACTTAGTGGGGAACTTAAGGCAGTTAGTAGAAAGTGAAGTGGAAAATTACACAAATCCCTTTCACAGTGATTTGGGGAAAAAGCATTTTTATGTAATGAGACCTTGTTTGGGCTAGTTTTTTTTTTTTTTTTTTAATTGAAAAAAAATTAGGTTGTATTTTGTTTGTAAAGACTGCAGCGTTACTTAATGTTCCCATTTCCTCTGGCCGGACTACCTTGAACTTGACCCAAAGTACCACATGTAGTTTTTAAGGGTTTTTAATCTATATGAAACAAACATAAGAATATTTAATGAGGAGAAGTAGGTGAGATATGACTCACCAGTGCTATTGAAAAACTTTTTGTACTCATGGGGCTATCGCATTCAGAATGAATCAGAGGTTTCAACACTGAACATCAGAGAGCTGCGCGCAAGGCTGACTGGCATAGAATCCTCCCAAATCTCAGCTCATAAATCCTTGATTTTCTCCATCTGCCAACTGCCATTATTTGACCAATTGCCATTCTTAAAAAAGAGCAAAATTAGTACGACTGTGTGATAATGGCCTTGTATGTGTAGTTCATTCTAAAGAGCCAAGCCTTTAAAAATGGGATGATTTTTATTTATCCCAACTGCAGATTGTTTTTAGTTCTTTTAGATACTGCACTTGAAGTCTACATTATGTTAGCCTGTCATCTTGAGCTGGAACTTCTCATGGTGTTACGGTCTGTGCTTAGTACGTGAAAAGTTGTTCTCAGATCCTGTAATATGACATTTCCCATTCAGTATGTCTCCTTGGAAACTCTATGAGGCAGTTCTACTCTGTCCTATAGGGTTGCTATGAGTCGGAATCGACTCGACAGCACCGGTTTTTTTTTTTAATGTAAAGAGAAGACTCTCAAAGAGATGGATCGACACAGTGACTGCAACAATGGGTTTGAAGATAACAATGATTTTGAGGGTGGGTTGGTACACAACAAGGTGTCATCTAGTTCTGTTGTTCATAGGGTTGCTGTGAGTCAGAACCGGTTTAACCTCACCTAACAACAATAACAACTACACGCCAAGGGACAAACCCTTCTGACCTTTGACAATAAAGGAACGTTTTCATTAGTTTTACATCTATCTAGACAAGGTGCATATTAGGGATGCAATTTTTAAAGTTTGCAATGGTGTATTTATTAAATTTACATTGAGAATCATCTTCAAAGAACAAGCAAAAAAATAAAATAAAGAAATGTCATAGTTGTTTGTGGTTAAAGTGTCATAAGTTCCAAGTGAAATTTTCAAGGCCAGAGTTAAAATATTGAGAAAATGTTATGACATCTTTTTGTATAGATAGATGGTATGTTATAAATTGGCAGTATTTGTGATTCATATTCAAGTACTGGTTAAAGAAAAAAGTAAAATCGTGAGCTAACATTAAATATTTGACAATTTTAAAAAGAAAGTAAAAGAGAGAGAGAGCAAATAGAGGCAAAAAGAAAAAGAGAGACAAAGGAAGGAAGGAATTGCTAGAGCACCCTCAAGTGGTTTTACTATTTTGGGGTCCCTGGGTGGTGCGAAGAGTTCACATGCTTGGCTATTGATCGAAAGGTTTGAGGTTTGAGTCCACCCAAGGGCTCCTTGGAAGAAAGGCCTGGTCATCTACTTCCATAAGACTACAGCCATTGGAAACCCCATGGAGCACTGTTCTACTCTGATACTCTGATACACATGAGATCGTCTTGAGTAGGTGTGATCATTAAGGTTGTGTGTCAACTGGACTGGGCTATGATTCTCAGTGGTTTGCCAGTTATGATGTAGTTTGGCAGCCTTATGATGAGGTGATCACCTCCATGATTGAATCTGCTGGGAGTAGCCAATCAGTTGAAAGGGAGTTTCATTTTGGGTGTGGCCTGCATCCAATATAGATGGAGTTTCTGGCAAGGCTTCTGGGCTTTTGCTCGCTCTGGATCCTGCAGCTGGCTCCTGTTCATCTGACCTCTGTTTCTTGGGACTTGAGCTAGCAGCTTACCTGTGGTCTTGCCTGGCAATTTTGTGATTCATTGACCTTCGCAGCCTGTGAGCAAGAGCCCTGCTGTCTGACCTGCCAATCTTGGGTTCACTAGCCCATGTGGCTACGTCAGTCAGGAGAAGCTTCCAGCCTGACCCATGGACTTGGGACATTCCAGCCTCTACAACTGCACGAGCCATTCCCTTGATATCAATCTCTTTCTATAGATATTTATACACTTTACTGGTTTTGCTTCTTTAGAGAACCCAGCCTAAGACATTTGGGGGTCAACTCGACATCATCTGGTTTTTATTTTATTTTTAATGTTTTACATTTCCACAGACCACGCATGAAAGTCTCAGATGCTTCACATCCTACCTAGTCAAAACATAGAATGTGCTTTTTAATGATCACATTCCAGCACATGTGCAGTGAGTACCTTCATGGTTTTACTATACATTTTCCTAATGACTAAAGATATCAAGATTTTCATGTGCCTAATTGTCATCAAAATATCTTCTTCAGGAAGTGTCAGCTCAAATCTTTAGCACATCTAAAAATGTTGCCTCCACTTCCATCCTGAATATTCATCATCTCTTCCCCAGCCCCCCAGTCCCACTTCTGTTCAGACCCTCGTTTTCTCTCATCTGGATGACAGCAGTGTCTCCTTATGGTCTCCCAGAACTTTGTCTTCCACCTCCACTTCATCTTCCACGTTGCTCCCAGAGAAACCTTTTTCTTCTCTAGATCTGCTGTGGCCAGTCTCCTGTCAAAATTCCCAGGTAGTCCCCAAAACAGCATCATTCCATCTATGCCATAAGAGGGAACCCTTCTTGATAAGCTTCCCGCTTGTCTGTGGTATCCAATCTCCCCCACATGACCCCTTCTCACTTCATTTTCAACAACATGGCACTAGCCACAATCCCAGGAATCCTGTAATGGATTGAATTGTGTCCCCCAAAAATATATGTCAATTTGGTTAGGCCATGTGTGATTGTCCTCCATTTTGTGATTTTCCTATGTGTTATAAATCATAATCTCTGCCTGTGGTTAAAAAGGATTGGGGGAGATGTAACACCCTTGCTCAGGCCACATCTCTGATCCAATGTAAAGGGATTTTCCCTGGGGTGTGGCCTGCACCACCTCTTATCTCTCAAGAGATAAAAGGAAAGGGAAGCAAGCAGAGAGTGGGGCCCTCATACCACTAAGAAAGCAGAGCACATCCTTTGGACCTGAGGTTCCTGAGCTGAGATGCTCCCAGACCAAGGGAAGGCTGATGCATCACAAGGACCTTCCTCCAGAGCTGCCAGAGAGAGAAAGCCTTTCCCTGGAGACGATGCCCTGAATTTGGACTTTTAGCCTACTTTGCTGTGAGGAAATAAACCTCTCTTTGTTAAAGCCATCCACTTGTGGTATTTCTGTTATAGCAGCACTAGATGACTAAGACAAAGCTCCCTTGCTCATTCATCGATCTCACCTCACATGTGATCCCCTCAGCCCAGAATGTGTCTCCCCAACGGTCCACCCTTCACAGGCAGCTCCTCTCCAGGAGACTTGATGCTCTGCCCATGACTGAACCCTTTGTCCTTTAAATTCCCCACTGCAGTGCAGTGAATTATTTAATATGGTCCTGCGAGCCATAGTTTTGTAACCCCCACACAATGATTGGGTAGTACTGTGGGAATGGGGTGCTTGTGGCCCACGAAGCGGATTGGACAGCTTGCTGCTAATGCAAATAAGGTGTATGGGACCTGCGATGGTTAAAGTTATGTGTCATCTTGGTTGGGCCATGATTTTCAGCATTCTAACAGTTATGTAATGATGCCATCATCCTTCATTTTGTGCTCTGATGTAACGGTCCTCCATTTTGTGATCTGATGTAATTATCTTTCATTTTGTGATGTGTTGTATATCCTAGCCTCTATGCCTGTGGTTGTGGTCCCATTTGTGAGTGAGTTGTCCATTATGTTAATGAGGTAGTGTTAGGGTTGGATGTATCTTGAGTCACTGTCTTACTGGAGGGTGTGACTCAAGTCATCACCCTTACCCCAGTTACCACACTTATTCCACTCATGCCCTTGCACCGCCTCGTTCAAGTAAGGGGAGTTTCCTTGAGGGTATGGACTGCATCCAATATATATATGAATACTCTGGCAAAGCTCTCTCTGATTTGCTCTGGATTCTACATTCAGCTTGTCATTATCTGACCTCCAGTCCCTGGAACTTGAGCCAGCAGCTTCTACAGCCATGTGAGCCAACAGCCTATCATCTGACCTGCCGATTTGGGTTTGTCTACCTCTGCAAACACATGAGTCAGGAGAAGCCTCCAGCCTGATGCCTGACCCATGGATTTGGGACTTGCCAGCCTCCACATCTGCGTGAGCCATTCTGCTGACAGTTCATGAGTTCTGGGAGACGTTGCAGGGAATTACCAAATCCAAAGACAGGAGGGAGAGTACTGAGGGAAGGAGGAGTAGTTGATATTAGAGATGATGGAGTGGTACAGCAGTTTGGAAAAGTTGGGCATTTGGGACATCTTTATCCTCTGCTTCATAGGAACCAGATCCTTGTAAAAGAGATTATTCCTTTACCCAGTAAAGCAAGCACTAGGTTGTGTTGTTGTTGTTGGAACACCTATCTCCACACAGACCACAGACTGTGGCCAGAACTATACTTTACCTATTTTCCCCCATATCTAACATAGTGCTGACCTCCGGAAGGTGATCCAGAAATTTACTGACAGAATAACCTTCCCCTGCGTTTCTACCTTGAGTCTGGGGAGTCATGGGATACTGTACGCTTTGTTAAACGCCCATTCAGTCAAGGATAACGCCCATCAAATTCTCAAAGGTACTCATTAACTGCCCCCTACCACCACCACCAACAAAGCAATAACCTGTGCCTGCAGGAGCAAGGCCGCCCTGAGGGCCTGTGGCACTCTCCGTGGTCCTGCAGGTTTCTCTCAGTGTATAACCTGTAACCAGTGGAGTGGACTCCAACTCACAACCACCCCATGTGTGTCAGAGTAGAACTGTGCTTATGACCACTCTGATTTGGGGGACAGTCTCTCCAACACCCCTTTCTTTCTTTCCTCGTAAGAATGTCCTGGCTTCACTTTCCTTAGAATCTAGGCTCCATATCCATCCCTGATCAGATTCCTTTTTTTAATCTGAAATTTTAAAATAAATATTACTATTTAAAAAAGTGAATATTTGACATATTTGCTTTGTATATTTAAAGCAAACAAAATAGCGAAAAATAAATATATAACCAAAGTTTATCAGGTTCCCCTTCTCAGTTCCATTCTGGTGTCGTCCTCACAACCACCATCACATACTTAGTGTGTATCTAACCCATGTCTTTATGCTTTTACTATACGCATAGGTCTCCATTGATACATACAAGTGTTTTGCATTTCCCTCTGAATTGCAAATATTGCACTTTCTCCAGTAAATTGTCTGTAGGGTGCTTCCTGTCTTCACCGGAAAGACCACCAGATCTTTGTGTTCTTGTCTGAGCCCATCTTGCTCCTAGGGCCACTGTAAAGCAAACCTCTGAAAACTTTTGTGTAGGAACATGGCTGACGTTGTCCAGGCTAGAGAAGGGTTGGAGACAATACTTTTCTGTAACCTTCACAAGTCAAATGTTGAACATCCTGGATGATGCTGGGTCTCTCGGTTCTTAGTCTTTTGCTATACGTTCTAGCACAGCCTTGATTTTACCTTCCATCTTTCTCTACCAATGTTTTGTTTTCCAAATTCCTAGAGCACTTTTTCTCAATCAGCTTTGTTGTTATAGAATCCTGTTGTTTTATGGGTGTAACAGCTTATGTCTTTTAAACTGTTTTATTGAAGTAGAATGGATGTACAATGAACTACATATATTTAAAGTTTGCGATTTGATGGGTTTTGATATATGTATACACTCATGAAACCATCGCAGCCAAGATAATGACCATATTTATCAACTCCAAAGGTTTCCTCTTGCTCTTTTATAAATCCTCCCTTCTTTCCACCCCCAGCCAAACTCTTATCTGTACACAATGCGGTATATTCTCTTCTTTGTCTGGCTTCTTTCCCATAGCATATTTATCCCTGCTGTCGCTGGTATCAACAGTTCATTGCTTTTTATTTTGGCGTAGCATTCCATTGAGGTCTCTAGGTGGTGAAAGCTGTTTGTAATCCTCTGCTCACCCAAAGGTTGGTGGTTCAAACCCCACTCTAAGGTTGCAGAAGAAGGCCTGGTGATATGTTTCCATATAGATTATAGCCAAGAGAACCCTATGGGGCAGTTTTACCCTGTAACACATGGGACTGTCATGAGTCAAAATCACCTCAAAGGCAGTGGGTTTTTTTTCGATATTCCACTACAGACATACCATAACATGTTTATTCATTCACCATTTTTGTTTGTTACAAATAAAGCTGCTATGAACATTCATGTGAGAGGGATGAAGAGGTGGAGTACAGGGTGTTTTTAGGACAGCAAAGCTATTCTGCACGACTCTGTAATGGTGGACACATGATATTATGCATTTGTCAGACCCACAGGGCTGTACAACACAAAGAATGAACCCTACTGTAAACTGTGGACTTTAGCTAACAGTAAAGTATCAATATTGATGCATCAATTGCAACACATATACCACAGGAATGTAGGATATTGGTAAAATGGAAACAGTGTGTGATGGTTAAGATTATGTGTCAACTTGGCTGGGCCATGATTCTCAGAGTTTATATGTGATCACCCCCATGATGAGATCTGCTGTGAGTAGCCAGTCAGTTGAAAGGGAGTTTCCTTGGGGGTGTGGCCAGCATCTGAATATAAGCAGACATTCCTGTTTTTGCTTGCTCTGGATCCTGTGGCTGCCTCCTGTTCATCTGACCTCTGGTTCTTGGGACATGAGCTATCAGCTTATCTGTCGATACTGGGATTCCTCGATCTTCACAGCCTGTGAGCAGGAGCCCTGCTCTCCAACCTGCCAATCTTGGGTTCGCCAGCCCGTGCAGCTACATGAATCAGGAGAAGACTTGCAGTCTTGCCTGCTGATTTTGGGATTCGTCGATCTTCACAGCCTGTGAGCAAGAGCTCTTGGGTTCACCAGGCCCTGCGACTATGTGAATCAGGAGGAGCCTGTACCCTGGTTCATGGATTTGGGACATTCAAGCCTCTACAATTGCATAAGCCGTTTCCTTGATATGTCTATATATTTATACATTTTACTGGTTTTCGTTCTCTAGAGAACCCAGCCTAAGACACAGTGCTATTATCAGGGTCCAGAGGTGTCTCAGTCATCTAGTGTTGCTATAACAGAAATACCACAAATGGATGGCTTTAACAAACAGAAATTTATTCTCTCACAGTCTAGGAGGCTGGAAGTCCTAACTCAAGGCACCAGCTCTAGGGGAAGCCTTTCTCTCTCCATTGGCTCTGGTGGAAAGTCCTTGTCATCAAGCTTCCCTTGGTCTAGGAGCTTCTCAGCACAGGGATCCCAGGTCTAAAGATGTGCTGGTGGCATGAGGTCCCCCTCCTCTCTACTCGCCCCTCTTCACATCCCTAAAGAGACCAACCCTGCCCCATCAACACAACTGCCTCGAATCCCGCTCCATCAACACCACAGAGGTCAGGATCCACAACACACAGGACAATCCCATCAGATCACAAATGGAGAACAAGTACCTAACACTGGGAACCACGGCCTGGCCAAGCCGACACACACACTTGGGTGATACAATTTGATCCACAACAGGGAGTTATATGGACTCTCTCTGTGGTTAATGAACAGTTTTTCTCTAAACCTAAAACTGCTCTTAAAAAAACGAAGTCTCTTAATTAGAAAACAAACAAACAAAAACACCTGAGTAGAAGAAGTGACACTTTTGCTGTATTGTCAGCCTTTTTCTTCGTGCATGTCATGGGAACCAGCTGGGGGGGAGTGGGGTAGATGGGAAAGGTAAGTGTACCCTGCCATGCTCACTGTACGGATTCACGACAGGTTCCAAGCTCTGATTCTCGGGGAAATGGTGTTGACTTCCTGAGTTCCCTCTCAGTGCTTATTAGGGACGAATTTCTCCAAGGCAGCCACCAAACCCCAAACAGAGGCCGATTCCCCGGAGGCAGATGCAGCCCCCAGGTGCCGCTCATTCGCACCTGCCAGAGGGGAGCCGTGAGAGACTGACGGGTGTGGGGGAGGGCTTGTCCTTGATGTGGCTGCAGCTGGCACAAGTAGGCTTTGGGGTATTAAAAGAGGTGGCGCAGTAGTTAAGAGCTCAGCTGCTAACCAAAAGATCTGCTGTTCGAATCTACCAGCCGCTCCTCGGAAACCCTCTGGGGCAGTTCTAGTCTGTCCTACAGGGCCACTATGAATCCGAATCAACTCAACAGCATGGGTTTAGTTTCTGGTTCTTCAAGACACTTCACACCTACCTGTCAGAAAATTGTTCCAAAGTTCCGATTTTAGAAAGATACTTCTCTTTGCTGTCAAACTGCTGAGATCAATGTAGATCTGTGGCGGCTGGGCTGTGATGGGCGCCCCCTGGAGGTGGTGTGCCGCCCTCACGCCTGGAGGCACCAGGGCCATCTGACCCCCTGGGGTCACCCAGGAGTCTCCCTAGAGGAGAGACCAGGACACTGAAGCATCCTCTCCGGGCTCACACTCCCGCCCTCAGAGCCAGGAGACATCTCAGAATCTGTTAGCACAGCCTCATCACAGCCCCTTGTTTCTCAGATTAATGGCCAACAAATAGCCCATTGTTCCGCATTTCTATATATTCCATTAGTCAATGGAAAGGGCTCTGGCTGAATAGGACAGCCGGCTTTTTATCTTGGACTTCTTGAATACATAGCGGTGTGGCACAATCCTAAAGCTTCCAGGGACAGACTCCCCCACATCACCCTCCCAGTAATGAATGCTGACGTGGGTCCCCATGAGAATTTCCAATGCCCGTAGCTTAGGCTTTTTCTTTTCTCTGGAAAGTAACAATTTAATTCAGGAAAAGGGATAGTATTCAAAGAAATACAAATAAATAAACTACTGAGAGCATTTCACTGTGTTGCGAAAAATCCACTGGGGGAACTCCTAAACCAGCAAGTGATCGCCAAGCACGAGGGGGGGAAATTACTTTCCTACTTGAATAAACGAAGGAGAGCATAATTAGAATAGATGTCTTATAAATGTTTTGTTGTTAGCTGCCATCGAGCTGGCCCCTTGATCGTAGCGACCCCAGGCACAGCCGAACGAGACTCTGCCCAACCCTGTGCCATCCCCATGATTAGCTGTGGATCAGACCCTTGTGAGCCATAGGGTTTTGGCTGATCTTCAGGAGATCACCAGGCCTTTCTTCCTAGTCTGTCTTAGTCTGAAAGCTTCACTGAAAGCTGTTCAGCATCATAGCAACACGCAAGCCTCCACTGATGGTTGGGTGGTGGCTGTGCGCGAGGCGCATGGGTTGGGAATCGAACCCGGGTCCCCCACATGGAAGGTAGGAATTCTACCACCAAACCACCGACCCCCTACCCTGTTGTTGTTGTCAGCTGCTGTGGAGTCAGCTCTGACTTGTAGCGACCTCCCACAACAGAGAAACGGTGCCCCGTCCTCACAATAGTAGACACGTCTGAGCCCACTGTTGCAGCCACTGTGTCAGCCCATCTCGTTGAGGGTCTTCCTCTTTATTGCTGACCCTCTCCTTTACCAGGCATGTTGTACTTCTTCAGGAACCGGTCCAGCCTGACAGCATGTCCAAGATAAGTGTGATGGTGTCTCACCATCCTTGCTTCTAATGAGCATTCTGGCTGTGCTTCTTCCAAGACATATTTGTTTGTTCTTCTGGCAGCCCGTGGCATAGCCAATACTCTCACTAACACCGCATTTCAAATGTGCCCATTCTTCTTCAGTCTTCCCTATTCATCGTCCAGCTTATGCGTGCATACGAGGCAATTGAAAATACCATGGCTTGGGTCAGGCGTAGCTTAGTTATCAAAGTGACATCTTTTCTGTACTCTAATTAATTAGAAAAAAAAAAACGATTGGATGGTGAGTTACCAATCCAATATGCAGAAATCTATATGTTTCTTTTATAGCAAACTAAAAAAAGAAAAAGAAAAGACCGTGTATGTATTTTAAACAATGCAATAAAATTAAAAACAATGTGCGGAGTCAGTGTAAAAATTAACAACATTTTAATTTGAGACATGAAATTCTTGAGTAAATGAAGAGATGTAGCATTCTTCCAGGTAAAAAGACAAATGTCAACTCTTATATATATTTATTAGAACTAAATTGCTTTGTTGTTGGGTTCTGTTGAGTCATTTCCAACTCATAGCAACCCTATGTGATAAAGCAGAACTTCCCCATAGGGTTTCCTAGGCTGTAATCTTTACAGATGCAGATTGCTAGGTCCTTCTCCTGCAGAACCACTGGGTGGGCTTAAACCATCCAACCCATTGGTTAGCAGCCAAATGCTTAACTGTTGCGCCACCAGAGCTCCAATTAAACAATAAACCCATTGCTCTCAAGTCAATTCCAACTCATAGTGACCCTCTAGGTGGAGTAGAACTGCCCCATAGGACTTTCAAGGACTGCCTGGTGGATTCTAACTGCCTACCTTTTGGTTAGCAGCTGTAGCTCTTAACCTCTACACCACCAGGATTTCCAATTAAACAATACAGCTTAAAATTTTAATATATTTAAATTTCTGTAACACAGGGTTTTATTTTTGAACTTGACAAAATTATTCTTTTTCATCTGGAATAATACATTTTCTGGAATATCCAAGGGTTTTTTTTTTGTGTGTGTGTGTGTAAAATTACATTAATTTGGCGGGGGGAGGGACATCCCCTTTCTGAATATTAAACACATTAATTTGCAATCTAATAGTTAAAATGATATTTTTCTGGTTGATGAACAGACAGACAACTTAATGGTACAGAATAGAAAGTTCAGAAACATAGCCAAATGTTTGTAAGAATTTAATATGCTATAATTTCAATAATTGTAGGAAAAATGTATTGGAATAAATGGCTAATTATTTGAAAAAAAATAAATGACCTATCTCACATTTTACATAAAAATAAATTTTGCATCAAAATGCATTAGAATTCTAAATGTAAAATAAAAATGCAGATGGTTAAAAAAAAAAAAAAAATACCTGCATGTGCTTGAGTGTGAAAATTCTAAGTGTGACTTGTAGCCAGAAAAAATATTTTATGAAGAATTCTTAAAATATTACACTAACCTACTAAACCATTGTTTTGTTTCATGATCCATCAGTTGAAAACCATATACACATTTTCCCCTCAAATGATTCTGCCATAAAAAAAAAAAAAAAACTAAGAAATCTAGAAGTTCCATTTCCAGCATTTGGTCTTAAATTGACCACAAATGCCATTTTTCAATCCATGAATTTGTAAGGCAAATGTTAGACATCAGGAGACGCTGGGTCCTAAGAAGTTGCAGCAGGAATTTAAGCTTGTCCAGCTTCTAAAAACTTGAACTTAAAAACTTGAACTAGCACACTATAAATAACACGCCAGTGTTCGCAATCCCTGTTCCCAGCTATTTCAGAAATTTGGATTCTTTCCCTCGTCCCCAGGTTTTATTTGCTTTAGGCACTTTGCAAATAAAATGCTTTTGGAAGAGGGCTTTCTATCTTCCTCTGAAATAATTTGAGAAATGCACTGTGGTTTGTAATTCTTTGTTTAAACCTGAATCGATGTGCCTGCCTGTCTCTAATCAAAGGCTTATTAAGCCATAACTTAATCACGGGATTTTTTTTTCCTGTAACACTTCAGATCTCTCAAACTCCTCCTCGTAAATTAGTGGCAAAAGAAAGAGGGGGGATTTTCTCCCCTCTCCTTCAAAAATGTGAGCCTTGTCAAAAACACGTGTGATGACTTCTGTCTCTAAAATATGTTGTGTGCGTGGTCTTGGAAAGCACCAGCTTCCCTGGAGAAAAACTTAGCCAACATCCTTCTCTGTAACGTTATGATTAGAGTTAGCTTTCCATCTGAAAAGCATGCTTCATTGCAAAAGAAATGGAGGCGGATTTTAGGAGGATCATGCCACTGAGCTGAAGATGAAGACAAAATAAATGGAATAAATCTTCGTTTGGTCAAATGACGCTTTTTGGGAAGTTTTAGCACTTGGATAATTCAACTCATGTCAACAGCTGTGTGGGGCACATGAATGCTACTTGGCTGACTAAATGATCCATTTCAACCATTTAATTTATATTTAATAATCAGTTACATTCTCAAGCAAGTGCAGAAATCAGATGTCTCTTGTCTTCTAAGTTGATGCTTTCCTAGGTGTATCGGGCCCAGAGCCTGCATCCTTGAATATTTACAGATTTGAATACTTCCCTTGCCCTCTCAGCCTCAGTCTTTTTTTTTTTTTGTCTGTGTTGGAGGATTTGGAAGTGGAGGGTATCTCTCTCATTTCTGTTGGGGACTTTTGCATTTTTGTTTTAAGACCTGTATACAGTTAACTATTAAGAAAGTTCCTTCTACTATGATGTTGGGGTGCTTGTTGAAATCTCAAGTCGACTCTTTGAACAAGTCACCCTGAGATCACAAAGAATTAAGATAGTTCAGAAGGTATCTTTTAGAAGATGCTTTTATAGCATTTGGTTTTAAATTGACCATAAATACCATTTTTCATCCCATGAATTTCTAAGCCACATTTCAGACCTCAGGAGACGTTGGGTCCCAAGAAATTGCAATAGGAATTTAAGCTTGTCCGGTTTTTAAAAACTTGAACTAAAAGCCACACTTCAGACCTCAGGAGACGTTGGTCCTAAGAAATTGCAGTAGGAATTTAAGCTTGTCCAGTTTTTAAAAACTTGAACTAGCAGACCATAAATAATGTGCCAGTGTTAAGAGTAAAAAGAGCCCCGGTGGTGCATCGATTATGTGATTGGCTGCTACCCTAAAGTCAGCGGTTCAAACCTGCCAGCTGCTCCTTGGGAGGAAGATGTGGCAGTCGGTTTTTGTATAGATTTACAGCCTTGGAAACTCTATGGGCTGTTCTACTTTATCCTATAGCGTCACTGTGAGTTGGAATCGACTCGAGGGCAACAGGTTTGGTTTTTCCTTTGGTTGGTTGGCAGTAATTGTTCCCCACTTGTGAATTGCAGAGGGGCGGGGAGGCAGGAGAGCAAATCAAAATCACATTAAAAAAACAAAAACAACAGTTGCAATCAAGTCGATTCCAACTCACGGTGACCCCACGTGTGTAGAGTAGAACTGCTCCATAGGATTTTCTTGGCTGTAGTCTTTACGGAAGCAGATCACAGCCTTTCTTCCATGGTGCCACTGGATGGGTTCAAACCACCAACTTTTTGGTTAGGAGGTAAGTGCTTAATCATTTGTGCCACTCAGGACTCTGTAAACCAAACCCATTGCCATTGGGTAGATTCGGACTCATAGTGACCCCATGTGTGCAAAGTAGAGCTGCTCCTTAAGTTTTCTTGGCTGTAATATTTACAGAAGTAGGTCACCAGGCCTTTCTTCCATGGCACGGCTGGGTGGGTTCAAACAGCCTCCCTTTAGGCTAGTACTCCAGTAAAAACTGTTCTCGCCACCCAGGAACCTAAAACCACACCACAGTGTATTAGCTGAGTGTCTGCTGCCTGTGGACCTGGAGCTGGGGCCAGGGGGAGCTCTGAGTTTGAAGAGTCAGGGCTCCTGCTGGGAGGAAGCCTCCCATCTACCTGTGGCCACTGAGTAAAAGAAGAAAAGTTAGAGTGCAAGAGTTACAAAACTTGAGACCGTAAAAGACGCCTCGTCACTCATTTTCAGAATCACTAGAGTAGCTTTCACAATTGTTTTCACTCTCCACCTGTTGATCCCGTTCCTCCAGGTTGGTGGGTCAGGCAAACCTCATGAAGGTTTAGGTTTGGTCTGGTCTGGAAGGTCGGGTTGCATTGCCAGAGGCAAAGACGGTGTCGAGAGGCTTCCAGGGAGACAGTGACCCGGAGCCCAAGGTCGGAGACAAGAAAGGCGGTGGCCCACTCAGGGGGAGAACAGCGAACCCTCAAGGCCTCGGGCTTGCACGTAAGTGGGTGGAAGTAAGGCTGGGCTGGGGCCTGAGGCCTGATAGGGGCTGCTGGGTGTCAGCGTTTGTAATCAGCCCACCACTAGGTGCCAGCACCACTGCTGTCTGCCAGCACTGTCCTCAGCTCTGAAGTCTCCAGGTTATGATGCAGTCGCTGCCCTGCAGTGGCCCACGAATCCTGGTGACCCCACACACAAGGCAACAAAATGCTGTCCAGTCCTGCACCGCACCCAGGATCAGTTAGGCTTGTACTGTTGTGATCCAGGGGGTTTTCACTGGCGTGGCACCTGGTGCCAACTCTGCATCTTTACTGCTGTGTCTGTTCTTTTCTCTTGACGACTATGGCTGTCTTTACAATTAGCCTCACTGAGGCTGTAACAGCACTCCAGTGTTGAGAGCAGGGGCTACAAAGTCCAGTGTCAGCCAGGAGCCCAGAGTCACTTCTGCGAGGGGACTGGGCCAGTGGGGGGACACAGCGTCCCAGGCAGATACTCTGGTGAAGGCAGCCTTGTCGGCACGCGTGTGGGTGGTGATGCTGGAGCTCCCCCAGTGCTCTCTGTCCTCCCCGCCTAGAGGGTCACGCAGCCACCCTCCGCCACATGGCACAGCACTGGCATGTGACTTGCTTCTCTAATCACATGCAATTTAACAAGACTTTACAGTGTCGGAGCAGAGTCATGAGCTCCGCCGGCCGTGTCGTCCTGCCGTGCCTCCTTTCCTGCTGTGTGACTGAGATGGGGCTGCTTCTCTCACTCTGTCCCCAGTGAAGAGGTGGTGGGGAAGAGCTGCAGGTGAGGGCGCCATGGCGTTCCTGTAAACCACTGAGCTTTGGGCTGCTTATTATGCAGCATGGATTCCCTGGGTGGCACAAGCAGTTAAGGACTCGACTAGTAGCCTGAAGATTTGAGGTTCGAACCCACCCAGAGGTGCCTCAGAAGACTGGCCTGGTGATCCACTTCCGAAAGCTCACAGCCTTCAAAACCCTGTGGAACAGTTGTACTCTGCACACTTGAGGTGGTCATGAGTCAGCATCTACTCGGTACCAACTACCAACTAATGTTATGCAGAATAAACAAGCAAAAACTAACCAACAGAAGGATCTAGCTTTAAAATGTTTACCATCATAGTGTAGGCCAAGCCTGCGGGAGAAAAGACCTGGCAATCTGCGCCTGTGCAGATTTACAGCCTTGGAAACCCTGTGGGCGGCTTCTACTCTGTGTGCTATAGAGTCACTATGGGCTGGAATCAACTCGTTGGCAATGGTTTTCTTTTCTCTCTTCCTGGAGGCAGGCTGCCACATCTTTCTCCCTCCAAGGGGCTGGTGGGTTAGAACTGCAGATCCTTCAGTTAGCAGCAGAGCGCTTAGACACCGCGCCACCAGGGCTCCTGTGCTTATACAGCATCCGTACTTCCTGCTTGTAAAATTCCTTCCTGTTCATGTGACAGAAACAAAAAATCAGTCTTCCATGGTGTGCCCCAGGACTTGGAGTGCGAGAAAAATGACCGCGGCTTCCGGATATTCCACACCAGGAAGAAGCTGACACTCGCCACCAGGCGGGGCCCCAGGCGGCGTCGGTCCCACCCGGCGGGCTCCCGGGCGGCGTCGGTCCCACCCGGCGGGCTGTGAGGCGGCGTCGGTCCCACCCGGCGGGCTGTGAGGCGGCGTCGGTCCCACCCGGCGGGCTGTGAGGCGGCGTCGGTCCCACCCGGCGGGCTGTGAGGCGGCGTCGGTCCCACCCGGCGGGCTGTGAGGCGGCGTCGGTCCCACCCGGCGGGCTGTGAGGCGGCGT
This sequence comes from Elephas maximus indicus, assembly GCF_024166365.1. Lineage (NCBI taxonomy): Eukaryota > Metazoa > Chordata > Mammalia > Proboscidea > Elephantidae > Elephas > Elephas maximus. The sequence continues at coordinate 5,425,923 of NC_064820.1, read as the reverse complement.
CGGTCCCACCCGGCGGGCTGTGAGGCGGCGTCGGTCCCACCCGGCGGGCTCCCGGGCGGCGTCGGTCCCACCCGGCGGGCTCCCGGGCGGCGTCGGTCCCACCCGGCGGGCTCCCGGGCGGCGTCGGTCCCACCCGGCGGGCTGTGAGGCGGCGTCGGTCCCACCCGGCGGGCTCCCGGGCGGCGTCGGTCCCACCCGGCGGGCTGTGAGGCGGCGTCGGTCCCACCCGGCGGGGCCCCAGGCGGCGTCGGTCCCACCCGGCGGGCTCCCAGGCGGCGTCGGTCCCACCCGGCGGGCTGTGAGGCGGCGTCGGTCCCACCCGGCGGGCTGTGAGGCGGCGTCGGTCCCACCCGGCGGGCTGTGAGGCGGCGTCGGTCCCACCCGGCGGGCTGTGAGGCGGCGTCGGTCCCACCCGGCGGGCTCCCAGGCGGCGTCGGTCCCACCCGGCGGGCTGTGAGGCAGCGTCGGTCCCACCGGCGGGCTCCCAGGCGGCGTCGGTCCCACCCGGCGGGCTGTGAGGCGGCGTCGGTCCCACCCGGAGGGCTCCCGGGCGGCGTCGGTCCCACCCGGCGGGCTGTGAGGCGGCGTCGGTCCCACCCGGCGGGCTGTGAGGCGGCGTCGGTCCCACCCGGCGGGCTGTGAGGCGGCGTCGGTCCCACCCGGCGGGCTCCCGGGCGGCGTCGGTCCCACCCGGCGGGCTGTGAGGCGGCGTCGGTCCCACCCGGCGGGCTGTGAGGCGGCGTCGGTCCCACCCGGCGGGCTCCCGGGCGGCGTCGGTCCCACCCGGCGGGCTGTGAGGCGGCGTCGGTCCCACCCGGCGGGGCCCCAGGCGGCGTCGGTCCCACCCGGCGGGCTCCCAGGCGGCGTCGGTCCCACCCGGCGGGCTCCCAGGCGGCGTCGGTCCCACCCGGCGGGCTGTGAGGCGGCGTCGGTCCCACCCGATGGGCTCCCGGGCGGCGTCGGTCCCACCCGGCGGGCTCCCGGGCGGCGTCGGTCCCACCCGGCGGGCTGTGAGGCGGCGTCGGTCCCACCCGGCGGGCTCCCGGGCGGCGTCGGTCCCACCCGGCGGGCTGTGAGGCGGCGTCGGTCCCACCCGGCGGGCTGTGAGGCGGCGTCGGTCCCACCCGGCGGGCTCCCGGGCGGCGTCGGTCCCACCCGGCGGGCTCCCGGGCGGCGTCGGTCCCACCCGGCGGGCTGTGAGGCGGCGTCGGTCCCACCCGGCGGGCTCCCGGGCGGCGTCGGTCCCACCCGGCGGGCTCCCGGGCGGCGTCGGTCCCACCCGGCGGGCTCCCGGGCGGCGTCGGTCCCACCCGGCGGGCTGTGAGGCGGCGTCGGTCCCACCCGGCGGGCTGTGAGGCGGCGTCGGTCCCACCCGGCGGGCTGTGAGGCGGCGTCGGTCCCACCCGGCGGGCTCCCGGGCGGCGTCGGTCCCACCCGGCGGGCTGTGAGGCGGCGTCGGTCCCACCCGGCGGGCTCCCGGGCGGCGTCGGTCCCACCCGGCGGGCTGTGAGGCGGCGTCGGTCCCACCCGGCGGGCTGTGAGGCGGCGTCGGTCCCATCGGCGGGCTCCCAGGCGGCGTCGGTCCCACCCGGCGGGCTGTGAGGCGGCGTCGGTCCCACCCGGCGGGCTGTGAGGCGGCGTCGGTCCCACCCGGCGGGCTGTGAGGCGGCGTCGGTCCCACCCGGCGGGCTGTGAGGCGGCGTCGGTCCCACCCGGCGGGCTGTGAGGCGGCGTCGGTCCCACCCGGCGGGCTCCCGGGCGGCGTCGGTCCCACCCGGCGGGCTGTGAGGCGGCGTCGGTCCCACCCGGCGGGCTCCCGGGCGGCGTCGGTCCCACCCGGCGGGCTCCCGGGCGGCGTCGGTCCCACCCGGCGGGCTGTGAGGCGGCGTCGGTCCCACCCGGCGGGCTCCCGGGCGGCGTCGGTCCCACCCGGCGGGCTGTGAGGCGGCGTCGGTCCCACCCGGCGGGCTGTGAGGCGGCGTCGGTCCCACCCGGCGGGCTGTGAGGCGGCGTCGGTCCCACCCGGCGGGCTGTGAGGCGGCGTCGGTCCCACCCGGCGGGCTCCCGGGCGGCGTCGGTCCCACCCGGCGGGCTGTGAGGCGGCGTCGGTCCCACCCGGCGGGGCCCCAGGCGGCGTCGGTCCCACCCGGCGGGCTCCCAGGCGGCGTCGGTCCCACCCGGCGGGCTCCCGGGCGGCGTCGGTCCCACCCGGCGGGCTGTGAGGCGGCGTCGGTCCCACCCGGCGGGCTGTGAGGCAGCGTCGGTCCCACCGGCGGGCTCCCGGGCGGCGTCGGTCCCACCCGGCGGGCTCCCGGGCGGCGTCGGTCCCACCCGGCGGGCTGTGAGGCGGCGTCGGTCCCACCCGGCGGGGCCCCAGGCGGCGTCGGTCCCACCCGGCGGGCTGTGAGGCGGCGTCGGTCCCACCCGGCGGGCTCCCGGGCGGCGTCGGTCCCACCCGGCGGGCTGTGAGGCGGCGTCGGTCCCACCGGGCGGGGCCCCAGGCGGCGTCGGTCCCACCCGGCGGGCTGTGAGGCGGCGTCGGTCCCACCCGGCGGGCTCCCGGGCGGCGTCGGTCCCACCCGGCGGGCTGTGAGGCGGCGTCCTTCCCACCCGGCGGGCTGTGAGGCGGCGTCGGTCCCACCCGGCGGGCTCCCGGGCGGCGTCGGTCCCACCCGGCGGGGCCCCAGGCGGCGTCGGTCGGTGCTGGTCCCACCGGGCGGGCTGTGAGTTGGCGTCGGCCCCCCGCTGGTGGTGGTGGGTTTTTTTTTTTTTTAATTTTTAACTTGGTGGTCTATAGTATGATAATGGGTGTAATTGGGAATGACCTAACACATTCTATGGAGTGAAAAACAATACACAATTTATTCAACAACTCACTTAAGCAAGATAAATCTTAAAAAATACCTAATGTGTTATGGCTGTCTGCTTGTCGACTTTCTTCTTCAGAAAACTGGTGGAATCTTTAGCCAGGGGGAGTCCCTGGGTGGTGAAAATGGTCAAAGTCCTGGCCTGCTAACCACTCAGAGGTGCTTCAAAAGAAAGTCCTGGCGATCTACTTCTGAAAAATCAGCCATTAAAAATGCTATGGAGTGAAGTTCTACTCTGACACACAAGGGTGCCATGAGTCAAAGTTGACTGGACCGTCACTGGGGTGGACTAGACAGTGTCTCCCTGGCCCTCTGGGACTCCCTCCACTGTCCCTGTTCTGGCTGGCTGCCTCCCCAGAGAGGATCCTCCAGGGCCCACGTCTCCAGATGTCTGCACCACTAGAGGAGTTGCAGGAAGCCCTCAGTCTGCTGACTGCCATTGTTTGAAGCTCACACTTTAGGGCTGGAGTCTTTGCCAATGGCCTTCTGCAGCCCTAGCTGCCGTGAAAAAGGGAGTGACGGTGGGGTTCTCTGTGTCTGCCCTCTTGGGTGCTCTGCAAAGCACTTGCACAGCAGCTGCTTCCTGAGAGTGGCGCCACCTGTTGAGCTGGCCGCCCCCTTGCTCTGCTCTTCACTGGTCTCTGGTTGGCCTGGTGGTCCTGGCATGGCATGAGAAGGCACTGACTAGGGTTTTGATGGAAGGAGGGTCCCCTTGGGTTGGCAATGATCTCAGTCAGCCTCCTCACTGCAGATGGGCCCTTGGTGCCTGTTATCTTCAGTGTCTTCACGTCAGCCTCACTCCATCCCCCCTCAGCAGTGCCTGCGCTAAGGGGACAGTGACATCCGTTGGCTCTGCTCATTCCTGTGACCTCAGAGCTCGGAGCAGTGTTTGGCCTGGCCAGACCCTTGACACATATTTGTGGAAGGAAGAAAGAAGGGATTGAGGGAAAGGGAGAGAGGGAAGAAAATTCTTATCTGTTTCCTCCTGTGACCCAAACGCTATGAGTCGGAATCGACTCGAGGGCACTGGGTTTGGTTTGGTTTCCTCCTGTGACTGCTGTAACAAATTACCTCAAACTGGGTGACTTCAAACAGTAGACATTTATCCCCTCACAGTTCTGGAGGCCAGAGTCTGAAATCCATGGCTGTACTCCATCCTGTACATCCTGAAGTACAGTATCAGTGATAGGGTAATATCCATATGCCTACAAGGAAGACCAGCTAATATGACTATTCAAATTTACGCACCAACCAATAAGGTCAAAGACGAAGAAACTGAAGGTTTTTACCAGCTTCTGCAGCCTGGAATTGATCAAACATGCAATCAGGATGCATTGAAAATTATTGGTGATTGAAATGCAAATGTTGGAAAATACAGCCTTGGTGATACAATGCTGTAGATCGAATGATTAAATTTTGCAAGACCAATGACTTCTTCATTGCAAATACCTTTTTTCACCAACATATACAGAGATTATATACATGGACCTTGCCAAATGGAATACACAGGAATCAAACTGACTACATCTCTGGAAGGAGACAATGGAAAAGCTCAATATCATCAGTCAGAACAAGGCCAGGGGCAACTGCAGAACAGGCCATCAATTGCTCATATGCAAGTCCAACTTGAAACTGAAGAAAATTAGAACAAGTTCACGAGAGCCAAAGTACAACCTTGAGTATATCCCACCTGAATTTAGATACCATCACAAGAATAGATTTGACTCGTTGAACACTAATGACCGAAGACCGGATGAGTTGTGGAATGACATCACGGATATCAAACATGAAGAAAGCAAGAGGTCATAAAAAGGACAAGAAAGAAAGAAAAGACCAAAACGGATGTCAGAAGAGACTCTGAAACTTGCTCTTGAATGTTTAGCAGCTAAAGCAAAAGGAAGAAATGATGAAGTAAAAGAACTGAACAGAAGATCTCGAAGGGCAGCTGGAGAGGACAAAGTAAAGTATTATAATGACATGTGCAAAGACCTGGAGATAGAAAACCAAAGGGAAGAACATGCTTGGCATTTCTCAAGCTGAAAGAACTGAAGAAAAAATTCAAGCCTCAAGTTGCAATACTGAAGGATTCTATGGGGAAAACATTAAATGATGCAGGAAGCATCAAAAGAAGATGGAAGGAATAGAGAGTCATTATACCAAAAAAAACTGGTCGATGTTAAACTGTTTCAAGAGGTAGCATATGATCAGTAACCGATGGTCCCGAAGGAAGAAGTCCAAGTTGCACTGAAGGCATTGGTGAAAAACAAGGATCAAGGAATTGTTGGAATAGCAATTGAGATGTTTCAACAAACGATGCAGTGCTGGAAGTGTTCACTGACTACGCTAAGAAATTTGGAAGACAGCTACCTGGCCAACTGACTGGAAGAGATCCGTATTTATGCCTATTCCCAAGAAAGGTGATCCAACCAAATGTGGAAGTTATAGAACAATATCATTAATACTACATGCAAGTAAAACTTTGCTGAAGATCATTTAAAAACGGCTGCAGCAGTATATGGACAAGGAACTGCCAGAAACTTCAGGCCAGTTTCAGAAGAGAGTGTGGAACCAGGGATATCATTGCTGATGTTAGATGGATCCTGGCTGAAGGCAGAGAATACCAGAAGGATGTTTACCTGTTTTATTGACTGTGCAAAGGCATTCAAATGTGTGGATCTTAACTAATTATGGGTAATGCTGTGAATTTCAGAACACTTAACTGTGCTCATGAGGAACCTGTACACAGACCAAGAGGCAGTTGTTCGGACAGAACAAGGGGATACTGATCGGTTTGAAGTCAGGAAAGGTGTGCATCAGGGTTGTATTCTTTCACCATACCTATTCAATCTGTATGCTGAGCAAATAATCCAAGAAGCTAAACTATATGAAGAAGAAAAGTGCATCAGGCCTGGAGGAAGATTCATTAACAGCCTGCACTATGCAGATGACACAACCTTGCTTGCTGAAAGTGGCCTTGAAGCACTTTCTGATGAAGATCAAAGATCACAGCCTTCACTAAGGATTATACCTCAACAGAAAGAAAACAAAAATTCTCACAACTGGACCAATAAGGAACATCATGATAAACGGAGAAAAGATTGATGTTGTTAAGGATTTCATTTCATTTGGATCCACAATCAACACCCATGGAAGCAGCAGTCAAGAAATCAAAAGACACATTGCATTGGGCTAATCTGCTGCAAAAGACCTCTTTAAAGTGTTGAAAAACAAAGCATGTCACCTTGAACACTAAGGTGCACCTAACCTAAGCATGATATTTTCAATCGCATCATATGCATTCAAAAGCTGAACAATGAATAACGAAGAATGAAGAAGATTGATGCCTTTTTTGAATTATGGCCTTGGAAAAGAATATTGAATATACCATGCACTGCCAAAAGGATGAACACATCTGTCTTGGAAGAGATAAAACCAGAGTGCTCCTTAGATGCAAGGATAGGGAGACTGCATCTTACATACTTCGGACACGTTGTCAGGAAGGATCAGGCCCTAGAGAAGGACATCATGCTTGGTAGAGGGTCAGCGAAAAAGAGGAAGACCCTCAATGAGACGGGTTGACACAGTGGCTGCAACAATAAACTCAAGCATAACAATGATTGTGAGCATGGCACTGGACCAGGCAGTGTTTCATTCTTTTATACATAGGGTCACTGTGAGTCAGAACCGATACGACAGCACCTAACAGCAACAACAACTCCATCCAGAGGCTCTAGAAGGATCCTTCCTTATCTCGTCCAGCTTTTGGTGGCTCCTGGCATTCCTTGGCTTGTGGCTGCATCACTCTGCCCTGTCTTCAGATCGTCTCTCCTCCATGTCTTCCCCTCTTCTGGCTTTTTTTAGGCCTTACCCTGTTAATGCAGGATCGTCTCATCTCGAGTTCCCTGACTTCATTACATCTGCAAAGACCCTTTTTCTAAATGAGATCACATTCACAGGTTCTGGGGATTAGGATGCAGACATGTATTTTTGGAGGCCACCATTCAACTGACAAAAATCTCCTAGTACACCATATTTTTATCCCAAGAGAGCTGATCATGCCTTGTAAAATCCGTGAGGGGCAATTTCGAGGACTGAGATGGCATTCGTCTTCACCAGTGGCCTGTCTGGGGTGTGCTTCAGCTGCTAACCAAAAGGTCACCAGTTCAAATCCACCAGCCCCTCCTTGGAAACCCTATGGGGCAGTTCTACTCTGTCTTATAGGGATGCTATGAGTCAGAATTGACTAAACAGCAACAGGTTTAGTTTTGGTTTGGTGGCATCGTTTACACACTCAAAACCTCAGGTGCAGATTCACCTGATCCCACATGGTCTTCAATGTGCCATCTGTGACCATGGACTGTGGCCACCCTTCGCTTCTGCCACCTACCACCCTGCTTCCATAGTTGTTGCCTTGGTGAAGGCCTGTCCCAGAGCTCTGAAGGAAGGTGAGAGCGTGGGGAGCCCTTTTCATCAACAGCCAGTCCGGGATGGAGAGCGAGGGTACCAGGCTCCGCCCTGATGCGTCTGTCCTGGCTGCATGGAATTCACTGGGAAGGCCTCTGCAAGCATGTCTCTGCGTCCAGCCTCTGGGCCTCCAAGCCAGGCCCTTGAGGCCTCGCTGTCACGAGAAAAGAATCCACAGGCCTGTGAACTTGCTATTTTTAGGCCTCAATGGACTTGAGCCAGTTGCCCGAATATTTTATTGAATAGGGCCTGGAAAAATCACAACACGTGTCTCAGACCTCCTCGGAAATCCAAATAGGTTTCAGATGCCATGTACCTAATTCACAAAGACAAATGACAACCCCCACCCCACTCTCCTCAGTGATGGGGTGCTCAGCCCACCCCTGCCCCTTCTCTCCTAGGCCCATGTCCACCCCTGGGTGATCTCACCCAGCACCGAGAAGAAGTTAAACGCCAGAAATGAAGTCCTCGCTCCCAGACACACCTTTCCAGACCAGTTTCTCTTCCAAAGGCAGGATTTGGGTGTCCAGCTGGCTCTGGACTTCTCCTCTGGAATGTAACATGTAAAACGGAGCCCTTCCTGCCATACTGTGGGGTGCTCCACTAGGGAAATTGAGGTCTCAGTGATTTGGACCACCATACCCCCAGATGGACCCTTTGTTCTTCCCTTCAGCTCACCCCATCAGTCCTGAGGGCTCTACCTTTGGAGCCCCCGCCCATCCCTCACCCCTACAGCCGTGGTGCGAGCAGCCATATCTCTTCCTGTGGAATCCCCAGAGTCTTCCCCCTGGCTCCCCGCTGTGATTCTGCACCCCAGCCCCTCCAGCCCCCCTGGTACCTTTTCCCATAGCAGAAGGAGCTTGTTAATGCCCCATTCAAAACTCTCCAATTCTTCATACTAAGAACCAAGCCCACCTGCCCTGCCCTGGGCTAAGATGGCCTGGCCTGTCTTCACACTGAGAACCAAGCCCACCTGCCCTGCCCTGGGCTAAGATGGCCTGGCCTGTCTTCACACTGAGAACCAAGCCCACCTGCCCTGCCCTGGGCTAAGATGGCCTGGCCTGTCTTCACACTGAGAACCAAGCCCACCTGCCCTGCGCTGAGATGGCCTGGCCTGTCTTCCCACTGAGAATCAAGCCTGCTTGCCCTGGGCTGAGCTGTGATGGTCTGTCTTGGGATAAAGGGCACACTAGTCTGTGTGTGACTTTCCTCTCGACCTTTATGAGGCTGCTCTTCTCTGTTTTTAAGCGTCATGTATAGAAGCTAAACCAAAACCCAAACCAAACCCATTGCCATCAAGTTGCTTCTGACTCATAGTTCCCCTATGGCGCAGAGTAGAACTGCCCTGTAGGGTTTCCAAGGTTGTAAATCCTTAAGGAAGCTGACTGCTGCATCTTTCTCCTGTGGAGCAGCTGGTGGATTTGAACCACCGACCTTTTAGTTAGCAGCCAAGCATTTAACCTCTGTGCCACCAGTGCTTCTATAGAAGCTAAGGACTTAGGTTAATGAATTGGTGATCATTGGCAGTAGAAATGCCTCCAGCCTGTCCCCCAAATGGCCCAGTTTGAACAAGAGGATAAAACAGGCTCCCAGAGGGTTGGCAGGGCATTCCAAGAGTTAGATGGAAGATTAATCTCTTCCTCCAGCCTAGGAGCAGGAACGCCATTCTCTTCCACTAACAGGGAAGTTGGAGTCTGAGCCAAGAGCAGAAAGCCGGGAGCAGATGCCATGACTTCTTCTCCATGAATGGAAGATGAGACGAGTGGAAGACTAGGAGAACATTCTGGCTTCCTTAAGAATCACGGAGAAATAGGAATCACGGTGAACAGGGCAGGTACTGTGCGTGGTCACTCTCGTAAATACTTCACATGTATTAGCTCTTCACCACACTCCTATGTGTAGGGTACAACTGTTGTCCCACTTTGCAGAAGAGGAGACCGAGGCCAGCAGCATTACTCAGCTTGCCCAAGACCACACAGCCAGGGAATGGTGCCACAGATGGCAAATCCAGGCCAAATGGCCTTGCAGATTCTGCTCTTGACTCCTACAGAGATCTGAGTTTGAGAGTGGGCCTTGGGCTCTGCCGTCATTGTCAGGTGCCATCGAGTTAGTTCTGACTCCCAGCGACCACATATGACAGAGTTGAACTGCCCCAGAGGGTTTCCCAGGCTGTAATTTTTATAGGAGCAGATCACCACATCCTTCTTTCAGTTAGCAACTGAGGGCTTAACCATTGCACCACCAAGGATCCTTGTGCACTGGTTTAAAAACTCCTAAAATGGGGAAATTCCACAAACTTTCCCGGAGGCAGGGCATATCTGGATTTATTCACCTCCTATAACTGAGTGCCTGTGTGGGGCCATAGCATCCTCAACCTTTGTGCTCAGGCGATGAGGTGAAGTACGGCTGCCAATGACCTCCATCGAGGAGGGAACAGCAATTTAGGGACTATGTAAGCTGCAGAAGGCTTGTAGGGGTGGTCCCAGAGCGGCTCTGGTGTGTAGCAACAATGCGCAGTCATCACTTTATGTCATTGCTTTAGGCCAAATGCAGAGACGATTAACAAAGAAGGGAAGAGGCTTTTACCAGGAGAGAAGAAAGTCATGAAAATCAAGAATTTTCCTGTTTTACCTTCAAGTTACTCATCTTTTTGCATCGTGGGTCTATATCCATTTTATTAAGAGGCATTTCTCCTATAACCGGGAGGCAGGCCACACAGTGAAGTAGATGGTGTTAAGCGTTCTGTGGAGCTTTTCATGTAAGCAGGTCCTCTTCATTGCTCCTGTGTTTGCCATCGGAAGCACCTGCCCAGCCTCCATGGTGGGGACCTGGCTGCCCACCTGGCCCTCCTGCCCTTTCCTCCATGCCAAATCAATTGCAGAGTCCCGATGACTTTACCTCCAAAACATTCATGGCAGAGTCAGTGGTAGGTGTTTGCCAAAGCCTGTTCCCTTCCTGTCTGGGGCTCTCAGCTGGACTGCCCTGTCTGGCCTCCCTCAAGGTGGGTGGGGCTCGGGCTTGAGTTCTGGCCACTGGGAAGTACAAAAATAATGTGTTGGCCACCTCCTGGCCTGGCCCCTAAACCTCCTGCAGGATCCTCCAACCTGTTTCTTCCCTCCTTTGCTGGCTGTGTAGGTCCCTGGGTGATGTAAAGAGTTTACTCTTGGCTGCTGAAAGGTTGGTGGTTTGAATCACCCAGTGGCACTACAGAAGGAAGGTCTGGCAATCTACTTCTGAAAAAATCAGTCATTCAAAATAGAGACCAAGGCATGACAATTGGTCTCTATTCACCTGGAGCAACAGAGGAAGGACAGTCAGGAATAGGAAGAGGAAATAGAATGTGGGGCTAACTTTCTCCATGAACAACTGCCTCCTTTGCCATGAAACCAGAAGAACTGGATGGTGCCCAGCTACCATGACTGAACATTTTAATCAAAGATTCTATAGAAGAACCCTGATCAAAAGGGGGGAAATGCCAAACAGAATTTAAAATTCTCACAGACTCCAGAGTTTCTGAAGCCAAGTGGGCTGGATGAACCCCTAAAACCATTGCCCTGGGATAATTTTTAAACCTTAAAACAAGAATATCCCCTGAAGTCTTCTTAAATCCAAATTATAGTTTACTTTAGCTAGTAAAAAATGTCTGCCTTGAGAATTATGCTCTTTTAAGAACTATTTATGTGGGATAATGTGTCATCTGCAAAACGCAGGTGTGTTATGCAGATGACACAACCTTGCTTGCTGAAAGTGAAGAGGACTTGAAGCACTTACTAATGAAGATCAAAGACCACAGCCTTCAGTATGGATTGCACCTCAACATAAAGAAAACAAAAATCCTCAGAACTGGACCAATGAGCAACATCATGATAAACGGAGAAAAGATTGAAGTTGTCGAGGATTTCATTTTACTTGGATCCACAATCAACAGCCATGGAAGCTGCAGTCAAGAAATCAAATGATGCATTGCATTGGGTAAATCTGCTGCAAAGGACCTCTTTAAAGTGTTGAAAAGCCAAGATATAACCCTGAAGACTAAGGTGCGCCTGACCCAAGCCATGGTATTTTCAATCACATATGCTTATGAAAGCTGGACAATGAATAAGGAAGGCCGAAGAAGAGTTGACGCCTTTGAATTGTGGTGTTGGCAAAGAATATTGAATACACTGTGGACTGCCAAGAGAACAAACAAATCTGTCCTGGAAGAGGTACAACCAGAATGCTCCTTAGAAGCAAGGATGGCAAGACTGCGTCTTACATACTTTGGACATGTTGTCAGGAGGGATCAGTCCCTGGAGAACGACATCATGCTTGGCAGAGTACAGCGTCAGCGGAAAAGAGGAAGGCCCTCAATGAGATGGATTGACACAGTGGCTGCAACAATGGGCTCAAGCATAACAACAATTATAAAGATGGTGCAGGACAAGGCAGTGTTTCGTTCTGTTGTGCATAGGGTCACTATGAGTCGAACCGACTCGACCGCACCTAACAGCAACATTTGGGATAAGATTGACAACAGCAACTTGAAAGATTAGATAGGAGCCTTAGGGGGCAGTGAGTTTATGTTAATAGGGAATGAACAACTCAGAAAAGGAGGGTGTGAATGGTTGAATTGATGTATGTTTTGCTGTGTGTATTCTCAACGACAATCAAAAAAAAAAACCATGGAGCACTGTTCTACTGTGACACGCACAGGGTCGCCAGGAGCTGGAGTCAACTTGAGGGCAACAGGTTTGCTTTTTGGTTGGCTGTCCCTACGCAGGGAGCCCTGGTGGCGCAATAGTTAAGAGCTCAGGCTGCTAACCAAAAGGTTGGCAGTTCGAATCTGCCAGGCGCTCCTTGGAAACCCTATGGGGCAGTTCTGTTCTGTCCTATAGGGTGGCTATGAGTTGGAATCAACTCGACAGCAACAGGTTTTGGTTTTGTCTGTATGAAGAGAATTAGCAGAGGACCCCCAAGCCCGAGGGAATGGCAGACCCTCTGTGATGGTTAAGACCGTGTCAGCTTGGCTGAGCCACGATTCTCAGTGTTTTGGCAGCCATATAATTTGTGATCACTTCCCTGTGGCGATTTGGTACGTGATCACCCCTGTGAGATCTGAGGCTGTTTCCTGCAGCAACTGCAGCTGCTCTCCTAGCAGCTAATTTATCTTTTCCGAAAAAGTCCTTTCCAAACTCAATACTGCGGTCAGTGCTGACTTCCTGCTTTTTTCAACAGGCCATGTCCCCTGGATCTCTACCCCATACCTCAGTCTTGTCCCTCACAATTCTGTCTGTGACAGCAGAGTGGGCATCTCAAGACACGGGTCAGACCATACGAGCCTCAGTTTACATCTTCTCATGGTCCCCCCAAAGGACTGTGCTGGGGGCACAATCTACTCATGCCTGGCTGCACCTATAGCGCCAGCCTCGTAGGTTTCTCTGTCCCTGCTGCCATCTTCAGTCCCCGCCACATGGAGTCCTGGGCATTTCTGGCCTTGGGCCATTTCTCTGGCTGGGCCTCTTTCTGGAACATTCTTCCTCCTGTTCTCTCCCTCCCTGCCTCTGCTGGGCTGACTTCTCTGCATCTTTGGCATCCTTCTGGCAACACCTCTTCCAGGTTCCATTCCTCTGTGCCCCCCAAAACCCGCACACATGTACGCATCACACACGTCATGGTGTTTTCCGTGTGGAGCACGCCTTCAGGCAGACGTTGGGGGGTCGTCGAGCGTGCAGTGCTTGACTCGCAGCAGGGCCCAACAGCTGCCCCAGTCGGGACAATCACTGTGTCTCCAGACTTCGCTAATTGCCCCCTGGAGGTGGGGGCTGAAACTCTAGCTCTGGAGTCACATAGGAGAAGAGGATGTCTAATCACCGCACCCAGAAGTCGAGTAATGGTCTCCTTCACTTGGTGGGGTCACCTTCATCGAGATTCAGCCTGAAAACTGGATCTTGTCAGGACAGGCTCTCAGACACAGACCTGTGAACCAAATTCAGAGGCAATCAAGGGTGGCAGATGGGCCTGCAAATACCCACTGCCCACTGCTGCTCTGGTCATGGAGCCCCAGTTTTTCCAATGTGACCATATGCCCAGCTCAAGCAATGGCTCCTGGTCGCTCTAGGGCATTCCCTGTCATTCCATGCCTCAGTCTCCCAGCCCCACTTGCAGTTTGCGGTGGCCTCATGACCAGATCTAGCCAATGAGATTTAAATGGAGATCTAGTTTGAGGGTTTCTTGGAAAATTTTTGCTTTTCTAATAAAAAGGGTTATACACAGCAGACACCCCCTCCCCCACTTCCTGCCTTGAACATGGATGTGATGACTAAAGCAATCTGGGGGAAAAGGCCTGAAGAAAAGACCAGGAGAACAACAGCCAGGTCACCTCAGACATCCTGAACCGCCAGACCAGATGCCAGGAGCCCTCTCTCCTAATTTCTTGTTATGGCAGAAAATAAATCTCTGTGCTTATTTAAGCCCTTTTTTTTTTTTTTAGTAGGTTGAAGGAAACCCTGGTGGCGTAGTGGTTAAGTGCTACAGCTGCTAACCAAAGGGTCAGCAGTTCAAATCCACCAGGTGCTCTTTGGAAACTCTATGGGGCAGTTCTACTCTGTCCTACAGGGTCACTATGAGTGATTGATTTGGTTTAATGGATTGAATAATGTCCCCCCAAATTCATGTCTACCTGAAACCTCTGAATGTGACCTGCCTTAGGCTGGGTTCTCTAAAAAACCAAAAGTAGTAAACTGCATAAATACATATATCAAGGAAATGGCTCATGCGATTGTAGGGGACAGACCGTCCCAAGTACATGGGTCAGGATAGGGGCTTCTCCTGATTCACATAGCCACAGGGGCTGGTGAATCCATGATTGGCAGGTCAGACAGCACAGCTGCGAAGATCCACAAATCCTAAGATCGGCAGGCAAAAAGGCAGGTAAACTGCTAGCTCAAGTTCCAAGAGCTAGAGGTCAGATGAACAGGAGCCAGCTGCAGGATTCAGAGTGAGCAAAAGCCCACAAGTCTTGTCAGAAAGTTCACTTATATATTCAGTGTAGGCTACACCTCCAAGGAAACTCCCTTTGAACTGATCGTCTACTCATGGCACATCCCATCATGGAGGTGATCACATTATATCGGCTCTCATCATGGAAGTGATCACACTACCATACGACTGCCAAACTATATCATAACTGCCAGATCACGGAGAATCATGGCCCAGCCAAGTTGACACACAACCTTAACCATCACAGTCCACCTCTTGTCGACTTGCCACCTGTAACAACTCCTTAAACTATATGTAATCTCTGAAAAAAAAAATTATAAAGTCATACTTGAGCCTAACAAGATACAATGAACACACATACAACTGAATATTCCAAAGCCCTGTTTACATTTTATATTTTATAAGTGAAGAAAACAAAAATATTCCATGCACACGTACGAGGTGGAAATACTTATAACAGTTACAGTCCTCGTTTCTGCAACTGGTCACATGGCTGTAACTGGTATTTAGAATTACCTTCTTCCACCACCTATTCCGTATACCCTTTGCCCTCAACAAGCACCTCAGCTGGTCGTGGTTCTTTACCTGGCGGGGTGACCCAAACCTTCATTCCTGAATGGTTCCAGCCATTAGTAGTCATGTTGGAACTGAGTTGTTATAGTTTTCCATTGACTTTAATCACAGGGCATGGTAGAACTAAGAGACGCCGTAAGGGATCTTCTGCATTCCAGAAATACTCTCCTTTACCTCCATTATGTAATATCAATCCAATTTCCTCTTGGTAATCAGGATCAATCACACCAGCCAGTATGGTAACTCCCTTCTTTGCCTGTTGATCCAGAGGCCTAAAGAGCCCAAAGTGACCAGGTAGCATTCTTAGCTTCCAGATCAATGGAATCAACGATGTGTCTCCAGCTGGGAGCATTCCTCCCTTGGAACTAAGACTTTTAGATCCACAGAGCATAAGGTGGTGGGGACGGGAAGCAAAAATCTTGCAAATGGGCCACTAGGGATAATAGTGAGTGGTACCATTCCCATTTCCACCCCTTGATTCCTGGACCCATGAATCCTGGCTATGGGAGAAACAGCACAATGTATTGGATACTGGTTTACAGCACATACAGCCTCCGGGAGAACATTGACCTAACCCTGCAAGGTACTGCTGCCTAGCTGGTGCCATAATTGTATCTTTAGAAGGCCATTCTGTAGATCTATCAAGCCAGCTGCTTCAGGATGATGGGGAACATGGTAAGACCAGTGAATTCCAGAAGCGTGGGCCCGCTGCCGCACTTCATTTGCTCTGAATTGAGTCCCTTGGTCTGAGGCAATGCTGTGTGGGATACCATGATGGTGGATTAAGCATTCTGTAAGTCCAGGGATGGTAGTTTTGGCAGAAGGACTGTGTGTAGGAAAGGCAGATCCATATCTAGAGTAAGTGTCTATTCCAGTAAGAACAAAACGCTGCCCTTTCTATGATGGAAGTGGTCCAATGTAATCAACTGACCATGAGGTTGCTGGCTGATCACCTCAAGGGAAGGTGCCATATCGGGGACTCAGTGTTGATCTCTGCTGCTGGCAGATTGGGCACTCAGCAGTGGCAGTAGCCAAGTCAGCCTTGGTGAGTGGAAGTCCATGTTGCTGTGCCCATGCATAGCCTCCATCCCTGCCACCATGGCCACTTTGTTCATGAGCTCATTGAGCAATGATGGGAGTAGCTGGGGAAAGAGGATGACTGGTTCCCACAGAACATGTCGTCCTATCCGTTTGATTGTTAAAATCCTCCTCTGCTGAGTTTACCCTTTGGTGAGCATTCACATGGTACACAAATATCTTCACTTCTTTGGCCCATTCAGACAGGTCTAGCCGTATGCCTTTCCCCCACACTTGTCTTCAATCTTCCAGTTATGTTCCTTCCAAGTCCCTGACCATCCTGCCAAACCATTGGCCACAGCCCATGAATCAGTCTATGAGTGCACATCTGGCCATTTCTCCTTCCAAGCAAAGTAAACGACCAGGTGCACTGCTTGAAGTTCTGCCCATTAGGAAGATTTCCCTTTACCACTGTCCTTCAGGGAGGTCCCAGAAAGGGGCTATAGTGCTGCCGGTGTCCACTTTTGAATGGTGCCTGCATATTGCACAGAACCGTATGTAAATCAGGCACGAGTTTTCTCTTCCTCAGTCAACTCATCGTAAGGAACAACCCATGAGGGCATAGATACAGACTGGGACACGTTATCAGAAGGGAGCAGTCCTTGGAGAAGGACATCATACTTGGTAGAGAGCCCACGAAAAAAAGGAAGAGGCTCAAAGAGATGGATTGACACAGCGGCTGCAACAATGGGCTCAAGCACAACAACAATTGTGAGGATGGTGAAGGACCGTGCGGTATTTTGTTCTGTTTGCACATAGGGTCGCTATGAGTTAGTTGGAACTGACTCCATGGCACCTAAAAACAACAACGATGTTCGAGAACAAGCTTAAGAGTCTCTTCAGACATCCATTTTGGTCTTTCCCATCTTTTCAATGACTTCTTGCTTTCTGCATGTATGATGTCCTTGATGTCATTCCACAACTCATCTGGTCTTTGGTCGTTAGCGTTCAACACGTCATATCTATTCTTGAGATGCTCTCCAAATCCAGGTGCTTCGGCTCTCATTGACTCGTTTTAATTTTCTCCAGCTTTAACCTGAACTCGCATATGAGCGATCGATGGTCTGATCCTTAGTTGGCCCCTGGCCTTGTGCTGATATGATATTGAGCTTTCCATCACCTCTTTCCACATGTGTAGTTGATTTGATTCCTGTGTATTCCACCCGGTCAGGTCCAGATGTATAGTCACCATTTACGTTGTTGAGAAAGGTATTTCCAATGAACAGGTCA
This sequence comes from Elephas maximus indicus, assembly GCF_024166365.1. Lineage (NCBI taxonomy): Eukaryota > Metazoa > Chordata > Mammalia > Proboscidea > Elephantidae > Elephas > Elephas maximus. Next base: position 5,408,734 of record NC_064820.1, on the reverse strand, counting down.
CTGGTCTTCCAAAATTCTATCATGTGATCTCCAGCATTACTTCTATTACCAGGCCATATTTTTCAATCACTGATCCTTCTTTGTTTCCAGTTTTCCCATTCCAATCACTAGTAATTATCAACGCCTCTTGATCAATTTCAGGCTGCAGAAGTTGGTAAAAGTCTTCAATTTTTTCATCTTTGGCCTAAGCAGTTGGTGCGTAACTTTGAATAATAGTTGTATTAACGGGTCTTCCTTGTAGGTGTATGGATATTATTCTATCAGTATCAGCGTTGTACTTCAGGATACAGCTTGAAATGTTCTTTTTGACAATGAATGCAACACAGTTCCTCTTCAATTTGTCATTCCTGGCATAGAAGAGCATATGATTGCCAATTCAAAATGGCCAATACCAGTCCATTTCAGCTCACTAATGCTTAGGATATCGATCTTCAAGCATTCTGTTTCATTTTTGACAACTTCCAGTTTACCTAGATTCATACTTTGTACAAGTTAAAACGCCTTACAAGATACAAAACAACCACCTGCAATGTAGAGCCCTTTTGGAATCCTAGCCTGAACAATTATAAAAATTTATAAGATAATCAAACATATTTTTAACATGAATGCCTTGGATATTTGATAAAGTCCAGGTGGTGCAGTGGTTAGCACTTGACTGTTAACTAGAAGGTTGGCGGTTCGAACTCACCACTTGCTCCGTGGGAGAAATATGTGGCAATCAGCTTCCGTAAACATTATAGCTTTGGAAACCCTACTGGGCAGTTTGACTCTCTGCTATAGGGTGGCTATGAGTCAGAATCTCAGGATTTGATGGCAACGGGTTTTTTTTTTTTTTTTTTTGATATTTGATGATGTTAAGTAAGACATTATGAGCACTACTTTGAGTGTAGTAATAGTATTGCAACTATGTTTTAAAATAAGAACCCTTATCTTCTGGAAACCCTGGTGGTGTAGTAGTTAAGTGCTATGGCTGCTAACTAAAAGGTCGGCAGTTCGAATCCACCAGCTGTGCCTTGGAAACTCTATGGGGCAGTTCTACTCTGTCCTACAGGGTCGCTATGAGTCGGAATCTACTCTACGATAACAGGTTTGGTTACACTGTGCTAGGGCTGCTAACCAAATAGTTCGCAGTTTGAATCTACCAGGCGCTCCTCGGAAACCCTGTGGGGCAGTTCTATTCTGTTCTACAGGGTTGCTATGAGTTGGAATCAACTCAAAGATGACGGGTTTAAAGTGCTTGAAAACTCTGAGTCAACTTCTTAAAAGATCAGCACGCACCTTTGCAGGAACACATGACTTGGGGGAGTAACAGAAGTGGCTCTTCCTGGCCACAGAATCACTAAGGCACAGCAGGGATGGGGTTTTCTCTCTTTCCCTCCTCTCTTCCCTCCTCCTCTTCCCTCCCCTCTTTTCTTCTCTCTCTTTTTCCATCACGTTATTTGCTTCCCAGGGACCAGGTTTACCCACAGCCTGAATGTAACTCGCTGCCTCTTTTCACCAGGCTCTCACGGTGTATCAGCACCTTCTGAATTAGCTGCTAGATCAAGGCACTTTCTGCAGCAAGTGAGAGGGTGGCCCATTTGGAAATGGCCTCATCCAGTAAGGGAGGTGATCTTCTCAGACAGCAAGGGCCCTGGAGAGGGGCTTCCAGTGCCGGTTCATTCTGCTGCTTGGTGATGTCATCAAGGGCCTCTTTCTCACACTAGCCTTAGTTGATCCTGTCTCTCTTCTGGTCCCATGAAAGCCACAGCAGTTCCGGTGTCCCATACAGACATAACCGCACCCAGCAGTACAGAAGGGACTTCCCCTTGTATGTTCTGGGCTCACCTGGAGAACATCTCCAGGGCTCTTGCAGCAGCCTGTAACCGTGCCCAGTGGTACAGAAGGGACTTTGCCTTGCATGTCCTGAGCTCGCTTGGAAAACAAGTCTTTCACAGTGCCTTCCACGGTCTAGAACTCACTCTGGCATGTGCTTACACCAGCACTGGCAAGGAGAGTGAGACCCCACACGTGACATGTACTCCTCATGAGGTACCCTCCTGCCCCAGGGAGGTGCCCCCTTCCTGCACACCTGGCCATGCAGGCACCTGGGCAGCACTGGGACTATGCCACCCGGGAGAGCAGAGGGGGCAGCGGGGCCAAAGGACCTGGAGGTGTGGATCAAATGGCGTCCCCCAAGCCCCAAATTCATGTATTGAAACCCTATATCTGTGGATGCAATCCTGTTTGGGAATAGGGTTTTCTTTGTTATGCTAATGAGGCCATACCCACGTAGGGTGGGTCCTAAACCTAATCATTTCTGAGTTACAGAAATACCAGACTAGACCCAGAGACTCACATATGGGAAGACAGATGCCAGGGAATGCCAAGGATCCCCGGGAGAGCCCAGAAACCAGGAGAGAGGCCCACAGAAGGAATTGACACAGCTGAGACCCTGATTTGGACTTCTAGCTTCCAGAGCTGTGAGAAAATAAATTTGTTCTTTAAAGCCACTCAGTCTCAGGGAAGGAACCCTGATGGTGCAAATGGTTAAACGCTCGGCTGTTAACCAAAAGTTTGGTAATTCAAACCCACCCAGCAGCTCCACGGGCAAAAGACCTGGGGATCTTCTCCCATAAAGGTTACAGCCTAGGACACCCTATGCGGGAAGTTCTACTCTGTCACATAGGGTCATTATGAGTCCTACTGTGTCACATGGGGTCACTATGAATCGGAGTCTACTCAAAGGCACTCAGCAACAACAATATGCATCATCAGAGGTCACTCCCTCTGGTGAATCCCACTTCCCGCTGACACCAATTTGTGCCAAACCAGTTCAGGGACACTGGTCCAAAAATCTCAGCCTCGCTTCCCTGGCCCATCCTGAAACCAGCTGCTCCAAGTGGCATTCTCTCTCATCCCAGCTACCTGGGAGCCAGGTTGAGGACACTGGCCACAAGCACGGAAATCCGCGGGACTCCTTCTACTTCAGAGCAGGGGCCACCCAGGGGCTGGGCCAGAGCACGCAAGCTAAAGGACACAATCCTTGAGACGGCCAAATGGGCAGACACCAGCCCCTGCTGGCTCTCCCCGACCCTGTAGGTTTGGTAATTCTTTAAAGTGACTCACAAAACACTGCAGGGAAAGGGCTATCTTTAATCTAGTGGGGAAAAGGATACAGACGCACAGGCGAGGCCCCAGAGGGTCTCAGTGCAGACCATCCACACCCCCAGGGCACCTGGTTACTCTCCCAAGTGTGGAACGTTGGCTCTCTCCAACCCAGAAGCTCCCCTGAGCCCCTGTCTTCCAAGGCCTTTCCTGGCCTCATCACGTGGCCATGATCAATTACCTCATGAGGCAGGCATTCTCCAGGACCCTTGTACTCACCACTCCTCACTTGGGCCATGCTGGGGCCCAGCCATCCCCTCCCCGGGTTCCATGCCCTTGACGTGACTGTGTCAAGAAGTGGCCGCTATTTGCCACCTCCTGGATCTGGTCAAGGCCTCGCCACTTGCTTTGGCCCACAGTGGTAAGGAAGTGATGATGTGCCCGCTCTGAGTCCAGGCCTCAAGAGGGCTTGCACATGCCTGCTTGCTTTCTTGGAGCCCTGCCCATACACCAGGAGAACAGGTTGAGGCCAGCCTGCTGGACATTGAGGCACATGGCCCAGTCACCCCTGTAGCCCCAGCTGCCAGCCAGCCAACTGTCAGCCACATGAATGTGGCTACTGAAGACCAGCCAACCTGCCTGCCCATTGGAAGTGAGCCTGGCCAAGTCCAGCCACCTCTGGCCAGACCAGCAGAGCCAGGCTGTTGAGCCACCCACTTATGCACAACAGTAAATGCTGAGTGGTTTCAGGCACTGAGCTTGGGGTGTTTGTCACCCAGCAATGGCTGACTGATGTACACCCCCCCAAACCAAAACCCAAACCAAACCCAGTGCCGTCGAGTTGATTCCGACTCATAGCGACCCTATGGGACAGAGTAGAACTGCCACATAGAGTTTCCAAGGAGCGCCCAGTGGATTCGAACTGCCAACCTTTTGGTTAGCAGCCGTAGCGTGTCACTTTGAAGGCTAAGGTGCACCCACTACACCACCAGGTTTCCGTACACCGCCCCTGCCAAAAAACAAACAACCCCCCCCCCCGCAAAACCCAAACCTATTGCTGTCAAGTTAGCTCTAGCTCATGGTGACCCTATGTGCTACAGAGTAGAACTGCTCCATAGGGTTTTCTTGGCTGTAATCTTTACAGAAGGAGATCGCCAGGCCTTTCTTCTGCAGTGTCTGTGGGTGGGTTTGAACTGCCAACCTTCAGGTTAGTAGTCAAGTGCAAGCCGTTTGTGCCACCCAGGGACCGGTGCAACAGCCTTGCTTTTTCAGTTACTTCACTACCTACTCAGCTCCTGTGAGTAACTGAGTTTGGAAACCCTGGTTTAGGCAGGGGTTTCCAACTTCACTGTGCGTTAAGGATTACCCAAGGGATTTACTTACAATACAGCTTCCTGGGCTTCTCTCTCGGAGAGTCCGATCAGGTGGATCGGGGGAGCCCCAGGTATCTGCATTTTCACCAGCATCATAGTCACATGCCATGTAATCCTGACACGGGTAGTCCACAGACCACACTCTGAAGAGAAAGATGAGTGGGTATTGGCCAAGAAGGGAAGCTTATCTGTGGAAACTGAGAAGCAGAGAAAGACCTCCCGGCCCACGGTCTCAGGGACTGCATTTTACTCTCATTGACCTCTTTAAAGTGTTAAAAAACAAAGAGGTCACTTTGAAGGCTAAGGTGCGCCCGTCCCAAGCCATGGCGTTTTCAATTGCCTCACATCCATCCGAAAGTTGGAAAATGAATAAGGAAGACCAAAGAAGAATTGATGCCTTTGAATTACGGCGTTGGCGAGGAATATTGAATACACCATGGACTTCCAAAGAATGAACAAATCTGTCTTGGAAAAAGTACAGCCAGAAAGCTCCTTGGAAGCGAGGATGGTGGGTCTTTGTCTCACATAATTTGAACGTGTTATCAGGAGGGTCCAGTCCCTGGAGAAGGACATCATGCTTGGTAAAGACTGCCACCTCTTTCTCCTGTCGGTTAGCAGACGAGCATTTAACCAGTGTGTCACCAGGGCTCCACAACCAGACAAATAGGAACGTAGATATCAGATGGAGGTAAATGCTAAAAGAAACTAAAGCAGGGAAGGGGTATGAGGACTGCTGAGGGCTCCCTTTGTAGTTTTAGACAGAGTCACTTACAAGTCCACACTGGGACCTGGCAGTGGAGAGGAAAGGAGCGTCCCAGAAGAGGAAACAGACAGTGGAGAGGCCCTGAGGCAGGAGTGTGCAGGCTGTGCTCCTGTGCTGGTTAGGGACAGAGCTGAGGGAGGAGGTGAGGAGGATTGCAGGTCAGTGTGAGGAGGTTAGATCTTGCTCTGAGTGAGAAGGAAAGCCACTGGAGGATTTTGAGCAGAAGAGTGACATGATCTGATATCTACAAAGTGAAATACTTTTTTTTTTTAAGCACCACTCAAGCGGCTACCTGGAGAAAGCGCTGAAAGCGCCAAGAACGCAATGTGGGAAGCAGATAGGAGGCGCTGTTTTAAAACAGGCTACAAAGAGTGGAGTCCCTGGGTGGCGCAGTTAACAAGCTTGGCTGCTAACTGAAAGGTCGGAGGTTCAAGTCCACTCAGAGGAGCCTTAAAATGCTTGGGCTATCTATTTCCTGTCGCAGTGAAAACTCAGCCGTTGAAAACTCTGTGGAGCACAGCTCTAGTCTGACATACATGGGGTCGCTGGGAGTCCGTTCTCACCGCGCCAAACCGCGTGGAAAGAGCGGTGGCTGGGAGGGGGGTCGGGGCGGCGCAGCCGGGGCTGGGAGGCTCGGGGAGCAGCGGCTGGCGTTGGACGTTTCCTGCAGGTCAAGTGCGGGACGTGTTGGCTACGGAGGAAGGCGCGACACAGAGAGGAGAGGCAGGGATCACTTTAAGGGTTTTGGCCTGAGTCATTGGAAACACAGAATTCCAGAAAAAACGATCGCTTGATTTATTTGTGTGTGGTTTTCTGAAGTTTTATATATATATATATGTATAAATAACCCTTGGTCAAAATTTCCACAATACACAGGCGCATGAAGACGTCTGGACCTAAACACCCGTTTTGTTATTAGATGGCACCACTCGTCCAAAGCCTTCCGGGCAACCAGCAGCGCAGGCAGCACCAGAGACACCGCACCGACGGCCCTTCCCCGCGACTGAGGCGGGAGACCCCGGCGCCCACGCGCGGCCCCACGGCGGACACGCCCACCAGCGGGCCGGGGCTGTGCGCACGCGCGGCGGGGGGCGGCGCGCCAGCCCTCAGCGCGCATGTCCGCCCGGCCGGGTGGGGCGGCCGGGCCGTGGACGGCGCAGGCCTCAGCTCGCGCTTTCCCCCGCTAGGTGTCGTCTGGAGGAGCCCCGCTGTCCCCGCCCCTCATGTGAGCGCCGCGCTTCCCCCGGCGCCGGCCCGGCAGTGCGCAGGCGCGGTAACCACGGAGGCGGTGCCTAGTGAGGTTTGAAATGGGCGGCGCGTGCGCAGTGGGCGGCCGGGCCGCGCTTCCCCCGCCCCGCCCCGCCCCCTCCGAGGCCGCCGCCGGAGCCCGAGCCACCGCCCCCATGGCCGCCGCGCCCGCCCGCCGCGCGCCGCCTGAGGCCGCCTGAGGCCGCGGAGCGCAGCGGCGCCGTCCGCCGTCCGTCCGTCCGTCCGCGGGCGCGGCGGGCGGGCGCGCGGATGGACCCGCGCGTGGCCTGGATCCAGCCCGAGCAGAAGGGCCCGGCCAACGCGCTGTGGATGCAGATCTGGGAGACCGCGCAGGGCGGCGGCCGCGGCGGCTGCGCGCCGCTCCTCTGCCTCGACTCGCCGGCGCGGGCCGCGGGGGCCGGCCGGGGGGCGCCGGGGGCACCGAGGGGGCCGGCCGCGCCGCGCCGCGCGCACCAGGCGCCGCCCGCGCCCCCCGCCGACGGCCCCGCGCCCGCCGGCCCCGCGCCGCCCGGCTCGCCGCCGCACCACTTCCACCCGGGCCGCCGGAAACGCGACAACAAGGCCAGCACCTACGGCCTCAACTACCTGCTGTCCGGCAGCCGCGCCGCAGCGCCCGGAGAAGCGGGCCCCGGGACCCCGGCGCCGCGGCCCGGCACGCCCTGGAAGAGCCGCGCGTACGGCCCGGGCATCCAGGGGTGAGCGCGGCCCGGGGGGCGTCATCCTGGGGGAGGGGGCGGGGGTCCCTCGGAGGGTGGTCACCGGGGGGAGGGGGCGAAGGAGGGGTCAACCTGGGGGGGCGTCATCCCAGCGGAGAAGGCAGGGGGTGCTGCCACCCCGGTGAGTGCTGCCCTGGGGGGGCCGTCATCCTGGGGGAGGAGGCGGCGGGGTCCCTCGGAGGGTGGTCATCTGAGGAGGGGGCGAAGGAGGCGCCATACCTGGGGGGCGTCATCCCAGCGGAGAAGGCAGGGGGTGCTGTCACCCCGGGTGGGTGCTGCCCTGGGGGGGCCGTCATCCTGGGGGAGGAGGCGGCGGGGTCCCTCGGAGGGTGGTCATCACGGGGGAGGGGGCGAAGGAGGCGTCATGGCTGGGGGGCATCATCCCAGTGGAGAAGGCAGGGGGTGCTGTCACCCCGGTGAGTGATGCCCTGGGGGGGCTGTCATCCTGGGGGAGGAGGCGGGGGTCCCTCGGAGGGTGGTCACCGGGGGGAGGGGGCGAAGGAGGTGTCATGCCTGGGGGCGTCATACCTGGGGGGCGTCATCCCGGGGGGCGTCAACCTAGGGGGGCGTCATCCCAGCGGAGAAGGCAGGGGGTGCTGTCACCCAGGGTGAGTGGTGCCCTGGGGGGGGTCGTCATCCTGGGGGAGGAGGCGATGGGGTCCCTCGGAGGGTGGTCACCGGGGGGAGGGGGCGAAGGAGGGGTCAACCTGGGGGGGGCGTCATCCCAGTGGAGAAGGCAGGGGGTGCTGTCACCCAGGGTGAGTGCTGCCCTGGGGGGGCCGTCATCCTGGGGGAGGAGGCGGGGGTCCCTCGGAGGGTGGTCATCACGGGGGAGGGGGCAAAGGAGGTGTCATGCCTGGGGGCGTCATACCTGGGGGGCGTCATCCCGGGGGGCGTCAACCTAGGGGGGCGTCATCCCAGCGGAGAAGGCAGGGGGTGCTGTCACCCAGGGTGAGTGCTGCCTTGGGGGGGGCCGTCATCCTGGGGGAGGAGGCGGCGGGGTCCCTCGGAGGGTGGTCATCACGGGGGAGGGGGCGAAGGAGGCGTCATGCCTGGGGGCGTCATACTTGGGGGGTGTCATCCTGGGGGGCGTCAACCTAGGGGGGCGTCATCCCAGCGGAGAAGGCAGGGGGTGCTGTCATCCCGGGTGAGTGCTGCCCTGGGGGGGGCGTCATCCCGGGAGGCGCCTTCCAGGGGTGAGTGCAGCCCAGGGGGCGGACCCGGGGGGCGGGCCTGGGGGACGAACGGGAGAGGGTATGCCATTCCGGGGAGCGTGCCATTCGGGGAGGGTGTCATCTCAAGAGAGGAGGTGGGGGAGGCATCATTCTGGGGGGGGCGTCATCATTGGAGCGGGGAGGGGGCGTCACCTGGTAGGGGTGCCGCGGGGGGCGGCAGGTGACGGGGGAGGCGGGAGGCAGAGAGGGGGCGTTATCCCAGGTGAGAGCAGCGGGGTTTGTGTCATCCGGTAGAGCAGGCTCCGGGACTCTGGGGGCGGGGGCTGAGAGGGTGTTATCCGGGGGAATGCGGGCTGGGGGTGTCATTTAGCGGGGTGACTGGGGGGCGGGCAGGGGGCGTCAACCAGAGGGGTGGAGGGTGGAAGGCGGTGTCCCCAGGGGAAGGGCGGGGCGTCGTAGCCGGGTAGCGTGGGACAGAGGAGGGGCGCCATCCTGGGTGAGCGGGGCCCAGGGAAAAGGGCGACATCCCACCGGCTCCCCACCCCGCCCCCACCTCCGGCTGCGCTGTCGCCGCCGCTGCTGCCGCTGCAGGCGGGGTCCTGCTTCATTTCTAGCAAGGATGATGAATTTAAGGCCGAGGCCACATCTTCTAAGTTTTTTTTTTTTTTTTTATCTTAAACTCTGTATAAATGAGTGATGGCCCAGATCGTGGAACTAACAGTGCTCAAAGGGGGCTGTTGAGGTCCCAATTGTGTAGAGATTTCGTTTCCTGCCTCTTGACACAGAGAAGGGAAATGGAGGTTTTCGTTTTCTCTTGTCGGCCACCCAAGACAAGTTAAGGGCCCTTTGTCAAAGTGGGGTGCAGATAGGAATGGACTCTTATGTAAGTTAAACCAAAGGATGTTTTAGTGTTGCCCGAAACCTGAATCAAGTGGAGAGTAAACAGAGTTAACTTTTTTTTAAAGCCCATTAAAAGATGACTGATTGTTTTTGTAGTGATACAGTGTAACCAAAATGAATTTTGAAGTGTGGAATGAGTCAGAATCCACTCCAAGGCTATGAGTTTGGCTTTTGGGTTTTGTATGTTAAAATTTAATTTTGTTCTGGAATTAATTTTTAAAAGTGTCTTCTGCAGTACTTTGAAACTGGTCAATAGCACTCAAAGGAAATAAAAACACTTAGTGTACTTGTGTATTCTTTTGAAGAATAGTATGCCATTGGAAGATACTGTCTTTTAAAAAACATCTGCACCTCAGCCTCAAGAGGAGTAGAAGTTTACTTAGTGCAGTGGCAGACTGCAGGTGAGGTGAGGCGCTCAGGCGGGCACTGGTTACCTGGCTTCTTGGCCTTCCTGCACTGTGCCTGGGTCTAGAAACAAAGTATTTTACCTACATTTCCCGTCAGTATTGCAAGAGTTTACTTACAAACCTTCCTCATACTTTCATGCTGACTTAAAAGGCATCTTGGTTATTTTTCAGCACGTGGGGTGTTAAGAGACCCTACAGATACCCACAGTTGCTGGTTATTGGGACTCCTTAAACTTTTTTTGTCCTAATCGGGCTTCTTATTTCTCCTTTGAAGTATGGTGGAAAGGTTTAAATTGTCACTACTTTGACAGGCCTGTGATACCTGTAGGAGCTGTGTTCTGTAAATTGTTTCACCTGGTTTGGGTTAGAAGCATTAATTTCTTAACTTCCCTGACTCTTGGGCTTGAATTTAGAGTAAGAGCCCAGGCTCTGCCCTTCTGCCTCTCCCCTCTCTGCCTCCGTTCTCACTCCGAGAACTCTTTGAGAAGGGGCCGTGGGAAGCAGGTTCTCCCTGGAGTGTGACCACATACATAAGGGCTCTTTTGGGAGCGCCAGCGGGTTTCCAGTCACTTGACTGGAAAAGATTCCCGTGTCCTGCCATCAGAAAAGGGAGACCTGGGGTCCTTCGTGTAGCTCCTCCTTTCAGGAGCTTGCAGTGCTGCGGCGTTGTGCCCTGTGCAAGCCACTCTTGAAGGTGCGTGAAGCCTGTGTAACCTGTCGGTTTCTAGAAAATGATGTTTTTGTTAATAAATGAGCCCACTGTGGGCCAGGTCTGTGCTGGGATCTGGGGTGGTTTGTGAGGGGACACACTCATGATCCTGACCCCCAAACCCAGCCCTCCTCTGTCGAGTGCCCCCTGCCTGGTGTACTGCACATCTGAAGGCCACACCCCCACGCCCAGCCATCCACCAGGTCTTTCCCTTCAGCTTCCATCCCTCCTCCAGCTCTCAAGGCCTCTCCAGGAAGCTCCTCAGGTGGCCTCACAGCGGCATCTGGTGCTCTTTTGCCTTCCCTGCTCCTTTCCCAGCGCTGCCCAGACAGGCTGCTTTCGCTGTCCAAGTTTGAACAGGTGTGTCCCCCGCACCCCCCACTGCCTGTTCCCCAAGAGCGAAGAGGAAAGGCTGAAGCTCTCAGGGGAGCCCCTGGGGCTTGGCCTGCCTGCTCTCTGGAACTCAGAGACTGGCATGGAGATTCAGAGTGGGCTCTGTAAGACGCACCAGGTGGGAAAAGCTGCTGTGATGGCTCCTGTTGACCTTGCTGACCTTCTCCCTGCAGGGGTGCATGGAGCATGCCTCCAGTAGCTCTTGTATGCCTGTGTGGATTGCGGGACCTCCGACACGGCCTCGGGTGTCCTCTTCTGTTCCCTCCGCCTAGAGGGGCTGCTTCTGGGCTTGCCATCTGTGCCCGGAGGGTTCCCTCCCCATACCCTCCCAGCAGTGCTGTTCCAGCCTGCAGTGGGCAGGTGAGGGAGAGAGGGCTCTTGTGGTCCTTCCTGGAGGGTCCCACCCCATACTCCCCCATCAGTGCTGTTCCATTCTGCGGTGGGCCGGTCAGCATAGAAAGGGCACTTGTGGTCTATCCCGGAGGCTGGCTGCTCTTTGAAAATGAGCCCTGAGCGGACTCCCACAGCCCTGCGCCAACCCATCTGCGGTTCATCTTTGAGCTTTTGAACAGTGTCTTATCTCAGGCACTCCTGCACTGTTTGGCAGCGCTATTTTATTTCCTCCCTGAAGACCCCTTGACAGTACATAGTTTAGGCTTTTAAAGTCTTCTCTTTCCCAAAAGAAAATCCTGCTCTTTGTCTGAAGTTTGTGTTGGCACTCAGAAGACGTGGTCTGTGGCTTGCAGGACCACTGGGTGGCTTGTCCCCAATCCCAGCCTGCTCCCCTTGCTATGTCCTAGTGAGGATGGTCCCTGTCCTTCTGGCTCTCCAGTGGTACTGGCTATGCACCGTGACCTACCCCAGCACGTACTGCGAGGAGCCGAGGGTTGGGTGAAAGCCCATGTGGCTGCTGCGTAGCCAGGCAAGTCAGTTTAGGTACCTTCTCGTTCCACTGTTTCCTTGTAAGCATGGAGACCAGGGAGGGGTTTCCACGGTCTCTGCCTCCAGGGGGGATGGTGGCACCTATAGGCCTGTCTTCTGGTCCATCCTCTGATACCCTGCAGGTAGAGGTCACACAGGAAGCAGAAATTACCCTGCTGCAGGGATGGTGAATACCAACGTGACTGGCATGAACTTAGCTCCCACGGGGGCCTTTCTCCCCTCTGAATGATAATGATGTCTGCTCGCTCCTGCCCTGCGCCTGGCCAGTCCCTCTGCAGAGTGGCATTGAAAGTCTCGCAAGGGACACTGGCCATTAAGTGGAGGACAGTTAGGTGGGAAACTGCTGAGACCCTGCCCCGTCGCTGGGAGGGAACTGGCAGAGGTAGATGGTGATGCAAGGACGAGAAGGAGACTGGCCAGGAGGAGGGCGCGGACACTTGGGACAGTGAGATGAGACAGGCCTCTGGGAGGTGGAAGGTCCCATAAATGTTTATGTGCAGAGATGGCCCTTCTTCTTGGTCCTGATGGGAAGTCACCAGTGAGGGAGCAAGCCTGCCTCTGTTGGGGTGGGTTATGGAGTAATACAAAATTCCTCTCATTTTAAGGTTTGTACTTTAAGATAAAGCCTCAGACCTTTCTTGGTCACTGTTTAATATGAAATTTTGGCTCTCATTTTAAGTGGGTTTGTGAAAGTGGCTTCTGAGGGGTGGGAGGTAGCAGTTGTCCTTGGAAAATGAGGCCTTTTTATGCCTTGGTTAGGTGCTCACGCTTTAGGATCTGAATTTTAGGTTAAACGAGGAATGTCGTAGTAAAGAAACAGAGCTGTGACGTTGCACAAGTCCAGCTGCATCTTCCTGAGATTTCTGTGCTGTGTTCTTTTCTGTTGCTGTGGGACAGATCACCTCAGACTTATTAGTTTGAGTCAGCACCCTCTTACTGTCACAGTGTCGTGGGTGAGGGTCAGGGTGGCCAGCTGGGTTCCCTGCTCAGGCCTCCTGGGTCTGAAATCCAGGTGTCACAGCTGTGTTCTCAGTGGGAGCTTGGCTCCTCCTGCAAGCTCATCCCTGTTGCTGCAGAATCCAGTTCCTGGGGTAATAGGCGTGAGCGTCCAGTTTCCTTGTGGGCTGTTAGCTGGGGGCTGTCTCAGGCTCTGAGGCCACCCGTATTCCTGGCCTTGTGGTCCCTTCACCCGCAGATCAGCAGTGCACATCAAATTCTGATCCTGCTTGCGTCTGACTTCCTCTTCTGCCACCTCTGCTTCCAAGGGTTCGTGTGGTGGGGTTGGGTCAGGCCCACTGGATAACCTGCCTATTATGAGATCCCATACTAGAATGTTACCATAGGAGCGTCGGCGTTGTTGGCGTCACCAGCTGGGGGGCGTCAGGTGTGGGCTCCTGGGGCATGCCTGTGTGCCTCACTGCAGACCGCCTGTCCGTCTGCAGGTGGGCCCCTCTACCTGGGGCATGCTGCTGAGGGGGCATGGCTCTCCTTCTGGCACTCGCCCACCTGGCCTGCCCATCTCCAGGTCCTGGCAGATTGCCAGCCTTCCCTCGGCAGCCACCCCTCTGACCCCTCACTGTTGGGCGACCAGGGGAATGTGGCTGTGAGGGCCTTTTGTGCCTCTCATGTGGACTGTTGTTGAAGATTCATCATTTAAGGAAGCTACACGAAAGCCGTGAAAATGCAGTGATGGCAAGTCCCGTACAGCCTGAGGAGCCCTGTCCTAGCTACATAGGAAAGTGTCCCCTGTGCAGGTGGGGTGGGAACCCAGTTCTGAGTCCCTAGCTGCTGGCTTGTCTTTGCAGAGGTGGTCTGTCCTGGGCCTCCATGTCAGAGGGCTGTGTATGCCCTAGGGATTGCGCAGAAGGGCTCTGGACAGCTCCAGCCTCTCCCTGGATTTCCAGCTCTTGGGGAGTTATGCACCGTGCTTACAGAATTGACCCCTGCTCTCCTGAGTCCCCAGAGGAGGAGGGACAACGTCCTGGCATGTGTTTCAGTGCCAGGCCCATGCCAGGTGCCCAGTGACAGTGTGCTGAAGGGCTGGAAGGGGCCCCACAGCTCAGTGAGTGGGGGCTGTTGGGGGCAGACCAGAGAGTCATAAACCCCGTGCTAACGTCACTGTTTTTGCTTGTCCTAGATTGTCCTAGAATTGTTAAAGATTTGACTGTCAGCTTTGTGTAAATGTGGAATAGTTACAGTAAGTCTACTATGACTTACCTGTCTGCCTTCCTGAAGAGTGAAGTTAGACCAGCATTGTGCCTTGAAACTGAGACTGCAAAAGCAGAAAATATTTCTTTTAAATTCTGCATTGTGTTTGAGAGGCATTGCTGCTTAATTTAATTCTTCTTTTTTTGTTATTACAAATTTAATACCTGATCATCAAAGACTGAGAAAGCTCAGAAAAGTGTGACTGGTACTGCCATTGCCACCTGCTGTCACAGGGCCCAGGGTGGAGATGCCCCCTCTGTGTGCCCCCTGCTCCAGGGGTCTAGGGTAGCGGTGCCCTCTCTGTGTGTCCCCTGCTCCTTGGGGCCCGGGGTGGAGGTACCACCTGTGTGTGCCCACTGCTGTCACAGGGTCCAGGGTGGAGGTGCCCTGTCTGTGTGCTCCACGCTCCTTGGGGCCCGGGGTGGAGGTGTGACCCTCTGCTGGGGTAGACTCTCATCCTGGGCCAGGTTGGTCTCTGCCCTGGGGTCTGTCCATCTCTCAGCTGACAGGGTGGACTAGGTAAGAGCAGCTCTGAGGTCCCATGGGCCCTGACGTCTCTGATACCAGCTCACGCCTTCTCCTTGTGGCCTGCCCCTTTTCTTCCCGAGTCAGCTCCGTGTACAGCCCTGTAGGGCTCACCTGTGGGGTCGGGCGGAGTTACCATCCTAAGTGATAACCCCTGGGTGAAGGTAGTTTCTTTGTTTGAAAGAGACTTCAGACCATAGTAACAGTTCTGGAATCCTGTGGATATGAAGGAGTGGCTGTAAAAATAGTCTAAGGGGAATGAAAAATGAATTACTTCTATTTCTTGCCTAAAACCCTTTGGCTGACCACTTGGAGGTGTGGGCCAGCCCACGCAACTTGCTCTCACTCACTTGGCTTGTGTGTCTGGTTCTGGCTGGTTTCACTGTGGGCCCTAACTTCTGGGCGTAAGATGTCCCTAGGACAGACTTAGAAGGGCTTTGGGAGTTGTCACACGAGGGCTTAAACTGGCAAATGTGCGGTATGAAATGAGCGCCTTGTTTCCTTTTCTCCTTTCTTCTCGAAGGAAATTGAAACCAGAACTTAGTTTCTTGTTCCCTCTGCCTGGAGTTTGAAAAAGCAGACAGCTTTCCCTCTCAGGCCAAGACCCTCCTCTTGGAGAAACTGCTAAAGACCCTGCAGTTCCAAGCCTGCGGGGGTGGGGGTGGGGGGCTGTGCACAGTGGGAGGCTGGCACAGTGCTGGGCAAGGGAGTGTGTCCCCTTGTGTCAAGAGAAGTGTCCTCTTTTTTAATATTTAAGCAATGCCTTAGTAATATTTGGAGTTACTCAGAGGCTGAGTGGTTAAGGGCCATGGCTGCTAACCAAAGATTGGTGGTTCAAACCCACCAGCTAAAAAAAATGGGTTGGTTCAAACCCACCAGCTGCTCCCTGGAAATCCTATGGGATGGTTCTGTCCTATAGGGTCGCTATGAGTTGGAATCAACTTGACAGCAGTGGGTTGGTCGGGTTGGTTTAGTAGTCCTAGTCCTTCAATAGTTTTCTCTTCTCAGTTTTCAGGGTGCTGTGGCGTGTTTACCAGGTGGTGTGTTGCTGTGTGTGCTTGCTTTGAGTTATCTATGATTCCTTCCTTCTGTGCACGTGTGAAGTGCCGGGGGAAGAGTGGATAGTATGATCTCTGAGCTCTGTGCAGCATCTAACACCGTGTCCTGTGTGTAGAGGAGAGAACAGACTACGGGGCCTGGAATGTTCCACTTGGGCTCCCTGTGACGATGGCCGTGTTCTGGTTTTGTGATGTCCCATAGGGTAGGCCACACAGCGAGGATGTCTGCCTGCTTGCTGCTCCTAAAAGCTAAATGCAGACCTTTTGGCCCGTTCTTTTTGTATTTGGGAATTGTGTGGTACTGTTGGGTGTCCTTTTGCTTAACTTTGTCATCTTGATGGAGCCTGGGAGGTCGAGGTGCATCCTTCCTGCCCCCCCAACACCAGCCCCTCGAGAGACTTTGAGAGGCGGCATGTGGAGGTCATGGTCGAGACAACGCATTTCCCTCCTGTGAGGAAGATGGGGACACCCTCTGGCCGCAGGCAGAGCGAATTGCATGGTTTTCATGTCTCCCGATGACACCATCAGTCAGACCTGACTTGGGTGCGTGGCAGAGAGTGGTTCTGTGAATCCAGGTTTACTTGCCTGTGGTCCTCTCAGATCTCTGATGCCCTAGTGTGTGGGGATGGGCCTGCTCCGTGTGATGGTGGCGTCCCCTCATTCCTGCCCTGTCTGCCCAGCAGAGTCGAGGGCCTGCTGTGTGCAGGGCTGTGGAGAGCGGCCTGGACGTCTGTCCTGGACGTCTGTCGGTGCTCTGTGGGCTCTGGCACCAAGCAGCGGGGTGGTCTCACTGGGGATTGTTGATTGCATGTGGTGATGTGGAGTAGAGAGGAACAGCCTAGACGTCTGTCCTGGACGTCTGTCCTGGATGTCTGTCCTGAGCGTCTGTCCTGGACATCTGTCCTGGACGTCTGTCTTGGACATCTGTCCATGCGCTGTGGGCTCCTGCGCTGTCGGGGTGGTCACACCAGCAGCTGTTGAGCACACCTAGGGATGTTGGGGAGAACGGAGTGACCCAGAGGCTGAGGCAGCAGACTGAGGGTGGGTGCAGGTGCCTGGGCTGGGGGGTTCACAGCACTGTGCATGTGTGCCCGAGGGTAGACCCCAGGCTCTGCTCTGTGCTTTCCCAGGTGGGGCCGGTGCTGGGCACTGGGGTCATGTTCAAGTGAAGTATTTCTGCAGCCCCTGGGCATAGTGAGCCGTCAGTAAACGTGTGCTCATGACAAGAGTGGTGATGGGATATTCTCATGAATGAATCGTAGCAGTTTCTTCTGTGAAGACTGATGGAGCCTCAGACTCCTCCTCCTCCTCCAGCACCCCGCAGCAGTGCCTCTGAGCAGAGCTGGCTCCTGGAAAAGCCTGTTGGCGGTGCTGGGTGTGGATTTGTCAGCCAGGAGGGTGGGGGTTTGAGGGGAGCAGTGGCTTGTCTTATCCCTCTTCCCTCTGAGGGCCTCGGCCTGCCCCCAGCATGCTGTGGCCTCTAGGTAGCTCTGCGGCCCTCAGCACGCTGTGTCCATCAGGTAGCTCTGTGGCCCCCACCGTGCTGTGCCCCCCCGCAGCCAGCTCCGCGGCCCTCAGCACACTGTGCCCCACAGGTAGGTCTGTAGGCTCCAGCATGCTGCGGCCCCCAGGTAGCTCTGCAGCCCCCAGCCAGCTCTGTGGCCCCCAGCACACTGCCCCCCCCAGCACATCATGCCCCCCAGGTAGCTCTGCAACCCCCAGCACGCTGTGTCCCCAGCACACTCTTTCTCCCAGCATGCTGCCCCCAGCATGCTGCCCCCCAGCACACTGTGTCCCCCAGCACACTGCTCACTGCTCCCCTAGCACGCTGCCCCCCAGCACGCTGTGCCCCAGCACACCGCGTCCCCCAGCACGCCGTGCCACCAGCATGCTGCCCCCAGCACACTGTCCCCCAGCACCGTCCCCCAGCACTCTGCCCCCCAGCATGCTGCCCCACCAGCACATCATGTCCCCCAGCGTGCTGCTCCTCTAGCACGCTGCACCCCCAGCACACTGTGTGCCCCAGCACGCTGTGCCCCAAGCATGCTGCCCCCCAGCACACTGTCCCCCAGCATTCTACCTCCCAGCATGCTGCTCCCCCAGTACGCTGCACCCCTAGCACGCTACCCCCCCCAGCACACTGTGTCCCGAGCATGCTGCGCCCCCAGCATGCTGCACCCCCAGCACGCTGCCCCCCCGCCCAGCATGCTGCTCCTCAGCAGACAGCTTCCTCCCCGTTCCCCAGCCTTGCACAGGCTCCACCCGCTGCCATTCAAGTTTTAAAACCTGCTGCCTGCAGCCTTGTTCAGAGCCCTTCCGTGGGAAGGTCAGTGCCCACACAGGCCCCTGCCTGGGGATGGGGTGAAGTGGGGCTGGCTCTGACTGTGGAACCCTGCTTTAGCAGTTGATGCCTCAGCAACAGAAGGAACTCTCTGGAAGCACTGAGGTGTGCCAGCTTTGGGTTCCAGCTAGCTTCCTTCCGTCTCCTGTGAGCGTAGATTGAAAAGTTCACCATGGAAGGCCTGAGTCAAGGCTTTCTGCTGAATTTGTGCAGATCTGACTTGTGGAGCTGAGGAGAGGGGAAGGATACGTTAACAGGTCAACGTATGTTGGTGTTTTCTCTTGTGTGTACGTGTAATGGGAAGTCCGGGAACTGAAGTCCGCACAGCTCCTGAGGTCATCTCACCACGCGTTTGGAGTTGGGGCTCCTGTGGCATAGTGGACAGCCACACTGGGCAGTCGCTGAGCCGGGCGAGGCGCTGTGGCCTTCAGTTTGTGAGGATTCTGAGCCCAGTCATCTGTGGAAGTTGGGGCATCAGCACTGCAGAACACAGCTCTGATTTAGAGGGTCCAGGTGCAGAGGTTCCAAGTAACCAGCTCACGGGAGGGTTCGAGCGCTCATTCTGGTGTTTCTGTTGAGGAAAAAAACCCGCTGCCATCGAGTTGATTCCAACTCATAGTGACCCTGTAGGGCAGAGTAGAACTGCCCCATAGAGTTTCCAAGGAGTGCCTGGTGGATTCCAACTGCTGACCTTTTGGTTAGAAGCTGTAGTACCTGGTAAAGAAAGGTTGAATGAAATTGGAGCTTGGACCTTCGCTGTCCTTAGAAGCCAATAGATTTAAAGTGTCAGGAGCAAACAGACTCTCCTGTGTGTCCCCCCTCACAGGCTGGCGTTGCTAACTGCTGGGCACCTTTCCTCTGCCCTTGTCTCTCCACAGCTCTTGTACTTTAAATACCTTAAGTCTTCCTCGCGGTCGTTCTGGCTGCCCCCAAGACACCCAAGATTCTCATAATTGTTCAATTTGAGATGACCCGTTTAAAGTTGTCATTTTTGTGGGTCAGAACCAAAAGCTTCCTAGAGATCACCAACCTGGTAAGATGGGCTGTTGTCGACGGTACCATTTAGAGAGAAAACTTTCCACTTTAAACTGGTCCGTGGCTGAGCAGTTGCTGGTAGAATGCGTCACAGCTTCAGAGATGTTGGAGTGTTCAGGGGAGAAGTGCGACCTGGAGATGGTGGGGTGGCCTTGGCTGTGCTCAGCTCTGTGGTTAAGCCAGTTCCTTCATAAAATGTCCCGCTCAGGCCCCTGGACACTGGAAGAAATAAAAGGTGGTACTGTCACTAACGCGTAGTTTTAAACCACAGTTCTGTAAATGTTGCACAGTGAGTGTGCATCTGAAATTACCTCGAGAACTAGAATGCTTAGTTTTGTCAGAAACGACTCTTTCTCTCCAACTTCAGTTGTAAGATCTTAAAACCTTTACTTAAGAATAAGTTTATACAAAAGATTCCAAGACGTGGAGGAAAGTTTGTTTTGTTGTAAATCATCTGTCTTGACCTCCTGTTAGGAAGCACCTGGGCAGCAGCTTGGCGTCAGGGTGAGGGGACCGTGGCTCCTGCCTCCTGTCCGTGATGTCTCCAGGATGACGGGGCGAGGGCCGGGGCGAGGGCAGCTGCTCGCTCTTTAGCCCCCGAAGAGCTGAAGAAGTGTGCTCTGGAGGTACGCTGTCCCAGGCGTCAGGGTGAGGGGACCGTGGCTCCTGCCTCCTGTCCATGGTGTCTCCAGGAATACGGGGCGAGGGCCAGGGCGAGGGCAGCTGCTCGCTCTTTAGCTCCCGAAGAGCTGGAGAAGTGTGCTCTGGAGGTACGCTGTCCCAGGCGTCAGGGTGAGGGGACCGTGGCTCCTGCCTCCTGTCCGTGGTGTCTCCAGGACGACGGAGCGAGGGCCAGGGCGAGGGCAGCTGCTCGCTCTTTAGCCCCTGAAGAGCTGGAGAAGTGTGCTCTGGAGGTGCAGCCACATCAGCCCCTGTTCGAGGTGGCTCAGCCTCTTCCCTTATTCCAGGAGGGGTGCTGAGGAAGACGCAGCCAGTCTGCCCAAGGTGGTAGCAAGAGCCGCTTAGGCCTGTAAGTCATGTGATTGAAAGCCCAGTTCCTCAGCTGCACTCACCGCATTTTAAGCACTCAGTAGCCACACGCGGCTGAGGGCTGCTGGACTGGGCAGTGCGGGCTTATAGGACATTTCCATCCTCCAGAAAGTTCTACCGGACAGAGCTATGCGGGAGAAATGTAGACCTCTCTCCTCTTTACCCGCTTTCACCAGCATTGCTGGCCTGGGAGTCTCTGTTCACATTTGGCTTTTAAGACCTGACATGGTTGTTTTGTGCTGTGAGACCAGTTCCAGCTTGTAATGACCCTGTGTACAACAGAACGAGACACTGCTTGGTCCTGCCCCATCCTCGCAATCGTCGTTATGCTTGAGGCCATTGTTGCAGCCACTGTGTCAATCCATCTTGTTGAGGGTTGTCTTCTTTTTTGCTGACCCTCTACTTTAACAAGTATGATGCCCTTCTCCAGGGACTGGTCCCTCTTGGTAATACGTTCAAAGTATGTGAGACCAAATCTCGCCATCTTGGCTGCTCGGGAGCACTCTGGCTGTACTTCTTCCAGGACAGACTTGTTCATTCCTCTGGCAGTCCAAGGATATAGTCAATTTTCTTTGCAGCACCATAATTTAGAGGCGTTGATTCTTTTTCGATCTTATTGTCCAGCTTCTGCATGCATATGAGGTGATTGAAAATACCATGGCTTGGGTCAGGCGTACCTTAGTCCCCAAAGTGACGTCTTTGCTTTTGAACACTTTAAAGAGGCCTTTTGCAGCAGATTTGCCCAATGCAATACATCATTTGATTTCTTGACTGCTGCTGACATAGTTATCCATATCCAGGTAAATTGACCTACTCTGGGCCGTAGTCTAGAACCTTGTTAATTGTTATGTGGTGGAATGGAAAGTGGCATCGGGGATGTAGAAGTCTGATGACTTGGTATTCTGCTTTTTTACATTAAGAAATCTGTATTGTTAAAATCAGAAAAGTCACGTAAGCAAAAATAGTATTAAAATCACAAGTAATTTTGTCATCAGAAACACAGTTGACTGTTTTGCATTGTATTTAATATTTTGTTGTTTTCAAATGTTCAGTATAAACAATGCTGGAATGAACGTTCTCAAGGGTAAACTTTTTCATACATCCTTAATTATTTTCCTTCTAAAATTACAAGTATCTTTTTTCCACTTTTAAATTGTATGTATGAGTACGTGCTTGTAAAATATTCATGCGCAGTGCAAAAGTGCCCCGAGTAAAAAGCCTGCTTTCTTTCCTTTGGCTCCCCTGAAGTCCTGTGTAGGAGGAGGCGGCTGTGAGAGCTCAGCAAGCGGCCCTTTAGAGCCCTTTCTGTGGCCTTGCATGCACATGTGGGCTAGCCATGCATAGGTAGATGGGCCCGTGGCTTTCATTTATTTGCCTTTTTACACCGTCAGTCAGCCTTGAAGGCTTTCACTTACCACTGCGTAAGACCTCCCTCCTTTGTTCCTTTTAACTGTCAGACGTGGTTCAGTGGTGAAATTCTCGTCCTCTGTGTGGGAGACCTGGGTTTGATTTCCGGCCAGAGCATCTCACGCACAGGCTCTGCTCGTCTGTCAGCGGAGGCTTGTGTGTCGTTATGATGCTGGGTAGGCTTCAGCAGAACTTCCAGTCTAAGATGGGCTAGGGAGAAAGACTTGGGGATCTACTTCCAAAAATCAGCCAGTGAAAACCCCCTGGATCACAAAGGTCCAGTCTGCAACTGATCATGGGGATGGTGCGGGACTGGGCAGCGTTTTGTTCTGTTATGCATGGTGTCGCCCTGAGTCGGGCTGATTCCACACGGCGCACAAGAAAACCACCCCCCACCACGTGCTGGTCCGTGCACCTGCCCATGTCCTCGTTCCCCACAGCCCTGCGGCAAACATGCCTCGCAGACTGTGCCTCCAGCGTTTCTGGGGTGCAGACTTCAGCAGTGCGGTGTCTGGGGCCCACGTGCTGGTCCGTGCACCTGCCCGTGTCCTCGTTACCCACAGCCCTGCGGCAAACATGCCTCGCAGACTGCGTGTCTCCAGCGTTTTTGGGGTGCAGACTTCAGCAGTGCGGTGTCGGGTCCACGTGCTGGTCCGTGCAGCTGCCCGTGTCCTCATTACCCACAGCCCTGCGGCAAACATGCCTCGCAGACTGTGCCTCCAGCGTTTTTGGGGTGCAGACTTCAGCAGTGTGGTGTCTGGGGCCCACGTGCTGGTCCGTGCAGCTGCCCGTGTCCTCGTTACCCACAGCCCTGCGGCAAACATGCCTCGCAGACTGTGTGCCTCCAGCGTTTTTGGGGTGCAGACTTCAGCAGTGTGGTGTCTGGGGCCCACGTGCTGGTCCGTGCAGCTGCCCGTGTCCTCATTACCCACAGCCCTGCGGCAAACATGCCTCGCAGACTGTGTGCCTCCAGCGTTTTTGGGGTGCAGACTTCAGCAGTGTGGTGTCTGGGGCCCGCGTGCTGGTCCGTGCAGCTGCCCATGTCCTCGTTACCCACAGCCCTGCGGCAAACATGCCTCGCAGACTGTGTGCCTCCAGCGTTTTGGGGTGCAGACTTCAGCAGTGCGATATCTGGGGCCCACGTGCTGGTCCGTGCAGCTGCCCGTGTCCTCGTTACCCACAGCCCTGCGGCAAACATGCCTCGCAGACTGTGTGCCTCCAGCGTTTTGGGGTGCAGACTTCAGCAGTGTGGTTTCTGGGGCCCGCGTGCTGGTCCGTGCAGCTGCCCATGTCCTCGTTACCCACAGCCCTGCGGCAAACATGCCTCGCAGACTGTGTGCCTCCAGCGTTTTGGGGTGCAGACTTCAGCAGTGTGGTGTCTGGGGCCCGCGTGCTGTTCTGTCCGCTTTTCAGAGCATTCGCCAATTCATACTCCCCCGCCGTTCACGAGAGGCCTGCTCTTTCAGCATTTTCATGTTCTTCATATTCCCTCCATGTGAAGTTGTTGATCACTTTTTAATTTGTTTACACTCAGCATGTTTTTGATAGAATTTCTTCCCAATTAGCTGAACCTCCTGCTAGTCTTTACTTTGTGAGTTTTTTGTTTGGGAGCTTAAGAAGGCCTTCTGGAAGCCTGAGATAGTCAAAGGTTCCCTGTGTTGTTTTATCAGTTTTTATTTAAGTTTTTCCACTTAAAAATTTAATTCTGATGCATCTGTATTTTAGAATATAGCATGAGGTAGGACTCTAGCTTCGTTTTGGTTTTAAGCTAACGTGTCATAGGGTTGGCTACAAGGAGGAGAAGACAAACAGTAACAGCAGTCGGCACACGCTGGGGATCATTTTTGAGTATAAATGAGCACACTTCCTTCGTTGCTGTGGCTGTGTGGACCGGTGGGTAGATTCCGCCCTTAAATCAACGGGGAAATGAAGGCTGTGTGCTGTACCTGGTCCAGGGGGAGCACATGGCTGGAGGCACTCCCTGGCTCTGTGGTGGTCACCTCAGTATGCAGCTTCCTAAGGCGCTGAAAGCCACTTGAGTGTTAGTGTTGACGGCAACAATGCAGAGTATTTTATTGTCTCACACTGGTTACTTGTTCAGAGGATAGCTGGCCGTCCCAGAGGTTTCTGCTAGTGTCAGATCACAAGGGTGAAACACTGTTTATAGAATGTTAACTTGTGGTGTTATTTTATGGGGGATGCAGCTCAGAAATGATAGCAGGGTCACAGCAGATGACTTACCAAAACTGGATTTGACCCTTTGCACACATTTATTGGGCGCTCCCTGTGAGCCCCTCTTCTGTGCTGCCCTCTCGTGGGTGGGTGCAGGGTGAGCCAGGGCCTGGGCTGTGTTGAATGGCTGTCCCCTAGCTCCAAGTGCTCTCTTGGCTTCTGGGCTGGCCGGCGGCCCCTTGCTCACTGCTGGTCCCCACTGTCCCTCAGCTTTCAGCCCTCCCCACCTCTGCAAGGGCTCCCCGATAATCTTCCCAGAGCTGGGGATGGCTGTGAGCAGGGCTGGATTAGCTAATAAATAGGCAGGTAAGCATGGTGCCTACCTTGCTTACCAGATCATTGTAGTGAAAAACTTCACATTTTTTCACATCAGAGATTCTGCTGCTCAGTGTGGCTGGCATCTGTCTCGCTCCCAACTCCACAGCACCTTTTTATAGAACCAAAGCCTCTTCTCAAATTTACAGTCTCTGACAGGGGCAGATGACCCAGTAGGCAAGATAAACACAGGCTTACTTGTGCTTACTTACTAATCTGTAGTGAGCAGTTTCACATGGGTTTCACTACATCTCTGATGAAAATATGGTGGAAACCACTGTGAAATTGTTCACTATAGGTTAGTAAGTAAGCACAAGTAAGCCCGTGCTTACCTTGCTTGTTGTATAATCTGCCCCTGGCTGTGGGGACTCTCCTGGTCTTCCGGCTCCAATGGTGTCTCATTCTGGTGCGACGGGCGGCCTTTGGTGGCTTTGTGCCTGGCTTGACTTCAGGATAGGCCGGAGGGCTTGCCCGGAGCCAGCTTGCCCTGCTCCATCGCAGAACTGCGCTGGTCCAGGTGGTCAGAGCGCCCTCCAAGTTCCAGGAAGGCAGAACAAAAATATCATCGATTCATGTTCTCTAACATTCACTATAAACCCGTTACCAAACCTGTTGCCGTCGAGTCGATTCTGTCTCATGACGACCCTATAGGACAGAGTAGAACTGCCCCGTAGAGGTTCCAAGGAGAGCCTGGTGGATTTGAACTGCCGACCCTTTGATTAGCAGCTGTAGCACTTAACCGCTATGCCACCACATTTCCACATTTATTGTATCAGGTGTGAATTTTCTGTTCCCTTTCATTACATATTTCAGGTAGGTACAGTGACCGGGGTGTTGTACTGATGGGACACAGCCTGAACCAGGCCTCTGTGTGGGCTTGGCATCACTCCTCACCCTGGGAACGTGGGCGCCTTCAGCCCCGTTACTAATCTCTGTGGAGTACGGAGTGCTGGTGGACGGCCCACCTTCCCTCAAGTAGGTAAATGCACGTGGGAGGAGCGGGCAGACGCTGTGCTGCGCTATGGAGCATTACACTGTGGAGTGTCTCCTGCATGCAGGACAAGTTTTCCTCCTGCTGCCCCTTTCCTGGTGTGTGTTTCACACATGCAGGACTAAAATGAAGGTGATATTACTGTCTACTCTGCAGGTGGAACCTTGTAGTGACATATTTTGTTGGTCAGTGGGAATGCCCTGCACAGCGTGTCCATTTGTGGGCAGAATCTAACACACTGGCTCCCGGTGTTCTTCTTCCACAGCTATGGGCCGTCACTTCATTATTCTGGGCCTGTACCTTTATTGGAGCCCTGGTGGCACAGTAGTTAAGAACTCGGCTGCTGACCAAAAGGTTGGCAGTTCGAATCCACCAGCAGCTCCTTGGAAACCTTGTGGGGCAGTTCTACTCTGTCCTGTAGGGTCGCTATGAGTCAGAATCGACTCGACAGCAGTGGACTTGGTTCCTTTATTATGACTTTAAACTTCTGTGCTTTCGTTGCTCTCTTTGGAACAGTCCTGGGAGGCACAGCAGAGTGTGTGTGTTAACATTTTCTGTGGGCTGGCTTTCCACGGAAGGTGAGGGACGGCACAAGCCATGTGGTGGTTCTTGGGGCGAGCCTGGGGCTGCGTCCCTGATCCACGCTCCACAGGGACAGTGCCCAAAGAAGGGGCCCAACCTGATGTCC
Source organism: Elephas maximus indicus (assembly GCF_024166365.1). Classification (NCBI taxonomy): domain Eukaryota; kingdom Metazoa; phylum Chordata; class Mammalia; order Proboscidea; family Elephantidae; genus Elephas; species Elephas maximus. The sequence continues at coordinate 5,383,150 of NC_064820.1, read as the reverse complement.
TTGCTAGCAGGGAAGGGATGCTGCTTGGGCTCTTTATCGGGGTGGACACTGACTTGCTAACCTGACTTGTCTATTTCTGTTGAAAGCATTGTTGTTGTTAGGTGCTCTCAAGTCAGTTCTGACTCACAGTGATCCTATGTACAACAGAACGAAACACTGCCCGGTCCTGTGCCATTCTCACAATCGTTGATAAGAGTGAGCCTGTTGTTGTAGCCGCTATTAGTCCACCTCATTGAGGGTCCTCCTCCTTTCCCTGACCCAGTGCTTTACCAGGCATGATGTCCTTCTCCAGAAAACGGCCCTCCTGAAGACATGTCCAAAGTACGTGGGTAGGAAATTATAGGTGATGCCTCGTACTTTAAAGAGGCCTGTTTAGCTGATAGAAAAGATGTAGTTCAACGCCTAGTATGTGGTTGGTGCTCATAACTGTTGAAAAGATAGAAGCTCTGAAAATCTTGGCATTTAGTAGATATTTTGGAAAAATTTATTGTGTTTCAGCATTGCATTACTTGTTACATTTTTGGATCTATTAAATATGGGCCTATGGTTGTGTAAATTGGAAACCATACTTGGAGGGAGATGTATTTGATTTTTTTTTTTTAACACAATAAAATTAGAGCCCAGTGGTGGGCCCGCTGACTTTGCGGGTGTACCACGAGCAGGGTGCTTAGTGTTCACTTCCTTCCACGAGAGTCTGTGGTGCTCCTGGTGGCCTCGACTGGCCTTCACACCTACTGCAGGGTGTTTGGAATGGCTCTTCCAAAAGGGGGTGGTTTTGGGAGGGGCAGGGAGGCACTACTTTGTGTGAGAGAGAATTACGGCCTGCTATTCTGTGACTGGTTGCTGCTACTGCACTAACCACTTCTTAGTTTGTCTTTATTACTCAGACGTAGAATGGAAGCAGGTGAGTTTGAGTAGTTCTAATTCTCTGGGATTAGGTAGTTGGGCTGACCCCACATCTTTGATTAAACCTTTAAACTAAAACAGGTTGACCCATCGTTCCTACGGGCTGCGGTGCTGGTCCTTGGCCCTGAACCTCAGCTTCCTGAGTGGTGGTGGCAGGGCTGGCCTCCAGCCCTTGTGGGTGGCAGCACCAGGCGGCTCCTGAGGGTGAGTGTGGCCTCAGCTTTGAGCCACTCTCCTGGAAACGCCAAGCTAGATCTGGACCCGCTCTCGCCCTCCTTATGGGGTCCTCCACAGAACAGCCCGATGTCCAGTAAGCCAGCTCTCCTCGCTCTGGGCCATTCTCTGTAGCATGGTGTGACTGTGGATACTGGATGTAGGGAGTCCTTGAGCAAGCCTTTTTGGGCCGACCTGAATGTTGAGGCCAGGGTCTCCTATATTCCCCGAGGACTTGAAAGTAGTCTTGCCTCGGGGTCCCCTCCCTGCCTCGGCCTATTGCCCAGACCTCGAGTGAGGAGCGGTGGCCCTGGTGGGTCAGGGGTCAAGGCTACAGCTGTGGTCTGTACTGGGGCTCAGGAATTGGAAATCATCATTCAGCTTTCATGGATAGGACTTTTTTTTTGAAAATTGTTTAACCATATTTTTACGTAAATAACGTGCGCATTATACATTTTTTGCTGGTCGCACAACCCTGTCAGGCTTTAATTTCCTGGGTGTGCTTTGCGCATTGTATGTGTGGGTGTATCATTTACGTGGGTGTGTCATTTGTGAAAAAATACAGTATTTGATTTTTTTTTCCCCTTAATGTGAAGTCACCAAAATGACTCTTTTTGGATAAGTTTAAGTAAATACCCATTCTCAGCTTGTCGGTATTTGTATTGACAACATTCACTGATGCTTGTCATTGGTACGAAACCACACGGGTGACCTCATTCACCACGAAGCTTCAATCCTGACGTACTTTATGAGAGAAGAAACAGGGTTCTTAACTGATGTAATGACAGAATGAAAGGTCTGGTTAAGTGTGATTAGAACTCTGCTGTGTTTTTTCTCTGTTCGTTAGACTTCATGAGGAAATAATCGACTTCTATAACTTCATGTCCCCCTGTCCTGAGGAAGCAGCTATGCGGACGGAGGTGGTGAAACGCATCGAAACCGTCATCAAGGACCTTTGGCCGACAGCCGATGTGGGTATCTCCTTCTGTGTTTTTGTCACTCATGCACCCGTCCTGGTCATCCATGAGAGACTGTGTGGCTCTCAGGGTGTGTCCAGGCCAGCAGCGTCAGCCTCACTGGGATGTGCTAGAAGTGCATCTTCCAGGCCCACCTGGACCTGCTGCGGTAGGAGCCCTGGGGGCCTCCAGGTGATTCTGATACTACGCGTGAACACGCTGCCCGAGGGAGGGCTGCCTGAGGGAGGGCTTTCCAAATCGTGTGTGTAAAAACTGTGTGGGGGACGGTGTCTGACCACCTCTAAGCCCACGAGGGGGAAGGAGAATCAAGGTCACCAGCCCAAGGCTGATTCCTGTGAGGCGGAGGTTAGACGTGTCTCCTCTCTCCACTGTCTTTACCAATTCTGACAACAACCGTTCCTCCCACGGCACTCTCTGCTTCTCTGCTGGGTTCCATAAGTCATTGCAGTGGCTACAGAGACCTCACCATACTCACTATGACGGGGTTTATTAGGGAAGGAGCAGTTACAGTTCAGGCTCAGGAACACTCAGGATGCAGCTCTTCCATCAGGACAGCCTCTCCCCAGCTGTGCTCGTGGGCACGCCTCTTGTGGCCCTCGGCCTCTGCCCAAAGGCACCCAGCTTTCTCTCTCCATGGGCCGGGAAGCCCACTGCATCATCTCCTGCTGCTGGGTCTCTGCCACTGCTTCTTACTGCCTTCAGTGTTACAGCTTCCTGTCTGTCTCCTGGTTCCAGGAGCTTCTCAGTGCAGGGATCCTGGGTCCAAAAGGCATACTTGCTCTCAGTCCTTGGTGGTGGTGGGATCCTTTCTTTCCCTCCTCTGGGGTGCCTCATCCCAAACCCAACAGGATGGCAAAATTGGCCAATCCTTTCGGTGGGCCGCAATCACTGTATCATATTATCCTGCCCAGTCACTTGGGTGGGAGTAACAAGACCATGGCTAGACACACAAAAGTGATCATTCTGGGGCGCTGTGGCACTGGGTTTTGGGTGGTTGTTTTCTTGCCTTTAGTCAACCTCAGGGCTGGAAACTTTATCCTACTCCCTACAGTGGTGTAGTGATGTGTGACACCCGGTACAGAAGCCTAGTGACGTGTGACCCCCCCACAGTAGTCTAGTGATGTGTGACCCCCCCTACAGTGGTGTAGTGATGTGTGACACCCGTTACAGGAGCCTAGTGACGTGTGACCCCCCCCACAGTAGTCTAGTGACGTGTGACATCCCCTACAGTAGTCTAGTGACACGTGATCTCCCCCGTACAGTAGTCTAGTGACATGTGAGCAGTCATGTGGATGATACTGGTTCTTTCATCACTCACCAGTCTCACACAAGTGAGCCAGTAAGTGCTGGAGCTGAGGTACATGGTGCTGGAGCACAGAGCTTGCCCTCGACTATGTTGGTCCTGGCCACACCAGTCAACATGGGCTCCGTGTTCTGATGGCTCATCTTCCTGTCTGAGAGCCTGGTGGAACCTTGCTCTTGGTGCCCTCTTTGAGAGGCTATGTGACATTCTTGGCTCCGAACTTGCATGAACCAAACGATGCCCTGGTGCTTTATTAGGACTGGAGAAACTGGGGGTTTGCAGCTGGCTCTGGAAAGCTCTCTGTTCTGAGCAGGGTTGGGGCAAGGCCAATAATTGGTTCATGTCTTTGAGTTTGTAAAAATTTTTTTCTGGGGCAGATCTTAAAGGAATCAGAGGATTTTTTAGTTGGTTGTTGGGTTGTTTTCTTCCAGCCTGCGAGATAGCTTTAATTTTCACACGTGTACCAGCAGGGCCTTTGAGCTCAGGCAATGCAATTTGACCACTTGGACTGTTGGTGTGTTTATGCCCGGCACTCTTTCTTGCAGGTGCAGATATTTGGCAGCTTTAGTACAGGTCTCTATCTCCCAACCAGGTGAGTACTGACCCTTCTGTGGGATTCACCTCAGGTTTACCTGGTGGGGGCTGGGGGGTTGTGCGCGTGAGCATACTGAGGGCTGAGCATAGGTGCCTTGTTCAGAACAAGGCTAGAAATGCCAGCTAACACAAGACACTGAGGGGCACAGGTGGCCTGGCATCCCTGGGTCAGTGGAGGGTGGTCTGGGATAGTTGGGTCAACAAAGGGCAGTCTGGGATTGCTGGGTCAGTGGCAGGTAGTCTGGGATCACCAGGTCAGCGGAGGGTGGTCTGGGATCACCAGGTCAGTGGAGGGCAGCCCAGTGCAGATACGGCACGAGCGAGCATCAGGAAATGGGACCCTCCTTGTGGTTTCATGGGGTGGCATTTTCAATATATTCTCATTTACTTACGAATGTTGGGACAGTCTTGGAACCTTTTTGCTGTTTATCTTGTCTCAAGCAGCTTGTAAGGTGCCTTCTTTCCCTGAAATTGCTCCCTTGGTGGAATTTTGTTTGGGCCTCTGAAGAGGCTGCTTACCCCAGGGGAGGGTGTTAACTACTTGGGGAGGGGAGCAGGACTTAGAGGAACTTCTGCTTCTGTCCAGTGACATCGACCTGGTGGTCTTTGGAAAGTGGGAGCGGCCGCCTCTGCAGCTGTTGGAGCAGGCACTGCGGAAGCACAGCGTGGCCGAGCCGTGCTCCATCAAAGTGCTGGACAAGGCAACGGTGAGTGCGGCCTCGCCCTGGCCCCGTGCCCTGGCGCACCACAGCCTAGGCCACCACAGCCCTGGCCCACCATGGCCCCGGTCCTACGCCCCATCCCACCACAGCCCTGGCCCACCATAGCCCTGGCCCACCACAGCCCAGGCCTCATACCCCATCTCACCACGGCCCTGGCCCACCACAGCCCCGGCCCACCATGGCCCCAGTCCTATGCTCCGGCACACCACAGCCCTGGCCCCACACCCTAACCCATCACAGCGCCGGCCCACTACAGCCCTAGTCCTACGCCCCATCCCACCACAGCCCTGGCCCACCACAGCCCAGGCCCCACACCCCATCTCACCACAGCCCCGGCCCACCACAGCCCCGGCGTACCACAGCCCAGGCCCCACACCCCATTCCACTACAGCCCATGCCCCACACCCCATTCCACCACAGCCCAGGCCCACCACAGCCCAGGCCCCACACCGCATCTTACCACAGCCCCAGCCCACTACAGACCTGGCCCGCCACAGCCCAGGCCCCAACCCTATCCTATCACAGCCCTGGCCTACCACAGCCCCAGCCCCATACCCCCCCCCCCCACAGCCCCAGCCCACCACAGCCCAGGCCCCACACCCCATCTCACCACAGCCCTGGCCCACCGCAGCCCTGGCCCACCGCAGCCCTGGCCCCACACCCCATCCCACCACAGCCCTGGCCTACCACAGCCCCGTCCCTACGCCCCATCCCATCACAGCCCTGGCCCCAAGCCCCGTCGTACCACAGCCCCAGCCCACCACAGCCCTGCATCTCAGCCCACCACCCCAGCCCACCACAACACTGAACTCTGGCCCTGTGTCCTAGCCCACCACAGCCCCACACCCCAGCCCCATGCCCTGGCCCACCACAGCCCTAGTCCACAGTAGCCCTGCGCCCTAACCTACCACAGCCCTATACCTTGGCCCTGTGCCCCAGCCCTCCACAGCGGGCCTCCCCAACTGGCCTGTGAGTACCGTTTTTCAGCACTTGTTGGTTACAGTCTGCAGCCTTCTCTACTTCTGGTTTGAGCATGCCTGCACTTTGGTTGTGTAAGCATGATCACCAACACCGATGTGTTAGCAACAGCCTGAGCTATGGAACTGGTGGGGTCGTGGAGGGGTCGTGGAGCTTTCTTGGCAGTATAGGGTGTGGTGGTTCTCCTTTGTTGGGATGAGTGAGGAAAGGAGAGCCACACCTGAGACAGGACGCTGACCGTCAGTGCTGCTGCCACGGGGTGCACAGCTTCACGGTCAGACTTAAGAAAGAAAAGCACTCATGTCTCTTTGTTGTTCAGAAGAGGTGCATATAGGAAAGCCTCTTTTCTCAGGGACAACTTGGAAGATGAGATGGCTTTTGCTGTGTGCTTGTCAAGATTATTACTTTAAGGCCAGACCCTGTAAGTGACCTGCCTGTGTGACACTGCTAGCTTGCCTGTCCTGTAGGCCGATGTTTCGTTTTCAGATGGGCACTTTGTCTTACATGAAGCTTCACCAATATCCTTCTGGCTGTTGAGAAGCTTGCTGGAAGCTAAGGTGGGAGGTTGATCTTGCTGACGGGAGTAGCAGCAGGACATTTCTGGGTGCTCACTACTTGTTGGGGTGCGTGTTTAGACTGTATGATGTAGGCATTGAGGCGTGCACTGGGAGGAAGTGAGCATATTAGTGCGTGTACCTACCGTGACCCTACCGTGGGCCGATCATGACACAGGAGGTGAGTGTATTAGTGTGTGTACTTGTCGGGTCCCCACTGTGGGCTGATCACAGCACAGACGGGGGTGAGTGTGTTAGTGTGTGTACCTGCTGTGTCCCCACTGTGGGCTGATCACAGCACAGACAGGAGGTGGGCGTATTAGTGTGCGTACCTGCTGTGTCCCCACTGTGGGCTGATAACAGCACAGACAGGAGGTGAGCGTATTAGTGTGCATACCTGCTGTGTCCCCACTGTGGGCTGATCACAGCACAGACAGGAGGTGAGCGTATTAGTGTGTGTACCCGCTGTGTCCCCACTGTGGGCTGATCGCGGCACAGACAGGAGGTGAGCGTATTAGTGTGTGTACCCGCTGTGTCCCCACTGTGGGCTGATCGCGGCACAGACAGGAGGTGGGCGTATTAGTGTGTGTACCTTCTGTGTCCCCACTGTGGGCTGATCGCGGCACAGACAGGAGGTGGGCGTATTAGTGTGTGTACCTTCTGTGTCCCCACTGTGGGCTGATCGCGGCACAGACAGGAGGTGGGCGTATTAGTGTGTGTACCTTCTGTGTCCCCACTGTGGGCTGATCGCGGCACAGACAGGAGGTGAGCGTATTAGTGTGCATACCTGCTGTGTCTCCACTGTGGGCTGATCGCGGCACAGACAGGAGGTGGGCGTATTAGTGCGTGTACCTTCTGTGTCCCCACTGTGGGCTGATCGCGGCACAGACAGGAGGTGGGCGTATTAGTGCGTGTACCTTCTGTGTCCCCACTGTGGGCTGATCGCGGCACAGACAGGAGGTGGGCGTATTAGTGCGTGTACCTTCTGTGTCCCCACTGTGGGCTGATCGCGGCACAGACAGGAGGTGGGCGTATTAGTGTGTGTACCTTCTGTGTCCCCACTGTGGGCTGATCGCGGCACAGACAGGAGATGGGCGTATTAGTGTGTGTACCTTCTGTGTCCCCACTGTGGGCTGATCGCGGCACAGACAGGAGGTGGGCGTATTAGTGTGTGTACCTTCTGTGTCCCCACTGTGGGCTGATCGCGGCACAGACAGGAGGTGGGCGTATTAGTGTGTGTACCTTCTGTGTCCCCACCATGGGCTGATCACAGCACAGACAGGAGGTGAGTGTATTAGTGTGCGTCGTGTCCCCACTGTGGGCTGATCACAGCACAGACAGGAGGTGAGTGTATTAGTGTGCGTCATGTCCCCACTGTGGGCTGGTCATGGCACAGACAGGAGGTGAGTGTATTAGTGTGTGTACCTGCCGTGTCCCCATTGTTGGCTGATCACAGCACAGACAGGAGGTGACTTTATTAGTGTGTTTTATACCTGCTGTGTCCCCACTGTGGGCTGATGACGGCACACACAGGAGATGAGTGTATAAGTATGTGCCGTGTCCCTGCCATGGGCTCATTGCGGCACACACAGGAGGTGAGTTGGCTGAAGCCATGGCACACTCATCTTGCTAGGAATGGGGTGCTGCTGTAACAGGTAGCTAAAACATGGAAGTGGTTTTGGGATTGGGTAATGGGTACAGGCTGAAAGAGTGCGTTGTAATTGACTTGTTTTTAACGGTTTTGGGTTTTTGGAGTAGTAAAAACCTAGATTACATCGAAGACAGTCTTAGTAGAATTATGGATGTCAAAGAATTTTGGTGAGGGGTCAAAAGGAAGTGAGGAGAGCCATAGAGATAGTCTGTATTGTCATGGTGCTAGCAACCAAATGTTGCTAGAAATGTGGACGTTAAATGTGCTTCTGGTGATGCTTTAAAAGGAAATGATGAACATGTGACTGAAAAATGGAGGAAGGGAGATGCTTTTTATGCAGTGGCAAAGAACTTGTCTGAATTATGTTCACATGTTTGGTAGAAGGTAAAACTTGTAAGTGACGGACTTGGATATCTGCCTGATGAGATTTCTAAGCAAGATCTTAAAGAGGCTGCATGGTTTCTCCTTGCCACTTAAATAAAATGCAAAAGGAAGGAGATGGACCAAAAATGCACTGTGTGAAATGAAAACAGAACTTAAAGATTTGGAAAATTATGTCGTACAAACTAAGGACACATGTCCTAGAAAGATCACCAAGAATGTTGCTACACAATCTTTTGGTAAAGAGATTAAGCCTGTGATCGATAGATCTAACCTGCTACCACATCAGAAAACCCATTAGCTTAGACTAAAGGGGACAGAGAAATGACAAAAGGAAAGCTGTGTGCTTCTTGTAATTGTGCAGGCAGGAATAGGCCAAAGGAGCTACATCTGTTCTCTAAGAAAAAGAAAAGGACCATCCCTGGAGTAGCTCGTAGATGAGCAGAGCTGTTGGAAGGAGCACGGGAAGCAGGGGCTTCTTGGTTTCAAAGGGTGGGGTCACAGTCTCCTGGATCTTAGGTTTCAAGAGTCAGATCTTGACCAACTCAGTTGTGGAGTGTGGGGGTGCCATTAAAGTGTGCTAGGGGATGGGGTCACTGCCCAAAGCTGAGAGGGCGAGGTTATCATGCCCAAGGGGCAGAAGAATGGGCCAGCTACTGGGGCTGAGGCGGTGGGGTTGACACTAAGATGGACTAGGAGAATGGGGCTGCCCAAAGCCCAAGTAGCAGAATTGGTGTCCCAGTGGGCCTGGAAGGTGGACCTGAAGCCCAGGGCTGAGGGGCGTCCACCCAGAATCCAAAGGGCATGGCTAACACCCAGAGCATGGAGGGCAGGGCCAATGCCCAGATGGTCTCAGAGAAGAGAGGATTATTTTCAAGCCTTGGGAGCTAATGTAAATTGTTCTGCTGGGTTTTGAACTTGCTCAATGCCTGTTACCCCTTTTTACCTTCCAGTTTCTCCCATTTGTAGTGGAAATGCCTGCCTGGTGCCTGTTCCACTGTTGTATTTTAGAAACAGATATGGTGTGGCTGGCGGATTCAGACTGCTGACCTTTGGGTGGAGGGACCCAAAGACCACGCCTGCTGTCCTAGGGCGGCCACTGCAGGACGCCCAGGCATTGCATGGCGTTGAGTGACTGCACTGTCTGAGCCCGCACAGCCCTCCCCTCTGAGGTGTGGACTCTGCAGGATGCCCAGGCGTCACATGGCATTGAGCGACTGTGCTGTCTCAGGCCACACAGTACTCCCTGTTGTGGTGTGGACTCTGCAGGACGCCCAGGCATCACATGGTGTTGAGCGACTGTGCTGTCTCAGGCCACACAGTACTCCCTGTTGTGGTGTGGACTCTGCAGGACGCCCAGGCATCACATGGTGTTGAGCGACTGCGCTGTCTCAGGCCACACAGTACTCCCTGTTGTGGTGTGGACTCTGCAGGACGCCCAGGCATCACATGGTGTTGAGCGACTGCGCTGTCTCAGGCCACACAGTACTCCCTGTTGTGGTGTGGATGCTGCAGGACGCCCAGGCATCACATGGCGTTGAGCGACTGTGCTGTCTCAGGCCACACAGTACTCCCTGTTGTGGTGTGGATGCTGCAGGACGCCCAGGCATCACATGGCGTTGAGCGACTGTGCTGTCTCAGGCCACACAGTACTCCCTGTTGTGGTGTGGATGCTGCAGGATGCCCAGGCATCACATGGCGTTGAGCGACTGTGCTGTCTCAGGCCACACAGTACTCCCTGTTGTGGTGTGGATGCTGCAGGACGCCCAGGCATCACATGGCGTTGAGCGACTGTGCTGTCTCAGGCCACACAGTACTCCCTGTTGTGGTGTGGATGCTGCAGGACGCCCAGGCATCACATGGCATTGAGCGACTGCACTGTCTCAGGCCACACAGTACTCCCTGTTGTGGTGTGGACTCTGCAGGACGCCCAGGCATCACATGGCGTTGAGCGACTGCGCTGTCTCAGGCCACACAGTACTCCCTGTTGTGGTGTGGATGCTGCAGGACGCCCAGGCATCACATGGCGTTGAGCGACTGTGCTGTCTCAGGCCACACAGTACTCCCTGTTGTGGTGTGGACTCTGCAGGACGCCCAGGCATCACATGGTGTTGAGCGACTGCGCTGTCTCAGGCCACACAGTACTCCCTGTTGTGGTGTGGATGCTGCAGGATGCCCAGGCATCACATGGCGTTGAGCGACTGTGCTGTCTCAGGCCACACAGTACTCCCTGTTGTGGTGTGGACTCTGCAGGACGCCCAGGCATCACATGGCGTTGAGCGACTGTGCTGTCTCAGGCCACACAGTACTCCCTGTTGTGGTGTGGACGCTGCAGGATGCCCAGGCATCGTATGGCGTTGAGTGACTGCTCTGTCTCAGGCCACACAGCGTTCCCCGTTGTGGTGTGGACACTGCAGGACGTCCAGGCATCTCATGGCATTGAGCGACTGCGCTGTCTCAGGCCACACAGCCCTCCCCGTTGTGGTGTGGACGCCGCAGAGACGCACAGGCATGCGTAGTGTTGAGCGACTGCACTGTCTCAGGCCACACTGGCCTCCCTGCTGTGGTGTGGATGCTGCAGGATACGTGGGCATTGCGACTGCGCAGTTTCAGGCTGCATAGCCCTTGCCTCTGAGGTGTGGGCTCTGCAGGATGCACAGGCATGCGTGGCGTTGAGCAACCGCACTGTCTCAGGATGCACGGCCCTCCCTGCTGTGGTGTGGATGGTGCAGGACACACAGGCATGCATGGTGTTGAGCCAACCACGTGGTCTCAGGCCACACAGCTGTCCCCACTGTGGCGTGGATGCTGCAGGACACACAGGCATTGCGTGGCGTTGAGCGACTACACCGAGGCCACATGGCCCTTGCCTTTTTGGCCATGGGGTGTGTGTGCACCGTGTGGGCAATCAAGAGGGCTCATCCCCCGTGTCCTCTTGGGACACCCTGCTGTGCCTTACAGCACCCACTCTGTGGGTCGCAGTGAAATGCCATCATGCCCAGCAGGCAGAGGGGAAGGGTGTGTTTCAGGTGAAAGCGTGTGTATTTTGAACACCCACCAAAAAATAAGTATTCTCTAGTGTAGCTATTAATTTCCTAAATTTGGGGGTGTAGCCTGTGTATATGGCAGTGTGCAAGTGTAAGGCAGGTGGGAAGCATGAGTGTTTGGGAAAGTGTCTATGGGTGTGAAGAAGGGGCTTCCCGTGGTGGCCATGTGGTCCTCGAGTGCCACCTGCCGGCAGACTGTGCCCCGCTGAGCAGGCCCCGAGCAGCCTGGGCTGCTTCGAGACACGCACACGGTGATGAATTCTCCTGGAAATCCGCAGCCACAACAGGCACTGCCTGGCGAGGACGGTGACTCCGCATGGTGGCCATCGGCACAGACCGGCCCTCCTGGCACTAGTGTGTCCTCTGGGCAGGGGCCCCCGGGTTTATGTTTTAAGCTCCGATTCAGGCGTGGGCTGAAAGTGTTTTTATGCTGACTTTTCCCCAGGCTCTTTTAAACCTTTCATTGGACCCTGACTGTAGGTGCAGGGAACATTGGTTTTCATTCCTTCCTGGTGGAGGAAACAAAACCTACCTTTTTCTCCTGAAAGGACAGAATTTGGGGTGGGGGGAGGGGGTGGTTTGTGGTCTGAAGGAGTCATGCTTGGGCAGCTTTTGTGAGGCTGGTTTTCAGAGTCTTTTTGGTGACAGTTCTCATCGATGTGGGTATTTCCAAAATAGCCTTTTATTCTCTGATGTGTAAAAATTTTTTTTTTATTTTAGTTAAATGCTGTGAAAGAATGAGAACCCAAAGTAGACATGTTTGGAGAAATATTATCAGTACAAAGCATTTTAAAAACGGCTTGGAGGTTACTTTGAATATTTTCAGAAATTCTCCCAAACATGACTGCGGAGGACCAAGAGCTGCCTGCTGCCCTGTGCCTGAGGCCACTGTGGCGGGAGCTGGCTGCACAGGGGAGCTTGGGACCTGGTGCTGGGGCCTTCCTGCCCACCTGCCTTCTGCACCTGTCCCCTGCTGCTCCCCCATCACAGACAGGACGCAGTGGCCGCAGTTGGCCCCGTGGTGGGGGCAGACAGGCCAGAGGACAAGCTTTTGGAGGGACTGGCTTGCAGGGCCCGGTGAGGGTAGTGCCTGGCAGAGTCCCCTTCTTCTCATCGTTACGTGTAGGGGTGGGTGATCTCTCAGTCCCTTTTGAGAGTAAGGAAAAACCACTCCTCTGTGCAGCTCAGGAAGTGCTTGGTGGATATTAACACTCACTTTCCAAATGCCATCTTTGCAGGTTCCGATAATCAAACTCACCGACCAGGAGACGGAAGTGAAAGTTGACATCAGTTTTAATGTGGAGACTGGCGTCCGGGCAGCCGAGCTCATCAAGAGCTACATGAAGGTCTGTCCTGCCCTCCGTGCCGTGGCCGGGCTCTGCGCGACACTGGCTGACCTGCTCTTGTGAATGCCGCTGTTTAAGCCTACTGTGGTGGCCTTGAGTGGTAGAGGGTGGAGCAAGATCATGCATCCTGTGCCGCCATTTCTAGGGGTGCCTAGACGTGATGTGCCGCTGGGCTTCAGACCTGCATTCTGTCGGTGGCCATTCACAGAGCTGAGCCTGGTCGTAGAGAGCTTCGGAGCTTTTTTTCTCCTTATTGCAAGCCGGCGACTGTTGGCAGATCAGGCCCTCAGGAGCCGACTGAGCTCCATGTGCTTCCTACTTCTTCACCAGGGACTGTGTATGCTGATGGAGGGAGGGGAGACTTGTTTCTCACACTGACACGTCGTGAGCACCACTGTGCACACGGGCTAGTGGGACCGACATACTTTCGTGCCATTGTAGCAGGAGTGGCGACATTCTGAAGGCGAAGCTGCCACCTTGTTCAGATGCGGCTCTTCTCACAGACCTCGCTCGTTTCCTTTCCTCCGCACCACCGTTTCTCTGTAGGGTTGTTTCCTCCCCAGCAGAGCACCCTCACTGACAGCCCCCTTCTCCAGCACCCTGCATGCCTGCCCCCTCTCCTCCCACCCTGCCCTTCTGGAAGACCTGTCCGCTGGCTCATGGTGATGCCACTGCCACTGCCGCAGACTCTAGTCCCTACCCCCATTGCCTGCGTTTCATCTCGGGTGGTGGGATGTTGGGACTGGCCCTGGGCCTCCCCACGTCTTTTGCTGCCCCCCCAATGCCTGCACACCTTGGGCCAGCCACGTGGACCTGTGGGCATGTGACTGTCAACACGCTCACTGGTCTTCCCTGGGCACCTTTCTGCCTGCAGACACTTCCCAACAGGCTGAATGGTAACCTGGGGTGGGGGCCACATCTGGATTGTAATGAATCCTGGTGCTTCAGGCAGTTCTCAGGCCCCTGAAGTGTGAGGGCAGCTGGGCTCAGCCTTCAGACGGGCAGTGGGCTTGACGAAACTTCTACATGTGAAACTTGCTGTGTGGAGTGTCCTTGAAAGCGTATTAACTAATCAGTAATGGATCTGTCTTGTCTTCTTTTTGGGATTTACAGAAGTACTCGTTGCTGCCGTACTTGATTTTAGTATTAAAGCAGTTCCTCCTGCAGAGGGACCTGAACGAGGTGTTCACAGGTGGAATTAGCTCCTACAGCCTCATTTTAATGGCCATCAGCTTCCTGCAGGTGCGTATGCCTTCTGGGTGCTCAGGTCTCCCCGGCAGCCCTGGAGGCCCTTCTGGGGCCCGTTTGGGCCATAGGTCATGGAGTAGAGGTCAACTTTTGATTTTAAGAACCTCCTTGGGTCTTGTTCCTTGGAGCTGATTTGTAGCCGATTCAACACTTAGAGCAGGGAGGGCTCATCCGGGTCCATAGTTGACTACCTGTCGATCCAGATTCAAGGGAGAACTCTTTGTACCTTTAAAAAAGATGTGTACCCTCAGAGAGGTAAAAAGCTATGTTTCTGGGTGCTTGGCTGTGTTTATGTTACAAGATGGTTGCAGAGCTGAATTGGGCACTTTATATGGTAATAAAATTTAAAAGCCAGCTTTCTCACGTCAACAAAACATCAGTATTTTGCCTCAAGTCATATAGTGTTTGTCTTAGTCATCTAGTGCTGCCATAACAGAAATACCACAAATGGATGGCTTTAACAAAGAGAAATTTATTTTCTCACAGTCTAGTAGGTTACAAGTCCAAATTCAGGGTGTAGGCTCCAGGGGAAGGCTTTCTGTCTCTGTTGGCTCTGGAGGAAGGCCCTTGTTCTCAATCTTCTCATGGTCAAGGAGCTTCTCAGCACAAGGACCGTGGGACCAAAGGACGCATTCCATTCCTGGTGCTACTTTCTTGGTGGTAGGAGGTTGCCCATCTCTGCTTGCTTGTTTAATTTCTTTTATATCTCAAAAGAGATTGAAGATGCAACCTATCCTGTAGATTGAGTCCTGCCTCATTAACACAACTGCCTCCAATTGTGCCTCACTTTAACATCATAGAGGTTAAGTTTTACAACACATAATCCCATAGGATAATTACATAATAATGAAAATCGTGGCCTAGCCAAGTTGACACATATTTTTGGGGGGCACAATTTAATCCATAACACTTACCTAAATGCTAATTGCTTGAGGTATGGGTAAACTGTACATCTATTTGTTGTAGTTGTTAGGTGCTCTCGAGTCTTTTCCAACTCATAGTGACGCTGTGTACAACAGAGAGAAAAACTGCCCGATCCTGTGCCGTCCTCATGATGGTTGTTATGCTTAAGCCCATTGTTGGAGCCACTGTGTCAGTCTATCTTGTTGAGGGTCTTCCTCTTCTTCGCCGATCTTCTGCTTTACCAAGCATAATGTCCTTCTCCAGGGACTGGTCCCTCCTGATAACACGTCCATCCAAAGTATGTGAGACGTAGTTTTGCCATCCTGGCTTCTAAGGAGCATTTTGGCTGTACTTCTGTATTTCTGTTTACATATAAGATATAATTTTGTTACAGCTGTATTATACTTCTTTGTACACATAAAATAGCCTCTAAGTTCATTGAAACCATAGTTGTTCATTTACATCTTCTCTAACAGGGTTCTCCGTTGTTTGCAGGGCCCTGCCTGTGTGTTTTAGGTGCACAGCTGTGTTCTTCCCTGTTTATCCCTGGTTTTGTTCTGTGGTTGTGCTTAGCCAGCATCTCACATCTGGGATTTGGCACTTTTCTCACGATCTTTAATACTGCTGATAGTATTGCAGCCAGTCACCCCGGGGTAACTTCGTGGCTTCTTAGGCCCTGTCTTTGCAGAGTGCGTTAACCACAGGGCGGAGGATGTCCCTGCCAGCTTCCTGACAGCTGGCCATCCACGTTCACCTGCTGTTTCCCTCAGTTTTCTGGCCCGGTTTTGAGCTAAGCTCAGCCTCCTGCCCTGAATGCATTTCTTCATCATTCCTGACGTGAACCACTGCAGCAGCCTTATAGTTACGGCAACTGCTGCTTACTGTACCAAGCACATGGCATGTGCGGCACTGGGCCGTGTGCCCCTTGCATTGGCTCAGGGTCCATGCACCGTCCACGATCTTGCAGTGAGTGTGGAGGGGGTCCATCTTTGTCTACATGTCCCCTCCTGCCTTCATGGTGCCTGAGTCCTTTGTGCCCTGAGTCATGACTGTTGTCCTCTGAGCTCACCTCAGGCTCGCTGGAAGGAAGATAGGTCTTGCACCTGAGGCTTGCAGGTGTGCAGCTGGGGACAGAAGGCAAGGATTCAGGTGGGGGTAAAGGTGGAGCAGGAAGAAGAACCCACACTTGTACCCTGGAAACCCTCAGGTCCCCAGAAGCCAGGGTTCCTCTGAACATCAGTGCACTTGAGGCCTTAGGAGAGGCCTTCCCAGCGGCGCTGTATGTCAGCCTTCAAGTCCTTGTGCTTTTGCCAGGACTCCACCTATGTGTGGACTTGGTGGATGTTCCGTGTCTTTGATCCTAGCTGAGAGCCAACGGCCACATGTGGCTAGAGAGCCAGCTCCGAGTCTTAAACATTGCCTGTTTTAAGCATAAATAGCCACGTGCAGGTCTAGACTGGTGAGTTGTGACTGCTGCCTCTGACTCCAGGGCTGGCCGTAGTACGTCCTTCACCTGCCTGAGGGATGTGCGGCCCTGAGCTGGGCCTGATAGTGGCCTGGATGAGAAGCGGGTGCAAGTTTGCCTTTAGCATTACGAGGCGATGCTGATCACCTGTGCACGTTAACGTTGACGAGCTCACACTGGTTCTGTGTGGTACTGTGACTCGCTCAGTGGGTTCCCTTTCAGAATAATGAAATTACATCTACCTACTGAGTCTCTGTAGGCCATGGTCCGCTTGTTTACAGGATTGGGAACTGGCGGTTAACCAGGCACCTGTGTTTGTAGGGAATTACCGTATAGATCACCAATTTCAAAGAATTAAAGTGTCAGATGGAAGTTCGGAGGACAGTGTTTAATTTCTGTCCAGTAGCCTTTATGGGCCGAGGCTGTTCAGGCTCTGGGCAGGCGGCCGGGCCGGCAAGGGACTGGACAACACGCAGGGCTGCCCGGGGCCTGCGGGCCGGCCTCTTGACATGCACTGTCCCCCAGAGGGACTTGAGCCCGACCCCACAGTGCCTGCGTTGCTTTATAGTTGCATCCGCGAATTGATGCCCGGCGAGCGGATGAAAACCTTGGGATGCTGCTGGTCGAGTTTTTTGAACTTTATGGAAGAAATTTTAATTACCTGAAAACCGGAATTAGAATAAAAGAAGGAGGTGCCTACATCGCCAAAGAAGAGATCATGAAAGCCATGCCCAGTGGGTACAGACCGTCAATGCTGTGCATCGAGGACCCTCTCCTGCCTGGTGAGGGCACGCTGCGGGGGGTGGGGGCCTGGGGAATGTGGGATCAAGGACCCCTGCTACCTGGTGAGGGTGGGGTTGGGGGGGCATCAGTGCAGGAGGTGGGGGACTGGGGAACATGACACTAAGGACCCCCTGCTGCCTGGTGAAGGCATCCTCACCATGGGGGGTGCTGGGCGACTGGCGCTGCCAAGGGGCAGGGGCATCAAGGACCCCTTGCTGTCAACACCCAGGGTCATGGAGGGGAAGTGGGCACCAGCAGGGGGTTGGGGAGTAGGGAATGGGGTCCCGAAGGCCAAGGGCAGAGCGCCGCATCTTGATGCGGGTTCCTGTCATCAGAGTAAAGGGTGTCACTTTTTCAGGATTCCTCATTTAATACTTTTCATTAACTGCGTTTTTAAAAGATTTCCGTTTTCTAATCAACCAGGAAAATGTAGATGGTAAGGATTAAGGAGAAAAGATTTTCTGGTTAAAGAAATACTACTCCTCACAATAGAGCATCTGCAGCCCAGATGTGTGTGACAGAACAGTGACACACACCACACCATCCTGCGTGGTGGCGTTTCCCCAGCGTTCCCACCTGGACACTGGTGCTCCAGCAGTCGTCCTAGTGAAATGGTGCCCAGCATGCAGGCGGGTGCCACGTGGAAGGGGCCCAGGTCGGTCTCCAGCATCCCAACTTGATCCCCGTAATGTGTTTAGGAAGGTTCCTACCCCAAACTGTCCCCAGTCTTCCGACCGGAGAAATCCGTGGGCTGCACGTTTTCTCTTATTTGACATTTTTCTAGTGGTAAGTGAGGTTAACCACGTTACCCATCCACTGCACAGGTGCTTCCTGAGCCCCCGCTGGGTGTCGGGCGCTGCTGACTGCTGGTGACAGGGTCAGTGGGGTATTGGAGGGCCCTGCCGACCGCTGGCGACGGGGTCAATGGGGTGGCGGAGGGCCCTGCCGACTGCTGGCGACGGGGTCAGTGGGGTAGTGGAGGGTGCTGCCAACTGCTGGTGACGGGGTCAGTGGGGTGCTGGAGGGCCATGCCGACTGCGGGTGACGGGGTCAGTGGGGTGCTGGAGGGCCCTGCTGATGGCTGGTGATGGGGTCAGTGGGGTGCTGGAGGGCTCTGTGGGTGAACCTGCCCATGGTGCAGGCAGCTGCAGGTGAACGCGACCATGGTGCAGGCAGCTGCAGGTGAACGCGACCGCAGTGCGTGCAGGGTTCCCGTCCGCAGCCTGTTAAGTGTGGGGTGGCTTTAGGACTCTGTCATTCTCAGAGCAGTGACCTCAGTTGGCATGACAGCATTTGGGTTGGGTGGCTCCCAGGCCCTCAGTAGGGCTCATCCCTTGTGAGGGGCTAGTGGACCCCATAATGCACTGTCCCCATCTGTGTCCATGCATGGGCACACCTGAGATGGCCCCACTGGCCGCAGTGCGCACGTCTGTAGGTATAGTGTCTGCACGGCCCACCCTGGTGGCCCTTGCTGGCGGGCCTGGGACTGCTGCGTTGGGAGAGCCACCTCGAGTAACTTCATCACTGCTGGGATGCTGGCTGACCTGCCTGCCTCTCTGCTTCAGGAAATGATGTTGGCCGGAGCTCGTACGGGGCCATGCAGGTGAAGCAGGTGTTTGACTACGCCTACATCGTGCTGAGCCACGCTGTGTCGCCGCTTGCAAGGTCCTATCCCAACAGAGACTCAGAGAGGTAAGGGGAGCCATTTACCGGTGCTGAGCCTCACACCTGGCCGCGGGACTCGTGTCCATGGAGTTTGTTAGTGGGGTGTTGGGTAGTGCAAGCGGTTTGTGCTCGGCTCCTGAGAGGTTGGCAATTTAAACCCACCTAGTGGCACCATGGAAGAAAGGCCTGGCAATCTGCTTCTGTAAAGATCACAGCCGAGAAAACTCTATGGAGCACAGTTTACCCTGATACTCATGAGGTTGCCATTAATCAGGAGCAACTCTGTGACAACAAGTTTTTTTGGTCACATTTTAGTGGCATTTGAAGACTTTGGTAAAGGAAGACTTTTCAGGGATTATCATAGCTGACCATGTTTGATTAATTTATGGTCCCAAAAACTTGTTGCCATCTAGTCGATTCCGACTCATAGCGACCCTATAGGACAAAGTAGAACTTCCATAGGGTTTCCAAGAAGCAGCTGGTGGATTCAAACTGCCGACCTTTTGGTTAGCAGCCAAGCTCTTAACCACTGTGCTACCAGGTCTCCAATTTATGGTCCAGTGTTGAGAAATTTCTAATTTCAGAAGTTAGCATTTTCTTCAGGGTATTTTCTTTTGGGAGATGAATTTCACCTTTTAAAACTCTTGGACATGAAGCTTTTTCTCAGGCAGTCTCCAGTTGTGAATTTCAGCGTCTGATCCCCTCTCCTGTGCCCCTGGGGTGGGGTGGAGAGTGGAGCATGGTGAGGAGTGAAGGGAGGAATCCTGGTGGCTGTGGTGGTGGCGTTGGTGCTGCTCCTCCGAGCCCTGGGATACGGTGGCTCTGAGGCCCAGCCTTGACCCTCCCTGTACTGGGGTAAGAGTGCCCCGTGGGCTCAGGGAGTGTACCCCCCGTGATCCAGACTGTGCACCGGGCCCCTGGGCCTCCATTCACGCCCCCGCAGTGTGAGAAGGTTTATGCCTGTTCCGAGGGGGCTTCCCTGGTTAGGAATTGATTTGAACAGTCTTTGTTCTATAGGAGGACATAGGTTCAAGGACCTGGACATTGAGCGAGCCCACTTTTTCTGTACTGTGGTCTCAGAGCACTTTGGGCTCAGATGTCCTGAGTCACGGGTAGCCTGTAAAGTCACCATAGCTTTTTCACACTGTCATCACCTAGCTAGATGACATATTGTTAGAAGTATACAGCGACTGCTCATAATAGGCTCCTGTCTCCACGCTGCCCATGGCCCTCACACACACTGTCCTCTGCAGCACCTTAGGACGCATCATCAAGGTCACACAGGAGGTCATCGACTACCGGCGGTGGATCAAGGAGAAGTGGGGCGGCAGGGCCAGCCCATCGCCCGAGCTCGGTGAGAGGAGGTTCAGCCACATTGCCCTTGACTGCTGTGTGTTCCTCATGGCAGACAGCTCAGACTAAGGACACATCTAGGTTTTCCGATGGGATGCTAAGGTCTTGTCAGTGCTGTCCGGGAGAAAGATAATGTGCGCTGCCAATGTAATTTTATGGTTTATGTGAAAAATAGAAACAGGTGTAAGTAATGTTAGTAATATATTTATTCAGCCCCATATATGCAAAGTGCTAAATTTCAGCATGTAATTGAAATAAAGTTATTAGTGAGATATTTTACAGGTTTATTTTTTTGGTGCTAAGTTTGTAATTGTGTTATCTTAGTTGAGATCCTAAATGTTCATCAGAAGTATTTGATCTGTGTTTAGATTTCATAAAATTCAGAAGAAAATGTAAGTTTACATACCCAGGTTGTTCCCACCGTTCCTGTTTTCCAGTACCTAAACCAATGATTACTCTAACGTGTGGCAAGGGCTAGGGGTCTTGGTCAGCTGCTCCTGCAGCACCTCTGGTGCGCACGGCGGCTTGCTTGGCTGGTGCTGCCATGGACCACGCACCCTTGCTCAGCTTCCTGAACAGTGAGACCAGACCCATTTCCCCACACAGACAGCAGAATGAAGATGAAAGAGCGGATCACAGTCTGCAATGGGGAGCAGACCCAGAGCCGAGACCCAGGGTCACCCTACAGCCAGCGTCTGACCCTGTCCCTGTCCAGCCCCCAGCTCCTGTCCTCGGGGTCATCTGCCTCCTCTGTGTCTTCGCTGTCTGGGAGTGACATTGTGAGTGCCCTGGTCCTGCCTGCTCTGCCCTGGCCCCGCCCACTCTGTCCAGGCCTTGCGCACACTGCCCTAGTGCTGCCCCACTGCCTGGCCCTGCCCATTCTGCTCTGACCCCACCCACACTGCCCAGGCCCTGCCCTACTGCCCTGGCCCCGCCCACTCGGCCCCAGCCCCACCCATTCTGCCCTGCCTCCTGTGCCCCAGCTCCACCCACTCTGCCTTAGCCTGCTTTTACTATCTGGCCCTGCCCATTCTGCTCTGACCCCACCCACACTGCCCAGGCCCTGCCCTACTACCTGGCCCTGCCCACTCTGCCCCGGCCCCACCCATTCTGCCCCACCTCCTGTGCCCCAGCCCCACCCACTCTGCCCTAGCCCTACCCCACTGCCTGGCCCTGCCCATTCTGCTCTGACCCCACCCACACTGCCCAGGCCCTGCCTTACTGCCCTGGTCCTGCCCACACTGCCGGATCCCACCTACTCTTCCTTGTCCACACTGCCCCGGTACCACTCACTGTGCCTGGCCTCCTCCCCCTCCCCGCCTCTTCTCCCCTACATTCCCACCTACTTCCCAGGTCTCAGGTACTTTGCCCAGGTCCTGCTCACTCTGCTTGGCCCCACCCCCTCCGGCACACACTCATGCACTCCTCCCAGACCCTGCCACTCTCTTGGCCCTGCCTCTTCAGTTACATCTCTGCCCACTCCTCCCAGGCCTCACCCACTTCACCTAGTCCTGCCTCTTCCATGCTGGCTCATCCTTCCTCTGCTTCAGCCCCGCCTCCTGCACATTGGCCCCGCCCTCCATCGAGCCATGCATCCCAGGCATGCATCCCGCGCACTGGCCCTGTCCTCTGCCTCAGCCCAGCCTCCTGCACACTGGCACTCCTGCCTTCTGCCCCAGCCCCGCCACCTCCACACTGACCCTCGGTACTCAGTGACAGGCTTTCCTTTGTTTCTCTGTGCAGGACTCAGACACACCACCATGCACAGCACCCAGTGTTTACCAGTTTAGCCTCCAGGCACCCACCCCGCTGATGGCCACTCTGCCCACAGCATTGCCAATGCCCAGCAGCAAACCCCAGTCCACTGCTTCTCGAACGTTGATCATGACAACGAACAACCAGGTGTGTGCTGCTGCGGCCTCCCCTGAGGCCAAGGAGGGTCTGAGGGTGTCCCCATCCCGTGATGGTGAGGACAGGTCTGAGGGTGCCCCCTTCCTGTGATGGTGAGGGTGGGTCTGAGGGTGCCCCTCTGCCGTGATGGTGAGGGTGGGTCTGAGGGTGCCCCTCTGCTGTGATGGTGAGGGCGGGTCTGAGGGTATCCGTCCTCCCGTAATGGTGAGGCCAGGTCTGAGGTTGTTGCTTCTCTCATGATGGTGAGGGCAGGTCTGAGGGTGCCCCCTTCCTGTGATGGTGAGGGTGGGTCTGAGGGTGCCCCTCTGCCGTGATGGTGTGGGTGGGTCTGAGGGTGCCCCTCTGCTGTGATGGTGAGGGCGGGTCTGAGGGTATCCCTCCTCCCGTAATGGTGAGGCCAGGTCTGAGGTTGTTGCTTCTCTCATGATGGTGAGGGCAGGTCTGAGGGTGCCCCCTCCCGTGATGGTGAGGCCGGGTCTGAGGGTGCCCCCCTCCTGTGATGGCAAGTGTGGGTCTGAGGGTGCCCCTCTGCTGTGATGGTGAGGGCAGGTCTGAGGGTGGCCCCCTCCCATGATGGTGAAGGTAGGTCTGAAGGCTCCTCCCGACTCGTGTTGGTGAGGGCGGGTCTGACATGACACCTGGTTGACATCACCCTGGTCCAGAGCCCCTGGCCAGACCAGCTGTGGGGACATGACACCTGGCTGATGTCACCCTGGTCCAGCGCCCCTGGCCAGGCCAGCTGTGGGGACGCAGTGCCTGGTTGACGTCACCCTAGTTCAGAGCCCCCGGCCAGGCCAGCTGTGGGGACATGGCGCCTGGTTGACATCACCTTGGTCTAGAGCCCCCGGCCAGACCAGCTGTGGGGACACGGTGCCTGGTTGATGTCACCTTGGTCCAGAGCCCTCGGCCAGACCAGCTGTGGCGACATGACACCTGGTTGATGTCACCCCTGTCCAGAGCCTGTGGCTGGGCCAGCTCCATGGACATGGTGCCTGGTTGAAGGGGGTGGTGCAGAGCTTTGCCCATCAGGCCTCTGCAGAGCCTGAGTCACAGTTATTATTCTGGTCACAGCAATTTTGTTGGATCTTTGATGGCCTGTGTCACTGGTATACTTCACACAGTAAGTGGTCTTTCAGAACGTGCAGTGTTTCCGAGTCAGGATAAACCCTGAGAGGTGACAGTGAAACATGACTTCAGGGACCCTTCGTGGAGGTGACTGCTAACGGCCCCACCTCCTGTGGGTTCACGGGTCCAGCTTGAGCCCTGGGTGGTCTTCCTGCTGTCACCGTGGTGCCTCACGGGTGTTCTGTTGTTTCTTTCAGACCAGGTTTACGATACCTCCCCCCACCCTCGGGGTGGCCCCTGTTCCCTGCAGACAGGTCGGCCTGGAAGGCACTCCGTCCCTGAAAGCTGTCCACCATGTGTCTTCCCCGGCCGTGCCCTCCACCGCCCCCCACCCGCTGTCCAGCCCTCACCTGTATCATAAGGTACGTCTGGGCCCAACCACAGCGCCCCCGGCCCCTGGGACTGGTTCGTGACAGGCTGGTGCTCGGCACCTTCTCCGGAGAGAAGTCACGTCCCTCTCGGGGTTTGTTCTCTGGTCACATTTGGCCTTGTGCTTGCTGTACTTCGTAACAAAGTTTAAAAGTGCTAAGGAATTGAAGATGTGGTGTGGTTTGATGAGTTTCAAAACACTGTCTTCACGAGCTTCTCTCTTAGCTCTTCAGTTAAACTTGTCAGCATACAACTGAAGTTTGGAGTAAGCAAGGTGCACAATGAAGAATGTTGTTCCCTTTTATCTATTAAATTAATGTACATACAAAATACTTTGGTTTTCAAGAAGCGAATGGTAAAACCTAGAGCTGACATGACCCCTGTGTGTGGTCCTGCGTCACCGTATTCTCCACACCCCTGCTTCATACGCTCTGGCTTTGGACCCAGGGTGGGCAACCTGTGTTTGCTCTGCTTTCTAGAACGTTCCCAGTGAGGCCTTGGGAATCCTTTGTCAGCTTTTCTCATGGCTTCTCCCAGAGTAGATCTGGCAAAGGTGAGAAAGCAGGTGACTATTAAGTCTGTGCATGTGGGCCAGCTCTGAAGGCCGGTGTGTTGGAAAGGAGGCGATCCAGGTCTCCAGGGGACTCAGAGCACAGGGCCAGGAGGGCGAGTCCTCCACTGCTATGAGACCCTGGGGATTCAGAGTGCTGGGCTGGGAGCACAAGGTCTACCCTTGCCATGAATCCCCAGGGAACTCGGAGCATGGGCCTGGAGGCAGGGTCCCCAGTTGCCAGGAGATCCCAGGGAGTCGGCTTAGAGCATGAGCCTGGAGGCGGAGTCCCCCTTGCCATGAGTCCCTGGGAACTCAGAGTGCAGGGCACGGAGGGTAGGTCCGCCCTTGCCATGAGACCCCGGAAGCCCAGAGCACAAGGCCCAGAGGCAGGGTATCCCGTTGCCATGAGACTCTGGAAACTCAGAGCTCAGGCCCGGAGGTGGGGTCCCCCCTGCCCCTCTGTCTCACAGTCAGGCCCTGGTGCACTCTTCAGCATATTTTGCTGTATTTATGATTCCTGAGGGCCGGCTCTTCGGGCTGGTGTCATTGATCCCGGGCCGCTGTATTTGGATTTAAGGACTGAATGGCGGACATCCCTGCTTGGGTTCCACCCCGTCACCATGGCTGTTTGACTGCATTGCCGTGTTCTGTGCTGACCCAGCAGGAGAGTCGGGGTGGACTGGAAGGGTGATGGCAGTCTTCTCTCCTCACCACCTGGTCCCTTCCTCCACCCCTTCTGGGTCACTTTGCCCTGACACCCTCCTGCGTCGACCATGCTTCTCTTCAAAGGCCTGCCTTTGAGGGACTTCACAGTGTGGCGGCGCTCGGGTGACCCAGACACTGGTGGTGGCAGGCAAGGGCTGAGGGCCACGGAGAGCAGCTCCGGCATGTGTCCAGAGTCGGCCGGTGGCTGGAGGGGGAAAGCAGGGATGTCTTGTGTCTGTGGGCAGCATCCGAACGCGAGGATGCCCAGTGGACACGGGCCGGTGGTGCATGCAGCGTCCGCATGTTCTCCCCGTGTGGCACCTGATTTTGCTCCAGTGGAGACGAACACCACTCGTGGTCACCTGACCAACTGCCTGAAGAACTGAGTGTGCACAAGCCCTGTGGTTGTGGTTTTCAGTTTCCATGGACGGACTCTGCCTTGCCTTCTGGATAACAGAACCACAAAGCGGTGGCTTAAACCACAGAAACCCATTCTCTCACAGTTCTGGAGGCCAGAAGTCCAAGTTCAGTTGTCGTCAGGGCCATGCTCCTTCCATAGGCTCCAGGGCAGGGGCCTTCCTTGTCTCTCCCAGCTTCTGGTGGCCCCAGGCCTTCCTTGGCTTGTGGCCACATCATTCCAGTCTCTGCCTCAGTCTCCACACAGCGCTCTCTCCCAGTCTGTGTGTCCGTCCATGCCTTTCCTCTTAAGAGGACATTAGTCCCAAGGACCTTACGGACCCCTCTCTCCGCGCAGTGATCTTAACTCCTCCCATCTCAGTGACCCCATCTTATTGACTCTTCCCACCCCAGCGACCTCATCTTATTGCCCTCTCCCACCCGTGACCTCAGCTTATCGACTCTTCTCATCCCAGTGACCCCATCTTATTGACTCCTCCTATCCCAGTGACCGATCTTATTGACTCCTGCCACCCCAGTGACCCCATCTTGACTCCTTCCGCCCCAGTGACCCTGTCTTATTGACTCTTCTCACTCCAATGACCCCATATTATTGACTCTTCCCACCCTAGTGACTCCGTCTTACTGACTCCTCCTAGTGCAGTGACCCCATCTTATTGACGCCTCCCACCCATGACCTCGTCTTATTGACTCCTCCCACCCCAGTGACCTCATCTTATTGACTCCTATCCCAGTGACATCATCTTATTGACTCCTCCCATGCGTGGCCTTGTCTTATTGACTCCACCCCAGTGACCTCATCTTATTGACTCCTCCCACCCATGACTTCATCTTACTGACTCCTCCTACCCCAGGGACCCCATCTTATTGACTCCTCTCACCCCAATGACCTCATCTTATTGACTTCTCCTATCCCAGTGACACATCTTATTGACTCCTCCCACCCCAGGGATCCCGTCTTATTGACTCCTCCCACCTGTGACCTCATTGACTCCTCCCACCCATGACTGCATCTTACTGACTCCTCCCACCCCAGAAACCCCATCCTAACTTCACATCTGCAGTGACCCTGTCCGCACCCGTGGCCCGTCCACAGGTACGGGGCGGGAATAGGCTAGGCCTGTTTTCTGGGGCTCCAGCTCCCCCAGGACACACGGCGCTGACCTCCCTGTGTCTCTCCAGCAGCACAGCGGCATGAAGCTATCGGTGAAAGGCTCACACGGCCACAGCCAGGGCAGCAGCCACGGCTCGGTGGGCAGCGGAGGTGTGCGGCCGCCCATGGGGAACCGGGGCCACCACCAGTACAGCCGCACCGGCTGGAGGAGGAAAAAGCACACGCATACGCGGGACAGCCTGCCCGTCAGCCTCAGCAGATAATGGCACGTGGGCACTGCCGCCCGCCCACCCAGACTGACCACGGCCTTGGGCCGCGGCGGCCGTGACGAGACCCACAGCGTCCACGTGTCGGCCATGGGGCCCCCGCATCTGTGCTGCCCTCTGCATGTCCTCGTGTGGTGGCCGCGTTCATCCTCCAGAACAGTGCGTCATGCTTGTCTGTGCAGTGTGGGCGCTGTCCTCACCTTCAGTGCTGCTGGGGCTCCGGCCCGCGGGGACAGAGCGTGTGTGTGTGTGTGTGCGTACACGTGTGTGCGTGCACAGAGTCTTGTCGATTCCTTTGCAGTTTGGGTTTTGTTTTCTGTTTGTCAGAGGAGCCCCCAACATCTCTCCTCAGCGGATGGGGTTGGGGGTTACCATTGTTTTACTGCCCTCATGTTTTGTTTGAAATTCCAGAACTGTATTTCTATGTAAATATCGAAAACTTATGATTTGTGCAATAACTCAGATATTTTTTATTTAATTTCATATTTTCACGTAAGTTATATTTAAGGGAGGAGGGTTTTTTTAAACAAGCCTAGATCCTTTCCCCAGCTGCATTTTCTAAGTTGGGTTCATTGTGTCGCTGGTTGTCTGAGGAGCATCGTTACAAGTACCACAGGGGGTCGGGGGTTCATTTTGACGTCTTTCCTTTTGGTTGGATGCGTGGCCTCAGTGCGTGAGGGGGGTGACGTGCCGCGCCGACTGGACGCAAGGACGGCTGTGCCTGGACAGACGGCCCACTGTCCTGCCTGCCGCTCAGCCTGCAGTCCTGCTTGACCCCTGAGTTCTAACGTTTTTGGTTTTTGGTTCTCTTAAATAGACAACAAACCCAGCATTTAAAGTGCCAGAACTATAGCCTATTAAAGGGAGAGCAGGCTGTCTCCGTGTAAAACCTTTACAAATGTGAACTTGGAAGTGCTACAGCCTGTTCTAGTCATGTGAGCTGTAATGATGGGTCTGGTGAGTATCATTACGGAAAACGGTGCCCAGTTTTAGGAATGTGGAGAAAGGGATTATGTTGATTCCGTTGAGGAATCTGTATAGCAGTGTGCATTCGTTCTGCTAAGAGCAACTATCCGGCGAGGACTTCGCGGCTCCATGCGCCGCGAGGGAGCGTCCTAGCGTGTCCAGGAGAGCCCAGCCCGGCGCTGTGTCGGGCGGCTGGCCTGACTTCAGATGCATACAGGTATACTATGCAAGTGTGTTCTGCCCTGACAGCCACTGTCCTGTGACCTTGTTTTGAACAAGCGTGTCCCCACTCTGCCTGACCTGAGTTCCCAGAGTACCACGGTTGTCTTGAGGCTTGGCGGCATCTAGCAGGTCCTTGACCCCCTGTTGTAGGATGAGGGGTCTTGGTCCTGCTGACACTACAGGTAGGTTGAGGTTTGAAGTCCACAGTGGAGAATGCTGAGCGACAGCCGTGCCACCTGGCTGGTGTGTGGAGTGGGCGCCCACGAGGACGAGCGTGCGCTGTGTCTGCCCCGCAGGCCCTCCCAGAGGCCTTCTGGAACAGGGCAGCACGTTCTCTCTGCAGTCCTTGGCCGTCGGAGGTTACCCAGAATATTTAAAGTATTTAAGTTGTGACCCTACCGATAAAGAAATATTTGTAAACCTTGACTCATAGGCCTATTCTCATCTACTCGTTAGCAATATTGACTAACCCACACCGAGAGACCACTGCGGGGGCCAGCTGGGGGTGGCGTCCACCGTGTGCATCCTGAGCGTGGTCCTGAGGGCAGGGTCAGGCTCCATTCCAGTCGTGGGGGCCTAATGAATTGGCCTGGCCACCACTGTGGTCACGTCTGCAGGCTAAGTGAGAAGATATCATGTTTCCATTTTTTTGTGTGTGGACAACAATGTGGAAGCTAAAATTGACATATTTTTATGTAAAGTTTTTCTATTCTTTGATTTTTAATAAACTTTAGAAACCAGTCTCGGGTTTATGTTTGAATGTATGCGTTTCCTCCAAGGGGAAGGGTGGCTTCTATGTTTTCCTATTTTTAGATTTTCTAGATTAGGATAATACTTTGGCCGGTGACCTGATCTAGATAGAATTCACAAAGGCAGATGCCATTTGGGAGAAAAAATACATATTTATTTTGTCATTGGGTTGAGGTGCCAGGCTTTGTACAAGGACTGTACTAGAGAAGCGTGGAAGAAACCTGAACTTGCCCTCACATCCTGATGCTGATACGGATTCCAGGAAAGGGTTTATGCCGGGGGCCAGCCTCAGCAATGAACAGGGTTACCAGAGGAGGGGTAGAGTTCGGCGAAAAAAGAATGAGAGGTAGTGTGTCTTATATTTTCATTTTGCAGAAAAGGAAAGCCTCCTCTCTTTATTTTTTACATGGTCTTTTATATCATAAGCTTACAAAAGCATAACATCGCATGATCAATAAAGGGGCAGTACAAGATATAATCATAAACATCATTTCCCAGAGACATAATTTTCCAAGTGACACATAGTACAGTTCCGCATACACACACAAGTACAATGAGTTTTTGTTTAATTGAAGAGAATATTTTGTTGATATATTTTTACACAAAATAATAATTGACTTCATATTGCTTTACACTTATGCTTAATCTTGCAATACCTTCCACAGTTTTTATAACAATTAATCTTTTTGCAAAATCATTGTTACATAGGCTTTGTCCATCTTGTCCAGGGTGGTCAAGTTCCTGAAGCCCAGCCACTTTGGGTTACGTCATATTGTCCACGATTATGCCAAGGACAATTAGCCCAATCTCTATACCCAAAGACCAGTCAAGCGCAGCAGTGAGCGAGGTAAACGAGAAGGTTGAGCTGTAATTGGCTGAGAAATTGGCTGAGAGAACTCACTGCCTTTTGTTTTTCCACTTTTATGGGGTCATGTGTGGGTGGTGGTTTAATCACAAAAAGGGCCTTGGTAAATACCAGGATTTCACCATTCTATTCTTATTTTCCATAGTCGAGCTATTTGTTTTTCCCCTAAGACAACTTCATGTTGATCCCCAAGTAACACACGGGCTGTCCCTACCCGGGATTTCACCAGGGGATTATGAGTAGGACGCCCCCCGTCCAAAGGTCTCTAAATCTATAATGGAATTTTATGCTTATACATTCTGCTATACACAGGCTGAAAATGAAATAGAAACATAACACAGATGACAGAGATATTCCTGACTTTTCAGGAATTCTTCGATGTTTATGCTGGGGGCAGTGGGTGCAGAGAGGCTGCCCTTGCAGCCTGGCTCTTCCTGACTTTTCAGGAATTCTTCAATGTTTATGCTGGGGGCAGTGGGTGCAGAGGGGCCGCCCTTGCAGCCTGGCTCCCAGCAGGTTTACATGGTCCCGTTCATGTCCCGTTTTTGACAAGCCAACTGGTACAATGTTTCTGTGTACTTGACTTCCCATGAAACATTTATTTCTTCTACGTGTTTGTTCCATTTGTTTTAGTCAAGATCATATTTTAAAACACCGAACAGCTATGATGTAGCTTGAAATGTAGCAGGTTTAGAATTTATAAGGCAGACTATAAGGGTTCACATGGCAGTGGGTGATAGACTCTACCTGCCTGACAGAGGCTCCAGGGCTGCAACAGCCTGCCAGCTTGGTGTGAACGTGGGTGTCCTGTAGACAGTGTCCTTCCAGGGAGCACTCGCTGGGAGTCTGGCAGGTGCTGCCCGGGCCGTGGAGGAGCCCTGCCTTGTGGGTCACCAGTCCTGATGCAGGACCCTGCTTCAAAGCACGCCCCCATCTCAGTGGGGGGTGGATGTGGCAGCCCTTGGTCCTGATACAGAACCCTGCCTCATGGCCCCCACTGTGGATGCAGGGTGGATGTGGCAGGCCCTGGTCGTGATACAAGGCCCTGCCTCATGGCCCCCAGTCTGGATGCAGGGGGGTTGCAGCAGCCCTCGGTCCTGATACAAGGCCCTGCCTCATGGCCCCCAGTCTGGATACAGGGTGGATGCAGCAGCCCTCGGTCCTGTTACAAGGCCCTGCCTCATGGCCCCCAGTCTGGATACAGGGTGGATGCAGCAGCCCTCGGTCCTGTTACAAGGCCCTGCCTCATGGCCCCCAGTCTGGATGCAGGGTGGATGTGGCAGCCCCTGGTCCTGATACAAGGCCCTGCCTCATGGCCCCCAGTCTGGATGCAGAGTGGATGTGGCAGCCCTCGGTCCTGATACAAGGCCCTGCCTCATGGCCCCCAGTCTGGATGCAGGGTAGATGCGGCAGCCCTCGGTCCCGATACAAGGCCCTGCCTCATGGCCCCCAATCTGGATGAGGGTGGATGCGGCAGCCCTCGGTCCTGATACAAGGCCCTGCCTCATGGCCCCCAGTTTGGATGCAGGGAGGATGCGGCAGCCCTCGATCCTGATGCGGGGCCCTGCCTGAAAGCCCCCTGTCTTGATGCAAGGTGGATGTGGCAGCCCCCCTGTCCTGCTAAGGGGCTGAAGTGGTGGCCCCCTGGCCCGGATGTGTGGCAGACAGGCACAGCAGTGCCAGGTGACGTAAGTGCTGTGAGGAATATGGCAACTGGAGTGACAGACTGGGCTGCATTTGGATAGGATGCCCTGGAGGGCCATGGGGTGGGGCCCTCTGAGCAGGACCCGGGTGGCCCCGGGGCAGAAGTGCTGTAGACTGCCCCCCACACTCCTGGGGACTTCCAGGCAGAGGGACTGTGAATGCTGACACCCAGGTCATGGGGGATGCCTCAGGGCAGTGGACGTGAGCTGGGGGCAGGCTGTGGGGTGTCTGCAGGGACCAGTGGGGGTGAGCTGGGGGGGGGTCAGCAGGGATGTGGGTGGAGGGCAGGGCCTGGAGGCCATGGGGGGTCGTCAGGAACCAGTGGTCATATGCAGGAGCCCGGGGCCGGTGGGGTGCTAGGATTACAGGGGCATTCCCGACGGAAAGGAGACTCAGCCTAGGAACCTGGGACCATGTGGTATGGTGGGGCCTCAGGGTGCTCCCGATGGTGGGAGTGGGTCTGCAGGGGTGCTCATTACTGGCCCTAGAACAAGGACTGCCCTGTGGCACAGGGCAGGAGGGAGGGGTTTCTGAGGACAGGGGCCGTGGACTTACCTGTGCAGGGGCCGGGCGCCCTCTCTGACATACCGAGTGGACACTGAGGCACACAGGATATCGTTGCTCCCACAGCCGTGTGCTGTGACCCAGTGGAGCCCACGGTGTGATCACCTGCAACATGACCATGTTGTCTCAGGGCCTGTCAGCGCTCAGCTCAGTGATTCCAAATAAACCCTCTGTGGTCCGGTTGCTGGCCCTCGGGTGCTGTGTTTTAGCCGACACCTCTCAACGACGTGTGCAGCGGCCTGTGCACCAATAAACACAGTGTGACAGACACACCCGCTTATCTGCAGACATGTGTGCCTCTGTCAGCTCTCCCCTCACCAGTCTAACGGAAATGCTTAGCGCTTTGTCCATACACTTTCAAACTTGAAGGTTACCGCCAATCCCTAGGCGCCTCGGATGGCCAGAGGGGGCTCATGGAGAGGGATTGTGGCTGCTGTTGAGTGATGCGTGCGTGTGCACAAACACACACACTGATACACTGACACTGACATACAGACAGTCACGCACAAAGGCACACGCTGACACAAGCACACAGGCACACTGACACTTATACACACTGACACATCCACACGTGCACTTACACACACGCTGACATTCACACACACCGACACTGACAGACACACCCAGACACACACGCTCACCCCCCCCCACCCCCCACACGCACTCGAGGCTAGGTCTGGTGTTTCAGTGACTGTACCACGGCTCTGTGGAGAGGGCATGACTCACGGATAACAGACTGTAGACGGGACTTTGGACAGCCACTTGGTGGAGGCATTCACACTTACCTCTCACCGTCATTTGGCCCTCCTCCAGACTCTGGAGTCCCCAGAGTGAATTTCAGAAAAAGAACTCCACGCAGACTCTCCTGGGAGTCACCTGGGGAGGCTGGTCTGTGTTCCCGGCTGCTCGGCAGCAGAGCGAGGTTACTCAGGGTCCTTCCTGAAACTGGCGCCTCCGCAGGATGCTGAGGTGTGGCATCACCCCAAACCTCTGGACTTGGCCTGCTAGCCTGCCAGTGCTGATGGTTGTCAGTGCTGCTCCGGGCCGCTTGGATTTTGGTGAGCCTGTGAGCAGAGCCAGGTTCCGTGAATCCTGCTGTATTTCCTGTGAGCACTGTGTTTTGTGCAGTGGCTGGAGGTACTGTGGCCAGCATCCAAGTTACTCAACAGACAGGGGCTCAGACAGGCGCTGTGTCCACCACTGTCCACTGCAGCCCTCTTCACAGCAGCCCAAGTGCCTGCCACAGATGATGGAAGACAAAATGGGCCCATCCCTGCAGTGGAATACCACACAGCCATGACGAGAAATGAAGCTCTGACTCGCGCTGTGTATGGCATAGATGGACCTTGAAAACATCCCGCTGAGTGAAATATGTCAGGCACAAAAGGGCGAGTATTGTACGATCCCACTTAGGTGAAATGCCTAGAATAAGCAAATGCACAGAGACAAAAGTTTGTGGTTACTAGGGACTGTTGCTTAATGGGTACCCAGTTTCTGTTTGGGAATTCTGCTTGGATTGGTGATGAAGAAGTTTTGAAAATAAGTAGTGGCGATGGTTGCACAACAAATAATTAATGAAAAAAAGTAAAAGAAAGGGAGACGCCAATGTCTGGTTAAGCCCCTGATAGGGTTCCTAGGGCTTACAGCTGAATACGGTTTTAACTGGTACACAGAAGAAACATTTTTCAAACAGAATCTCCCATGGAACCCCAATAAGAGGTTAAGACAGGCTTGTGGGGCGGAAAAAGGGGCTTCATTTGCTTGGGCTTCTGCTCCCCTCCCCCTTCTCTAGGGTAGGGGGATACTCCGTGGAACCACTGGCATTCCATGGGACACAGCCTTAAACTGGCGCACCACCTATTTAACCCCTCTCTCATTTTATTTTTCTCAGCTCCTGTGGGTTGAGGAATGTCCCTGGGTAGCCACAGTGGTTTGTGTTTTGTTGCTAATCTAAAAGTTGACAGTTTGAACCCACCCAGCTGTGCTGCAGAAGCAAGCCTTGGTGATCTGATTTGGTAAAGATTACAGCCAAGAAAACCCTATAGAACAGTTCTAGTGTGTCACAAATGAGGTTGCCATGAGTTGGAATTGACACACTGGCGCCAGGTTTGGTGGGTTGGGAGTGAGGAGAGCGACCTGCTGTGGCCAGCAGGCTGCACAAAGGCCCATTGATCTGTCAGAGCCTGTGCCCTGGGCATGGAGCTTGCAGGGCCCCGCAAACTCCCAGGCTGGTTGCTGCACACCCCTAGAACTGGCCTTGCCCAGAAACGGAACCGAAACAGCCTGGCCTCTCTTATTTCACATCTGCTCCCAAATCTAGCTAATACCAGTACCTGAGATCTCCATTAGAATTCTTTCTCTGCCTCCTTGTGAGTGCTGGTCCAAACCGGATGCTGCTTTCACCAGTTTGCCAACAGTTTTTTCAGGCATGCCTAAGGTTAGTGTATACCCATTGCCATCGAGTCAATTCCAACTCATTGCCCCATAAAGTTTCCAGGTGGATTTGAACTGCTTACCTATTGGTTAGCAGCCAAGCTCTTAACCACTACTCCACCAGGGCTCTGGTTGGTGTATAGTTCAGTCTAAACACCTAGCCCCGAACAACTGTGGCAGGATGGCAGAGAATAACAGTGCAGCCTGCCCAGCGCCTTGCTCTGCTCATGTTGCCAGCCCAAGCTCAGGGGCTCCCCCTGCAGGCAGACCCAGCTCACATCAGACTGGGGGTGCCTGATGTGAGCTAAGGGTCTCTCCCTGCAGGTGGATACTGGGAGTGCTTGGTGTGAGCTCAGAGCCTCCCTCTGCAGGTGAACACTGGAGGGTGTGTGTTGTGAGCTCAGGG
The DNA here is from genome assembly GCF_024166365.1 of Elephas maximus indicus. Taxonomy (NCBI): domain Eukaryota; kingdom Metazoa; phylum Chordata; class Mammalia; order Proboscidea; family Elephantidae; genus Elephas; species Elephas maximus. Next base: position 5,348,691 of record NC_064820.1, on the reverse strand, counting down.
GCTCCCCCTGCAGGTGGACACTGGGGGGTGCCTGGTGTGAGGTCAGGGGCTCCCTCTGCAGGTGGACACTGAGGGTACCTGGTGTGAGCTCAGGGCTTCCCTCTGCAGGTGGACACTAGGGGTGCCAGCCCAGAGTTCAGGGGCTCCCCCTGCAGGTGGACACTGGGGGTGCCAGCCCAGAGCTTATGGGCTCCCCCTGCAGGTGGACACTGGGGATGCCAGAGCACAGCTCAGGGGCTCCCCTGCAGGTGGACACTGAGGATGCCAGCCCAGAGTTCAGGGGCTCCCTCTGCAGGTGGACACTGGGGGTGCCAGGGCAGAGCTCAGGGGCCCCCCTGAAGGTGGACACTGGGGGTGCCAGCCCAGAGTTTAGGGGCTCCCCTTGCAGGCAGACATTTGACCTGCCTTCTCCCTTGCTCTCTGAAAGTCTGCTTCTCAAATGGCCTGTAGAAAATGACTTCTTATTTTTAAAAATATCCAGTCAGTCATGTACCAACACTTGTGCAAAATGATAAAAGTGAATTACTACAAAAAATAAAGTGGAAAAAAAGAAAAGCCCTGAAAATCCGTAATGTAAAAGCCTACATTGTTTGTTATTGGATCCAGCACACCTAAAGGTGCCCTATCAAATGGCTATAAAACTTTCTAAATGCTTGCTTTCAAAATCCATCCTTACTCCTGCAGCCCATGGCTGCGGTTCATGCACTCAACCCTGGACCACTCCCCAGACTTGCAGTAGCCCAGCTCTGCCCTGACCCTAGCCATGTCTGCTTCCCACGTCCTCACCATTCTCAGGCAGGGGTTACCACAGTCCCCCAGGTGGAGCTGGTACCCTTCAGCTCTTGTAAGACTGCTGCCCTCAGGGTCCCCTGCCAGCTGTGCCACTCCCACACGGTGTGCAATGGTCCTTTCTTTGGGTAATGGGGTGTGCACATTGTGCTGTTATTCTTGAGAAAGCCTGTTTCTGATTCAGACCTTTATTAAGATCTCTCGTGCTCCTTCCCCTGGAAGACTTGGATACCTGGCTCCCACCTTCATAGATTCTGAACTTATTGGGCTGGATGGAGCCTGGGTGATCTCATGGCTGACTCAGGGAGAGGATATATTTTACTTTGCCTTTATGTGCATGTAACTGAATGGGTTTGACCAATTACCACCTCCCCTTACTAGAGTATTCTGCTCTATTCTCTTCTACACTGTTCTAATTTAATTCATTACAAGAAATGCTGGTGGCCCCACCCGTTAAGCTATTTCACAACCCAGTAATAGAGACCCATAACCCGTTGCCATCGAGTCGATTCCGACTCTTAGCGATCCTGTAGGACAGAGTAGAACTGCCCCATAGGGTTTCCAAGGAGCGGCTGGTAGATTTGAACTGCCAACCCAGTAGTGGAGAAGGACTTGTAATTTGAAATACATTGCACCAAAGCTTGTTGAGAACCAGCCACGAACTTGCCTCAGATGAGGGAGATTAGACACAGCTGGGGGTGGGTCAGAACACATCTCTTCTGATGGGCTCATCAGAGCAGGACAGGGCCTCTATGTACCTTTTCAAAAGAAGTGATGGGGCGGGGCCCACAGTGCTTGGCCCCCTGACAAGAAGACATCTCGCTGACCGGGGGGATGTTAGGGTGGACAAGGCCTGAATGCTTCTTAATATTGCTTTGGGTGTAGAACAAATTGTGGATGGATATTTTTTGGCTGGCCTCTGAGGGAATCCGGAATTTCTAGCTCATTGTGAGTATTTAGAAGACCAGAAGTAAGTCTGATGCAGAGAATGGAGTCCGCCCAAGTGTAGGAGAACCTGACACTTCCCTGTCCCCCGATACGTTCCCAGGGCCAGGGCTTTTCCCTTCCCTTTTTGTCCTCAGTGTCCTTTGTTACAGGGCTGGTACTGGGAGGCAGAAAGCAAGCACTGGCTGTCGTTTGGGTGATCACGTCTTTCCACAGGGGACATGTTCTCCCTTCCACGTCCGGAAGGGTTTGCTCTTTTCCTTGTCTGTCATCCTGAGTCACAGATCTGTCATTTGTCAATTATTTACCTCTTCTTTTTGATATCCCTGGGTCATTGTATGAAAGTATTCTTTCGTGTCATTTTTTCATTTAAAAAATTTATTTTCCTCAGGAGAATGTGAGCTTCCTGAGGATACATTGTGTGTCTGTGTGTGGTGTGTACGTGTGGGGTGTGTGTCTTGTGTGGTGTGTATGTTTTTGGGGTGTATGTGTGGTGTATATGTGTGGTGTCTGTGTGTGGTGTGTATGCATGGGGTGTGTATGTTCTGTGGTGTGTACCTTTGTGGGATGTTTGTGTATGTGGTGTGTATGTGTGGGGTGTGTGTCCTGTGTGGTGTGTATCTTTGTGGGGTGTGTGTTGTGTTTGTGTGTCTGTGGGTGGTGTGTACGTGTGGGGTGTCTTCTGTGGTGTGTGTGTGGTGTATATGTGGGGTGTGAGTGGTGTATATCTGTGTATGTGTGGGGCGTGTGTCTGTGTGCTGTGTACGTGTGCAGTGTGTGTCTTGTGTGGTGTGTACATTTGTGGGGTGTGTATGGTGTATATCTGTGTGTGGTCTGTATGTGTGCGGCATGTGTGTGTGTGGTGTGTATGTGTGGGGTGTGTGTGTGTGGTATGTACTTATGTGTCTGTGGTGTGTACATGTGGGGTGTTTGTCTTATGTGTGGCATGTCTGTGTGTGTATGGTGTGTACATGTGGGGTGTATATCTCTGTGTGCCTGTGTGTGTCTCTGTATATCCATATATGGTGTATGTGTGTGTCCATGTGTGTTTGTGTGTGTGTGTGTGTATGTCTGTGTGTGCCCATCCCTCACAGGCTGAACCCTGTGTCAGACACCTTGAAATTGCTGAACAAAATGTCCCTGGCTGATGGGTGGGTGCTCATGCTCCCGCTTCTGTTATTACATGCCGAAGGAAGTCAGGAGCAAATAAATAGCAAAGCTTTAGAGGATAAAAGAATATTTTATGTTGAGAAAAGCAGCCGGAAATAGAGTTAAGACTCAAGGTTCATTTTTTTTTTGAAAGCTGGTGTTTAGATAAATACTAGAATTAAAAAAAATCAAGTCTTCTTGTTAGCTGCAGTATATTTCACCCAGTGCTGCCCACCCTGGATCGTTTGTTTTTTGGGGTCAGGTACCTGTTAGCTAGTCAGCACCGGAAAGGTAGAAGCTGGAGCCATGGTGCCTGGAAGCTGGATGCTTGCCAACGTTCCATTTAATTTCATCTCATAGTTGTAAGTTCCGTGTGGGCGTGTTTGCTGATGGACCTGTTGCAGTTCAGCCAGGCCCTCCTGGGTTCCTGCTGCCTCCGGGCAGTATGGGGAGCTCAGGCGTGGGCCTGCACCCTCTTCCCAGTGGGGTCTGGCTGAGCTCACCATCAGCCCCTTCCTTCCCTGCAGGCACTTCTTTCCTGGGGTCTGGATGCGGCGTGCAGTCCCTCGAGGAGAAGACGGGGGCACCCTCCCCTCAGCCTGCCAATTCCCTCCACTCTGCCTACAGGCTCGCAGCTCCTCACCCCGAGCAGGAGGGTCCCTTGCGTATTGGAGGGGTGCCCCAAGGTGCGCTGTGGATTAAGTTAATATTTGGAAAGAAACCACATATTCAGCTTAAAGAAAAAAGTGACAGAGAAATGAGTCTGCGATTATTCTATTAAACTATCACTGGTAAAACCCTAACAGTGACAATGAGAGTGTTTCACACAAAATGCTCCCGGTGGGCTGGCCCCGGGCTGCTTGTCTCTGACGTCTGAGGCTGGGGACACTGCACAGCAGGTTCTTGGGGACCCACTCCTGCTGCCTGAGATGGAATTGCTGACACCAGGCTTCTGTCCACAGGACAGAGCTGCGGTCATGCTCTGATGTGTCATCAGCACCACTGATGGGCTGGGAGGAGGGCCAGGCTTGAGGGGTGGGGGCCTGCAGGTCTGCTCCCATGGCGTGACAGTCTTCCTCAGAATCTGCCCATGTGCACGTGGGGGGCTTGGAGGAATAGGAAGGGGATCAGGGAACAGCTTATGGGATGAGGGCCTGTGTCCAGGCTCCATCTCCTCCTCTCATTAGCTTCGTGGGCTCGGGCACTTGGCCTCTGTGGGTCTCGGCCCCTTTACCTGCGGAAGGGGGTACTGAAACCTGCCTTAGGGAATTCTGTGATGCCCAAAGCCAGCCTCTGTGCAAAAGCACTTTTCAGATGCCAGGGGCTCTGCAAACACTCCTTACCATAACCTGCTCAGGGGCTCTGCAAACCTGTTCACAGAACCTGCTCAAGGGCTCTGCAAACACTGGTCGCCATAACCTGCTTGGGGGCTCTGCAAATGCTGTTCACCATAACTGGCTCTTCTTTAGGGTTTGGGTTTCCTGTTGTTTTCTTCGCCTCCTCTTCGCCCTGCTAGGAGGGAAGGAGTCCTGCCCTCAGGATCTGGGGATGGCTGAACACCTGACACTGCAGGGAACAGAGGAGATCCACAGCGGTTTGTTAGTTACATGTGCTCACAGCCACGCAGGGCCACACAGTGTGCACTCCAGAGCAAAGCGAACAGCAGGGGCTGTGGGAGGCAGGCTTTGCAGTAACAAGAGGGTGAGGTGCCCCCTTGTGCCTGAGGGAGGATGTGATGGGCTTGTTTGAATAATTTCATGGGCTGGCAGGGACAGAAACTTGCTATCCAGGGGTAAGCAGGGGCCATGCCAGGTCCCCTTGAAAAGGAAGGTTGTTAGGTGAGGAGACTTAATGTGTGGGGACAGAGAGGGAGGGGAACTTGGAGACGCTATGAGGCCTCCCGATTTCACCAGATGTCATGCAGCAGATAATATTGGACCTTGATTTTAGGCCCTGCACCAACCATACCTGTTCTCTTGCTTTGAGGTGTTTTCTTCTTTCCTTTCTCCTTCTCCCCTCTTTGGGGCCCTCCGTTTGCAAATATCTACTCCTCTGGGTTCCTTGTCACTGACCTGCTGTGGGGGCCTCATGGCACATGTCCAGCAGCAGCTGGTCGGTCACACTGATGGTTGAGGCTCTGGCCGGGCTGAGGCTGAACTACGGAGGGAGGCTACAGGATAGCAGCTCGGCACGCTGTCGGGGAACTCAACCACCACCCGGGTCTACACCGCAGCTGGGAGACTGAAGAGAGCAAGGGGAGGGTCCAGATGGAGGCCCAGCATGGCAGGCCCGAGAAAGCTCTGTTTGGACAAAAGAGTGGGCTTCCGAATACCCGGGATATTAGAGACAGGAGATGACATGGATCTTCACAGGTGGCACCTGGTTCTAGGCTCCTGGACCCTGTCAGTGCTTGGAGGACTGTGAGGTGGCCTGAGCTTCCCAGCGGGGGCCAGAGTGCCACTCTGAGTGGGTGCATGTGCCCGGAGCCATCAGCCTCCTGGGCCTCAGGGTCTCGGGACACGTGGCTATTCCCCTCACTCAGTGTTCTGGATGACAGAGGGCAGGGCGGGGTCTGACCAGTGCACCCCACAGAACCCATGGGCAGTGAGCTAGGGTGCCCCCAAATCCTCATCGGCATCTGCTTGTCTTGAACAAAGGGCATGCTTCAGACATCACAGAGGCTGGGTGCCCAGCCCAGGGGCCTCTTGTTGGGAGGGGGCAGATAGGGCTCCAGGTGGCACTGCTTCAATGGTGCACCCACCCAGCTCTGTCCTCATGATGCTGAGGCTGGAGGCGGCATGCCAACGTCATTGTCATTCCAAAATCCTGTCTAGGTCCATGTGTATCGTTATGTTGTTAGGTGCCATCGAGTTGATTCCGACTCATGGCGACCCCATATGACATAGTAGAACTGCCCCAAAGGGTTTCCTAGGCTATAATTTTTATGGGAGCAGATTGCCAGGTCTTTTCTCCCACGGAGCTGCTGTTGGGTTCAAACTGCTAACCTTTTGGTCAGCAGCTGAGTGCTTAACCACATGGAATGTGGACTTTTCCTGTGATCATTAGGATGGATTTGAGCCCACCTGCACTTGGCCCAAGGAGAATGTAGTTTGCTGTTCACAGGTGTGTCTGTGTTGAGAAATGCTGATGTCACAATGTAAGTCATTTACCCCACAGTCTAAAAGCAGTCCTACGCAAAGGGAAATGCAAGGATAAGCCCTCAATCCCACTCTTCTCCAGCAAACCTGCAGCCTCCTGAGAGCCTCCTGAGTCTCACTCCACAAGCAGACAAGGCACTGCGGCAGAAACCCACTTCAAGTGCAGACTGTTGGTGACCCAGTTCTGCTGGGTGGTGGAGGCAGAGGGAGGGACACAGGGCGGCTGCTGCCTGGAGGAGATCCTGGCTGTTCTTGGGTGGCCGTGGGGCATGTCCTTGGGGCATGTCCGCTGGGCACGTTCCAGGGGTCAGTTCCCCCTCACAGTGCCGGAGTTTCTCTGGGAACAGCCCTGTGGGTGGTTGGGGGTTTCTTCTGGCCGCACCATCCCTGGATGTGTCCGGTCCACACTTGGCTCCTGGGCCCTCCTGGGAATTCCGAAAGCCACTTAATACTTTATAGTAAATCCCTGTTGCTCATCTGGCTAGAGACCATCAGGTGTGTGCAACTCCTGGTGAGTCAATACCCAGGCTTCGCCAGGAACGTGGAGCTCGGGGGTAGGGATGGAATCAAAGCATGCTTCATTTCTCGTTTTACAAATGTCTTATTTGTGATAAAAAACCCAAAACCAAACCCACTGCCATCGAGTCAATTCTGACTTACAGCGGCCCTATAGGACAGAGTAGAACTGCCCCACAGAGTTTCCAAGGAGCGCCTGGTGGATTTGTACTGCCAATCTTTTGGTTAGCAGCCATAGCTCTTAACCACTACACCACAAGGGTTTCCTTATTTATGATACTGATAGCAAAATACCTGCCTGACACTACATGATGGTCCCCAGGTGGCGCAAATGCTAACCTCAACTGCTAATCTAGAGGTCGGTGGTTCAAACCCACCCAGCAATACCACTGGTGATCCGCTTCTGTTAAGATTACAGTCAAGAAAACCCTATGGAGCCACCCTCCTCTGTAACACGTGGGGTCGCTCTGAGTCAGAATCTACTCCAGGGCAACGAACGACAACCACAGATGTAATCATTTTCAGAATGAAACTAAGGTGTGTAAATTTCAGATAGCTTTCGATAAAAAAGCTTGATAAATGTTAAGACACACCAGCAAAGCAAAAAAGGTATGAGGAAAACAAATAAACCTCAGTATGAAAAATAACAAAATCCATCGATTACAATAGTAAATGTGAATTAATTCAATCTATGTGGAGACAAAGATTAAGGTTCAGTGACAGTAATAAGAAAAGGGAAATGTTATAATATTTACAAGAGGCAGATCTTGAATAAAATGATTAAACAATGTTAAATATTTCTAGAAAAATGTTGACACAAAGTTCAGGTGGCAATGTAATTATCAAAGCAGAATTCAAGGGAAAACACTTCAAATAGAAAAAAATTTAAAGCAGAAAGGATATGACAACACAAATTACAGCAGATTCCTAAAATGTCAAATATATCTAGAAATTGAATGAAAATTAAAATTATGCTGAGATAACGTTTTCACCATTTGTCAAAAAAAAAAAAAAACCGAGTCAAATATTTCGAAGCATATAGGGAAACGGACCTCATGCTCGGTAAAGTAGAAGGTCAGCAAAAAAGAGGGAGACTCTCAAGGAGATGGATTGACACAGTGGCTGCAACCACGGGCTCAAGCATCACAAGGATTGTGAGGATGGCGCAGGACCTGGCAGTGTTTCGTTCTGTGGTACATAGACAGGGTCGCTATAAGTCGGAACCGACTTGACAGTACGTAACTGTGCAATCTATTGGTGAAAGTGTAAATCGGCACAATCTTGGAATGCATTTTGTTGATACATTTCAAAGGCAAAGTTTTGTTTACCCTTCACAAAAACTCTTTTCTTGGGAGTAATCATAAAGAAATTCTCGTCAACATGAGAATTTAGCTACACATGTATTTGAATTAGTGAACAACTAGATATAACTTAAGAGCCCCCCCCTTCCCCAATGAGGTAAAGAGACCCCAAGGGACTGAGAAACAGCAAGTGCAAACAGTGGCTACTGTCCTTACTCTGTTGGCTTGGAGTCAGTTCCAACTCATAGCAACCCTATAGAACAGAGTAGAACTGCTCCATAGGGTTTCCAAGGAGCGGCAGGTGGATTCAAACTGCCAACTTTTTGCTTAGCAGCCGAGCTCTTAACAACTGCACCACCAGGGCTCCACCTCTAGTCCAGCGGTTCTCAAAGGGAGGATGCTTTTGCCCCCAGGGGACACTTGGCAATGTGTGGAGACATTTTGGCCTTTACTCTCAGAAGGAGGACATTAGTGCCACCTAGAGGGTCAAGGCCAGAGATGCAGGCCAGCCTCCCACAGCCAGGAACTATGCAGCCCAGGATGGCCGTGGTACTGAGGCTGAGAAACCCATGCTAGGCTGGAAGACGAAGGACGCAAGACTTGAGGAAGGAAGCCGAGGCTCGGGCCTCTTGGAAGAGGGTGTGGCTCCTGCAGGCACATGCCACTGCCCAGGTTCTAGAAGGGCAGCGCTGGAGGGCGCACCCGTGTACAGGTGTCCCGCCATTGCCTGAGGAGAGGGCGAGCTGGCGCTCACCTGAGAGGGCTGCTGGGCTCCCACGCTGAGTGACAGTCACGGAGGGTGGGAAGCCAGAAGGAAATTGTTCTCCTGATGCCGCTGCCTTGTGGGGTCACCCCAGTACCCTTCATTGACCAAGTCTGTACTGGTGATGCAACAGTTAAGCTCTTGCTGCTAACTGCAAGGCCAGCTGTTTGAATCCATCCAGGGCTCCTCGGGAGAAAAGACCTGGCAATCTACTTCCGTAAAGATTACAGTCAAGAAAACACTACGGGGCAGTTCTACTCTGTCACATGGGTCGCTATGAGTTGAAATTGACTCAAGGGCACTCCACAAGTTTCCGCCAGCTGGCAAAGGAAAAATATTTACAGGGTCCAGCTCCAGGGTCACAAAGCAGGGCAAAGACACGTGAGTTTGAGTTGAGAGGCAGTAAGTTGGTAACTAGCACAATGTGGAAATGGTTTATAAATTATGGTGTAAGTATGCTTCTATTGGAGACTTGGTGGCACAGTGGTTAAGAGCTCAGCTGCTAACCAAAAGGTTGGCAGTTGGAATCCACCAGCCGCTCCTTGGAAATCCTACGGGGCAGTTCTACTCCGTCCTACAGGGTCAGTATGAGTTGGATTGACAGCAACGGGTTTATACTTGTATTAAGGAGCCCTGGTGGCACAGTGGTTAAGTGCTAGGCTGCTAACTGAAAGGTCAGCGGTTCAAATCCATCACTGGGATAAAGATGTGGCTGTTTCTGTAAAGATTGCAGCCTTGGAAACCCTGTGGGGAAGTTTTACTCTGCCCCGTAGGGTCGCTATAGGGTTGCTATGAGTCAGAATCAACTTGACAACAATGGGCTATACTTGAATTCCATTTAGGAAGAATTTTCAATGATGTGGACATATACTCTGGCTACAGTGCTGGCTTGGAGAACACGTGCAGAGGAAATTGCTGATACTCTGCTTAGATCCCTTTCCTGTTTACGTCTGGGCCACCTCCCTGAACCACAACAGCCCTTATGCACACTCACCTTGGGAAGGCTGCCCTCAGGCGACTGAGCCTGCCTTGCCACAGGGGCAGCCCAGCCAGAAATACCTAGGAATTTCCATAACCCAGGGTAAGCTCTTCACCAGTGACTGCCACGTGTGGGGCTTTGAAAGTCCATCTCACTTCCACCACTGGGGTTAGCTTACATGTTAAGGTGTAACTCACATTCCGGGTCCTCCTGTAGAATCAGGTCAAAGCGATCCGGCGCCGGCCAGGGCAGAACTGCGCCCTTCTGACTCACGGCGATCCCGCGCCGGCCAGGGCAGAACTGCGCCCTTCTGACTCACGGCGATCCGGCGCCGGCCAGGCTAGAACTGCGCCCTTCTGACTCACGGCGATCCGGCGCCGGCCAGGGCAGAACTGCGCCCTTCTGACTCACGGCGATCCGGCGCCGGCCAGGGCAGAACTGCGCCCTTCTGACTCACGGCGATCCCGCGCCGGCCAGGGCAGAACTGCGCCCTTCTGACTCACGGCGATCCGGCGCCGGCCAGGCTAGAACTGCGCCCTTCTGACTCACGGCGATCCCGCGCCGGCCAGGGCAGAACTGCGCCCTTCTGACTCACGGCGATCCGGCGCCGGCCAGGGCAGAACTGCGCCCTTCTGACTCACGGCGATCCGGCGCCGGCCAGGGCAGAACTGCGCCCTTCTGACTCACGGCGATCCGGCGCCGGCCAGGGCAGAACTGCGCCCTTCTGACTCACGGCGATCCCGCGCCGGCCAGGGCAGAACTGCGCCCTTCTGACTCACGGCGATCCGGCGCCGGCCAGGCTAGAACTGCGCCCTTCTGACTCACGGCGATCCGGCGCCGGCCAGGGCAGAACTGCGCCCTTCTGACTCACGGCGATCCGGCGCCGGCCAGGCTAGAACTGCGCCCTTCTGACTCACGGCGATCCGGCGCCGGCCAGGGCAGAACTGCGCCCTTCTGACTCACGGCGATCCGGCGCCGGCCAGGCTAGAACTGCGCCCTTCTGACTCACGGCGATCCTGCGCCGGCCAGGGCAGAACTGCGCCCTTCTGACTCACGGCGATCCGGCGCCGGCCAGGCTAGAACTGCGCCCTTCTGACTCACGGCGATCCCGCGCCGGCCAGGGCAGAACTGCGCCCTTCTGACTCACGGCGATCCGGCGCCGGCCAGGGCAGAACTGCGCCCTTCTGACTCACGGCGATCCGGCGCCGGCCAGGGCAGAACTGCGCCCTTCTGACTCACGGCGATCCGGCGCCGGCCAGGGCAGAACTGCGCCCTTCTGACTCACGGCGATCCGGCGCCGGCCAGGGCAGAACTGCGCCCTTCTGACTCACGGCGATCCGGCGCCGGCCAGGGCAGAACTGCGCCCTTCTGACTCACGGCGATCCGGCGCCGGCCAGGGCAGAACTGCGCCCTTCTGACTCACGGCAATCCGGCGCCGGCCAGGCTAGAACTGCGCCCTTCTGACTCACGGCGATCCGGCGCCGGCCAGGGCAGAACTGCGCCCTTCTGACTCACGGCGATCCCGCGCCGGCCAGGGCAGAACTGCGCCCTTCTGACTCACGGCGATCCCGCGCCGGCCAGGCTAGAACTGCGCCCTTCTGACTCACGGTGATCCGGCGCCGGCCAGGGCAGAACTGCGCCCTTCTGACTCACGGCGATCCGGCGCCGGCCAGGGCAGAACTGCGCCCTTCTGACTCACGGCGATCCGGCGCCGGCCAGGGCAGAACTGCGCCCTTCTGACTCACGGCGATCCGGCGCCGGCCAGGGCAGAACTGCGCCCTTCTGACTCACGGCGATCCGGCGCCGGCCAGGGCAGAACTGCGCCCTTCTGACTCACGGCGATCCGGCGCCGGCCAGGGCAGAACTGCGCCCTTCTGACTCACGGCGATCCGGCGCCGGCCAGGGCAGAACTGCGCCCTTCTGACTCACGGCAATCCGGCGCCGGCCAGGCTAGAACTGCGCCCTTCTGACTCACGGCGATCCGGCGCCGGCCAGGGCAGAACTGCGCCCTTCTGACTCACGGCGATCCCGCGCCGGCCAGGGCAGAACTGCGCCCTTCTGACTCACGGCGATCCCGCGCCGGCCAGGCTAGAACTGCGCCCTTCTGACTCACGGTGATCCGGCGCCGGCCAGGGCAGAACTGCGCCCTTCTGACTCACGGCGATCCGGCGCCGGCCAGGGCAGAACTGTGCCCCGCAGGGTTTTCCATGGCTGGTTTTTTGGAAATAGATCAATAGGCCTTTCTTCTGAGGCCCGTCTGGGGAGGCTTGAACCTCCAATCTTCGGGTTCGCAGCTAAGTGTGTTAACGGTTTGCATCACCCAGGGGGCTCCAAACACTAGCTAAAGCTCTCATAAGAGCTGATGTCATATGAGGAAAAGGGCAGATCGTGGCCTGAGAAAAGAGCGGAAAAAGTGATAGCACTGGACAAAGGGCAGCAAAGCAGCCCACCCGCTCCGGACCCTGGACGCTGGACGTCGGAGAGGCATTTCTTTGATTCTGGCGTAGTGGCGTGGATGGCCTTCGTGCTGTACCTTGTTCCGGCGTGTAACGGCAGTGCTGTCCGTGGGTGACACTACCTGCTGGCTTCACCGGCAGAGCCACGGTTCTCATGAGTTTCTGATGTGGTGGGAGGTGCCGGGCGGGGTGGGGGGGGAGCGGTCAGGAGGGTCCATCCTCCCCAGCGGAGGTGGATTAACCAGTAAGCACAGTATGCACCGGCTTGCAATGAGCAAGGTACGCATGGGCTTAATTGTATTTACTTGCTAATCTGCAGTGAGCATTTTCACATGGGTTTCACCATATCTTTGACATGGTGGTGGACAGGTACAGTTGTGCACTGTGGATTGGTAGGAAGGTACAACTGGGCCCATGTGTACTTTGCTTTTTGGGTAACTTGGCCCTATTCCCAGAAGAATAACCCATTTACCATCCAGTCAACCCCAATTCATGGCAACTCATGTCAGAGTAGAACTGTGCTTCATAGGGTTTTCACAGGCTGATTTTTCAGAAGTAGATCTCCAGGCCCGTCTTCCCAGGCACCTCTGAACGGACTCGAACCTCCAACCTTCCGGCTAGCAGCTGAGCTCCTTAACAGTTTGCACCACTAGGGACTCCCTAGAGAATGAAGGCTCAGCAAGCTGGTGGAGCTGCCCCCTTCCACAAATCTCTGTCGGCTGCAGGCTCCTCCTCATTGTACAAACCAGTCACTGGGCAGCAGTGCTGGGGTTGCAGGCAGGTTTTCTGCCCTGGTGGCAGCTCAGCGAGAGTCAGTTCACGTTCAGCTCCCAGGCCTGAGGTGGACAGAGGCCTCCCTGCTCCCGATGGCCATGGTCTTCCTCCCCAAGGGGCCCTGAGCCGGTGAGCTGTGCCAGGAAGATGGGCGGCTCGGCCAAAGAACCGTCTGCTTATTACTGCAGTGTTCATGTGAGGGAACCCGTTCTATAGGCAATTTTAAAACTGGGAGATCAAAATCTGCACCACTTGCAAGAGTTATTCGTACACAGACAAGCTGGAATCATTTCTTGGGAACGTGACACAGATGCCTGATTTTGTCTGGTTTGGGGTATGAAGAAAGAAGTTCGCCATGAGACCCTTACCCACTGGCTTCCTTTTTCGGAGGGTGGAGCCCCCTGAGCCCTCCTCCAAAGTCTGCCCTCAGCCACCTGAGGGGGGATGTAGCCTTCAAAACTAGACGCACAAATCCAAATGGCTTTGGCCCCTCGGCACAGGAGGGGCTAGAGGGAATGTCTGTGGGGAGAAGTCTTTTACTCCCTCTCTCTTGTTGGGCAAATGTAACTAAAAACAAAATCTCCTACCGCCCCAGGAAACCTCTCCAACGGGAAACAGTTTATCACGGAGTAAGCACCAAGGCAGAGTGAGATACGCACCACAGGCGATCTGCTAAAGAACTTGCAAGACAGAAGGGAATTGTAGCCTTTTATATGGCCAGGCAGATGCAACTCATTTCACACATGGTCTCAGGAGAAACAGCACCTGGTCCTCAAGTATGAGGTCTTAACAGTGCCATTTGCCACACAGCACATCCTCAATTCACCCGTCACTGGGGTGGCCACCTGTGCCTGCTAATTGCCTTTATCCAAAGGAAAAAGGTAGGTTTGCAATGTGGAGCCAGCACTGGCTCAGGTTAGGCTCCCATCCGCCCAGAAAATTGGGAGAGCAAGGTGCTGTCTTCCTAGATTGTTTACATTTCAAAACAATGGCTCACAGATCCTGAAGAAGGAATTTCCTGGGTTGTAAAGCTGGCAGCATAGTGGTTAAGTGCTACAGCTGCTGACCAAAGGGTCAGCAGTTCGAATCCACCAGGTGCTCCTTGGAAACTCTATGGGGCAGTTCTACTCTGCCCTATAGGGTCGCTATGAGTCGGAATTGACTCGATGGCACTTGGTGGGTTGGGTTTAAAGCTGGCAAAAGCCTTCTTTAGCTTTTAAAAAGATTTACATTCACCTCAAAAGGGGCAGAGAAAGACTCAAAGGGGCAGAGAAAGAATTCATAATGACAAGTTTTGTGAAGTAATGGCTCTAAGAACATGGGGAGGGGGTCTTCTTTCACTTAGAAAAAAATTTTTTTTATTGTGCTTTAAGTTGGAAGTTTACAAATCAAGTCAGTCTCTCATACAAAAACTTATATACACCTTGCTACATACTCCCAATCACTTTCCCCCTAATGAGACAACCCGCTCCCTCCCTTCATTGTCTCTTTTCGTGTCTATTTCGCCAGCTTCTAACCCCCTCTGCCCTCTCATCTCCCCTCCAGGGAGGAGATGCCAACATAGTGTCAAGTGTCCACCTGATCCAAGAAGCTCACTCCTCACCAGCATCCCTCTCCAACCCATTGTCCAGTCCAATCCCTGTCTGAAGAGTTGGCTTTGGGAATGGTTCCTGTCCTGGGCCAACAGAAGATCTGGGGCCATGACCACTGGGGTCCTTCTAGTCTCAGTCAGAGCATAAAATCTGGTCTTTTTATGAGAATTTGGGGCCTGCATCCCACTGCTCTCTTACTCCCTCAGGGGTTCTCTGTTGTGTTCCCTGTCAGGGCAGTCATCAATTATAGCCAGGCACCATCTAGCTCTTCTGGTCTCAGGCTGATGTAGTCTCTGGTTTATGTGGCCCTTTCTGTCTCTTGGGCTCATAATTACCTTGTGTCCTTGGTGTTCTTCATTCTTCTTTGATCCAGATGGGTTGAGACCAATTGATGCATCTTAGATGGCTTCTTGCTAGTGTTTAAGACCCCAGACGCCACTCTCCAAAGTGGGATGCAGAATGTTTTCTTAATAGATTTATTATGCTAATTGACCTAGATGTCCCCTGAAACCATGGTCCCCAAACCCCTGCCCCTGCTACGCTGGCCTTCAAAACATTCAGTTTATTCCGGAAACTTCTTTGCATTTGGTTTAGTCCAGTTGTTCTGACCTCGCCTGTGTTGTGTGTTGTCTTTCTTGTCGCCTAAAGTAGTTCTTATCTACTATCTAATTAGTGAATACCCCTCTCTCACCCTCCCTCCCTCCTCCTCTTGTAACCATCAAAGAATATTTTCTTCTCTGTTTAAACTATTTCTCGAGTTCTTATAATAGTGGTCTTATACAATATTTGCCCCTTTGCAACTGACTAATTTCACTCAGCATAATGCTTTCCAGGTTCCTCCATGTTATGAAATGTTTCACAGATTCCTCACTGTTCTTTATCAATGCTTAGTGTTCCGTTGTGTGAATATACCATAATTTGTTTATCCATTGATCCGTTGATGGTTGCTACCACCTTTTCACTAGTGTAAACAGTGCTTCGGTAACATGGGTGTGCATATATCTGTTTGTGTAAAGGCTCTTATTTCTCTAGGATATATTCCAAGGAGTGGGATTGCTGGATCGTATGGTATTTCTATTTCTAGCTTTTTAAGGCAGTGCCAAATTGATTTCCACAGTGGTTGTACCATTTTACACTCCTACCAGCAGTGGGTAAGTGTTTCAATCTCTCCACAGCCTCTGCAACCCTCTTTCACTTTTTGCACCAGGGAAAAGTAATCATTGCTTTTTTTTTTTTTTTTGTATTTTCCCTTATACTCTGCACTGACATTCGGAAGCAGATCAGCAACTGAACACTGGTTTGGACCAAATGTGGTTGCAACTAGCAGGAAAATGCCTTCAAACTGACCAGGGTGGAATGGATGTGGTCCTGGCCCAGCAGAGCGGCCCCAAATCCCTGCTGCAAACCCTGAAGGGTGTCCATTACAACACATACTGTTTGCAGCCTTCGCCTGGTGTATGTATGGAGAGAGTGTACCAATAGCTCATGAAGGGGCTCCATTCAGCATGTGAGAGGACCCAGATGGCCACATAGTTTCTTAGGTAGCTATTCAACCCACATGATTGAATTAAGTCCAGTTTCCAATTTTAGGACCAATTCTGTCACCCTGACAACATAAACAATTCTAATGAAGACACTTTCCACTGGGAATTGTCAAGACTTTGTCTTCATCCAAGACAATTAGCTTCCTATGATTACAGAGAGGGGAGCCCTGGCCCCCTATGAGGTGGGCTCGCTGAGCTTGGGGCCCCTCCTCAGCTCAGTGTCCTCACCTGGAATACAGGAGGAGTGAGGTACAGAGCTCAGAGGTCGGGTTGATTAACTCCACATCTCTGGCTGGCTGCTGAGACATGAGGACCAGGGCAGTAGCCATAGCTGGTAACTGGATCCCCAGGGCAGGGACCCGGAGGCGGCGGCTGAAGACACAAGGAATCTGGAGGCCTAGAATTACTTGCTATTCCCTCTGTCTGCTGGGGCTCCCAGAGTCTTCTCTGGGTAAAGAATTTATCAGCTTGCTGTCAGACTGGGACTGTGTTGGATGCTGTCTCCAAACAGGGAGCAGAGCCTTGCTTGTGCCTTTTCCAATTTGTCCAGGGTGCTCCTGGGTCCAAAGAGGGGACATTCTGCCATCAGAGATTTTTCTCATCTGTCTTAAGGCGAAAGGGCTCCCCACTGGAGTGGCACTGGCCAAACTTTCGTTAACTTACTGGATACATTTAGGGAAGCTTTTCTCATCTCTGACCATGTGTGTACAGGTGGGTCCTGTTTAGGCAGGTTCCTAGTTTTCCCTGGCTAGTGTTGATTCTAGGACTGCTGTGATGCTGGAAGCTATGCCACGGGTATTCAGATACCAGCAGGGTCACCCATGGAGGACAGGTTTCAGCTGAGCTTCCAGACTAAGACAGACTAGGAAGAAGGACCCGGCAGTGTACTCCTGAAAAGCATTAGCCAGTGAAAACCTTATGAATAGGAGCGGAACATTGTCTGATGTAGTGCTGGAAGATGAGCCCCCCAGGTTGGAAGGCACTCAAAAGATGACTGGGGAATAGCTGCCTCCTTGAATTAGAGTCAACCTTAATGATGTGGAGTGAGTAAAGCTTTCAGGACCTTCATTTGCTGATGTGGCACGACTCAAAATGAGAAGAAACAGCTGCAAACATCCATTAATAATTGGAACCTGGAATGTATGAAGTATGAATCTAGGAAAATTGGAAATCGTCAAAAATGAAATGGAATGCATAAACATCGAAATCCTTGCCATTAGTGAGCTGAAATGGACTGGTACTGGCCATTTTGAATTGGACAATCATATAGTCTACTATGCTGGGAATGACAACTCGGAGAGGAATGGTGTTGCATTCATTGTCAAAAAGAACGTTTCAAGATCTATTCTGAAGTACAATGCTGTCAGTGATAGGATAATGTCCATATGCCTACAAGGAAGACCAGTTAATATGACTATTATTCAAATTTACCCACCAACCACTGGGGCCAGAGATGAAGAAATAGAAGATTTTTATCAGCTGCTGCAGTCTGAAATTGATTGAACATGCAATCAAGATGCATTGGTAATTACTGGCGACTGGAATGCGAAAGTCGGAAACAAAGAAGAAGGATCAGTAGTTGGAAAATATGCCCTTGGTGATAGAAACAATGCCGGAGATCAAATGATAGAATTTTGCAAGACCAATGACTTCTTCAATGCAAATACCTTCTTTCACCAACATAGATAGTGACTATACACATGGACCTCGCCGGATGGAACACACAGAAATCAAATTGACTACATCTGTGGAAAGAGCTGTTGGAAAAGCTCAATATCATCAGTGAGAACAAGGCCACGGGCCGACTGTGGAACAGACCATCAATTGCTTACATGCAAGTTCAAGCTGAAACTGAAGAAAATCAGAGCATGTCCACGAGAGCCAAAATATGACCTTGAGTATATCCCACCTGAATTTAGAGACCATCTGAAGAACAGATTTGACGCATTGAACACTAGTGACCAAAGACCAGACGAGTTGTGGAATGACATCAAGGACATCATCCATGAAGAAAGCAAGAGGTCACTGAAAAGACAGGAAAGAAAGAAAAGACCAAGATGGATGTCAGAGGAGCCTCAGAAACTAGCTCTTGAGTGTTGAGCAGCTAAAGCAAAAGGAAGAATTGATGAAGTAAAAGAACTGAACAGAAGATTTCAAAGGGCGGCTCGAGAAGACAAAGTAAGGTATCACAATAACATGTGCAAAGACCTGGAGATGGAAAACCAAAAGGGAAGAACACGCTCAGCATTTCTCAAGCTGAAAGAACTGAAGAAAAAATTCAAGCCTCGAGTTGCAATAGTGAAGGATTCCATGGGGAAAATATTAAACAACACAGGAAGCATCAAAAGAAGGTGGAAGGGATACACAGAGTCATTATACCAAAAAGAATGAGTACATGTTCAACCACTTCAAGAGGTGGCATATGATCAGGAACCCATGGTACTGAAGGAAGAAGTCCAAGCTGCTCTGAAGGCATTCGTGAAAAACAAGGCTCCAGGAATTGACGGAATATTAATTGAGATGTTTCAACAAACAGATGCAGTGCTGGAGGTGTTCACTCGTCTATGCCAATAAATATGGAAGACAGCTTCCTGACCAACTGACTGGAAGAGATCCATATTTATGCCTATTCCCAAGAAAGGTGATCCAACTAAATGTGGAAATTATAGAACAATGTCATTAATATCACACGCAAACAAAATTTTGCTGAAGATCATTCAAAAACGGCTGCAGCAGTATATTAACGGGGAACTGCCAGAAATTCTGGCCGGTTTCAAAAGAGGACATGGAACCAGGGCTATCATTGCTGGTGTCAGATGGCTCCTGGCTGAAAGCAGAGAATACCAGAAGGATGTTTACTGGTGTTTTATAGACTTTCAAAGATATTGACTGTGTGGATCATTATGAATTATGGATAACATTGCGAAGAATGGGAATTCCAGAACACTTAATTTTGCTCATAAGGAACCTTTACATAGATCAAGAGGCAGTTGTTCGTACAGAACAATGGGATACTGATTGGTTTAAAGTCAGGAAAGGTGTGTGTCAGGGTTGTATTCGTTCACTATACTTATTCAATCTGTATGCTGAGCAAATAATCTTAGAATCTGGACTATATGAAGAAGAATGGGGCATCAGGATTGGAGGAAGACTCATTAAGAACCTGCATTATGCAGATGACACAACCTTGCTTGCTGAAAGTGAAGAGGACTTGAAGCACTTACTAGTGAAGATCGAAGACCACAGCCTTCAGTATGGATTACACCTCAACATAAAGAAAACAAAAATCCTCACAACTGGACCAATGAGCAACATCATGATAAACAGGGAAAAGACTGAAGTTGTCAAGGATTTCATTTTACTTGGATCCACAATCAATAACAATGGAAGCAGCAGTCAAGAAATCAAAAGACACATTGCATTCGGTAAATCTGCTGCAAAGGACCTCTTTAAAGTGTTGAAGAGCAGAGATGTCACCTTGAAGAATAAGGTGCTCCTGACCCAAGCCATGGTATTTTCAATCACATCATATACATGTGAAAGCTGGACGATGAATAAGGAAGACTGAATAATTGACGCCTTTCATATACCGTGGACTGCCAAACGAATGAGCAAATCTGTTTTGGAAGAAGTACAACCAGAATGCTCTTTAGAAGCAAGGATGGCGAGACCGCGTCTTACATACTTTGGACATGTTTTCAGGAGGGAGCAGTCCCTGGAGATGGACATCATGCTTGGCAAAGTACAGGGTCAGTGGAAAAGAGCAAGAGCCTCAAGGAGGTGGATTGACACAGTGGCTGCAACAATGAGCTCAGGTATAACAAGGATTGTAAGGATGGCACAGGACCGGGCAATGTCTCGTTCTGTTGTACATAGGGCCACTATCAGTCAGAACTGACTCAATGGCACCTAACAACAACAACAACAACAATTCAGTGCTGGGCACATGCCCAAGGAACCTCCCTTTCAACTGATTGGCTACTCACAGCAGATCTCATCATGGAGGTGATCACATATCAAATCTCATCATGGAAGTAATCACACCATCAGAGGACTATCAAATCGCCGAGAATCACGGCCTAGCGAAGTCGACCCACAGCGTTAACCATTACAGTAAGGGTGACCATTTTCTCAGGCTCACTAGTCATTGAATTTCTTTTTTTGTGAGTTGCCTATTCACATTCTTTGTCTTTTTTTTTTTTTTTCCTTATTGATGTTCAGACAAAATATCCAAAATATTTGACATTCTGAGGACACTGGGACCTTCAAACTGGAAGAGACACCTACCCAGCTGTAAGGAACCAGTGCAGGAGCCCTGGGGCCAGTGAGAAACCACCGCCATGTTAATCTGGGGCTCTTGATCCTACATTAAGAAAATGAGCTACTCGATTGTGGTAGGAGTTGCACGTATTTTCTCATAATTAGTCACTTGTCTCTAAGCCTTGTTTATAATTTAAATTTAAAGTAGACAAATTGGGCTATCTTTTCCTTTTTTATACCTTATTTTGAAGGCTTTCTCTACTTCAACACTTTATATTCTCCTATACGTTTCTTTATTTGTATAGTTTCAGATTTGTATTTAGAACTTTAATTCATGTGAAACATTTTTGTGACTGTTGTGAAGATTTAACTATTTTTTTTGAAATAGCTTGCTAATTTTGTACAAACCATTGATTAAATATCCACATCTCTTTTCCCCTCCCCCTAGAGTTTTTGGAACCCTGGTGGCACAGTGGTTAAGAGCATGGTTGCTAATCAAAAAATTGGCAGTTCGAGTCCACCAGCCGCTCTTGGAAGCTGTATGGGACAGTTCTACTCTGTCCTAGAGGGTTGCTATGAGTTGGAATTGACTCGATGGCAGCGGGTTTTTTCTTTTTTCGTTTAGTCTTTGCAGAGAGCGTAGCCCTGCTGACAGCCTGAATTTGGACTTAGGACTTCCAGAGCAGGGAGAAAGTACATACTGTTTGTGTTAAGTCCAAGTGTGTAGAACTTTGTTACGGCAGCCCCAGGGCATTCATACAGCCGGGAAGGAAGAGAGGGGATGAAATCCAGGGGAGTCTGAGTCCAAAGTCTCCACACTGTGGTCCATGGACAGGACAGATGCCGTATCCAATTATCATTGGAGCTGAAGTTTAAGGCCATGCTTCTCAACCTTTGGTGAGTGTTCAGAATTCCTTGGAGCATTTTCTAAAAACGCAGATTCACTTGTTTGACCCTACTAGTTGTCGTTGAGTGGATTCCACTCATAGCGATCCTCTAGGACAGGGTAGAACTGCCTCATAGGGTTCCAAGCCTGTTATCCTCACGGAAGCAGACTGCCACATCATTCTCCTGAGGAGTCCCGGTGGTTTCAAACTGCTGACCTTTCGATTAGCAGCCTAGTGCTTAACCACTGTGCCACCAGGGCTCCTTTGTTTGACCCTAGAGATTCCAGTTCCATGGGTTTAGGGTGCTGCTGGCAGCTAGTGGGTAGAAAGAACATCCTGCAATACACAGGGCAGCCCCTAACCACACAGAATCATCTGGCCCAGAATATCAGTAGTGCCAACACTGAGAAACCCTGATCTAGAGTGAGGAGATAGACATTTGCAGCTATAAAGCCAGGTGCAGAAGGGGCGCATTGGACAGTGTTTAATTCCAAAAGTGGGACGAGATTGCACATGGCTGGTGTGTCCTGGATATTCAGTCCAGTTCACTGTTTAACCTCCTGTTGGATGGAGAGCAGCTTTCTAGTCTCAACGTGCTGCTCACAGCCTGGTCGGAAAGGTCAGCATAGGGACTGAATTGTGTCCCCCAAAAGACATGTAAAAGTTCTAATCTCTGTACCCATGAGTGTGACCATGTTTGGATATAGGGTCTTTCTTTAAAGATGTTATCAGTTAAGTGAATGAAGCCACCTTGGACCAGGGTGGGTGCTAATCCCTTCTGAGTGTGCCATATATGAGAGAACAGACATGGAGACACATTGTAAAAACGGCGTCTGACCTCCTCCAACTCTACCAGGGGAAAGAAGAACCAAGATAAACAGACCAAGGCTGAGTCCTATGAAACAGAGGTCAGAAAAGCCTTCTCTCCCTGCCATTGCTACCAATTCTGACACCAACTGTCCCTCCCATGGCACCCTCTCCTTCTCTGCTGAAAATAAAAAAAAAAAAATTTTTTTTTTTTTTTTTTTTGATGATTCATTGCAGTGGCCACACAGAACTTACAGACCACACTCACAATTGTGGGGTTTATTAGGGAAGTAACTGTTACAGTTTAGGCTCAGGAACACACAGTATACAGTTCTTCCATCAGGATAGCCTCTCCCTAGCTGTGCTCACAGGCACGCCTCTCCCTGGCCCTCAGTCTGTGCCCAAAGGCACTCAGCTTTCTCTCTCCCTGGGCCGGGAAGCCCATCACGCCATCTCCTGCTGCTGGGTCTCTGCTGTGGGGTCAATCCTACAGATCTCTCCTTCTTTGGTGGTGGTGGGTTCCTCCTCTCTGCCCTGGGATTGGCTCTGTTTTAAGGCAAAACTGACCAATCCCTTTGGTAGGCCACAATTACCCTATCACACAATCACCTGGGTGGGAGTTACAAGATTGTGGCTAGAAAGGCCGCACACAGAAGTAATTAATCTCACTGCATACAAGTGTCAGGGGAAGACAAACTATACGTGGAGGTACATCTGAAAGTCAAGGGATGCTGGGAGCTAAGAGACAAGGACAGACTTTCTCCTGGAGTGCAGAGCGAGAGCTTGACCTGTTGACACTCTGGATTTTGGACTTCTGGCCTCCAGAACTGGGAGACGTTAAATTTCTCTTCATTAAAGCTGCCCAGCCTGGGGTGTTTTGTCACTGCAGTCCCAGGAAGCGTGGCAGTCAGCACAGCTGAAAAACGATGAGACAGAACGAGACCGCAGCCCGAGGTTTGTGCTCACGGTCCCCAGCAGCACAGCCGAGGGAGGGACACAGCCGTCGTGAGGGTGCCAGGAAGGCTGCATGGGTGGGGGACACCAGGACTAAACTCCTGACCGTTTTTGGAATTTTAATTCTTTGAATGAAACTGCAGGTTCTTTCTAAGAGGATTTGCTTGACCTTTTAGTATGGAAACAATTACCAGGCGTGGATCAATTTGTTGAAAGTGAAAGAACCAATGACAGGATTAATAGCAAACTGCCTTCTGTGGGTGTCCGCAGACCCTGGCGGCAAGAATTCAATTCTCTGTGGTCCCATACATCACCTGGCGGTGTCAGCCCAACGCGCCTGCGGCACTCCTTCCTGCCTGTCAGTGCGCAGCAGGCCGGGTGATAGAGGGAAAGATCCATTTCACTCACCTGCTCTTCCATCCTGGCTGAGGAGGTGTTGGAAATAAGGTAATTTTTTCTTTGACTTATACTCTGCCAGACAGGCAAGGAAGGGATTTGAGGAAAATGTACTGGAAAAGGGAATTTCATCTGTCTCCCCCAAGAACGTTGCTGTGGTGTGTGTGTGTGTGTGAGAGATCAAGAACCTGCACAGATTAGTACAGTAAAAAGTGAGATAAATGAAAATCTTTCTGTTGGAGCGCCAAACGAGCCAATCATTACCTGCCTAATTGGAGGCTACTATAAACCATGTTTGGGCTTTACAAGGATAATTCTTTGCCCTGGGGAGTGAACTCAGTCAATATAGCTGATCAAAGTACCAGTCACCAACTACTGGCATTAGCATAAATCTTTTTTCTGATCCTAAATAGAATGTGCATGTTTATTATTACATTTTCTGTATCCTGAAAATATTAAAAAATATAAAGAGGAATATAAAAACAATCTAGAATTTCTATATCCATGCATAACTACTGTTAACCATTGGGCTATTTTAAACTATGATCTGTTAGTCAAGTCTAGCCTGCCGCCTGTTTTTTATAAATAAAGTTTTATTGGAACACAGCCATATTCATTTGTTTACATTGCCTCTGGCTGCTTCTGAGCTACAATGGTAGGTAAAGTTGAGTAGTTGTGGGAGACACTGTGTGGCCCACAAAACCTAAGGGGTTTATTCTTTGACCCTTTATAGGACAAAAAAAAAAAAAGAAAAGCTTACCAACCCCTGCTTGAAAAAACAACAAAAAACAGTGGCCGTTGAGTTGACTTTGACTTATGGTGACCCCATGTGTATTAGAACAGAACTGTGCCCCACAGGGTTCTCAATAGCTGATGTTTTTGGAAGTAGATCACCAGACCTTTCTTCTGAGGCATCTCTGGGTGGACTTAACGTTTTGCTTAGCAGCTGAGCTTACTAATATTTGCACTCCTTGGGGACTCTAGAAATACAAGTGAGTGCTTTAAAGAACACAATTTATTTTCTCACAGTTCTGGTGGCTGAAAGTCCAAATCAGGGTTTTGGCTGTGTCAATTCCTTCCTTGTAGGTAGTCCTGGGCATTCCTTAGTTCCATGGCATAGAGGGATCCTCACATGGCATCTGTCTCCTACCCTGTGTGTGGGTGTCTCTGTGTCAGTCTGGTCTTTTTATAACTCTGAAGTGATTGGGGTTAGGACTCACCCTATGCTGGTGTGATCTCAACTGAGTGATGACATTACATTAGATTGCGTCCTGGAAGGTGATTACATTATATTACATTATGAATCAACAACTAGACTAGTGTCTTGGCCAGACCACTGGGAACCATAGCTTAGTCAAGTTGACACATAAAATTAATGATCACAGTTACCTTATCTGGGAAAAGGGTCTTAGCAGATGGGATTACGTTAAGGCTCTTGAGATGAAGGAGATCATCACGGGTTGCCTGAATGAGCCCCAAATACAATCACAAGTATTCTTATAGGAGGGAATCGGGAGATTAGACACACACACAAGAGAAGGCCATGTGAAGATGGAGGCAGGGCCTGAAGTGATGAAGCCGTAAGTCAAGCAACACCTAACAATGTTGGCAGCCCCCAGAAGCTGGAAGAGACAAGGAAGGATCCCCTCCCCAGAACCTCACGAGAGCTGACTCCCTTTTTTAAAAAATTGTGCTTCAGGTGAAAGTTTACAGCTCAAGTTAATCTCTCATACAAAAATTTATACACATATTGCTATGTGACATTAGTTGCAATCCCTATAATGTGACAGCACACTCCCTCTTTCCACTCCAGGTTTCTTGTGTCCATTCACTCAGTTCCTGTCCTTTTCTGCCTTCTCATCCTGCCAAATGAGGAGTTGCTCTTTTGGTCTCATGTATCTGGTTGAACTAAGAAGCACACTCTTCATGAGTATTATTTTATGTTTTATAAAAAAACTGTTTCGGGAGTGGTTTTAGTTCTGGGTTAACAGAGCATCCGGGGGCTGACCCCTTGATTTGGACTTCTGGTCTCCAGAGCTGTGAGAGAATGAATTTCTGTTGTTCTAAGTTACCCAGTTTGTGGTGTTTTGTCACAGCAGCCTCAGGAAATGAGTGCAGGCTTTACATATATCAATTTACTTAGTCCTCACACTTACCCTACAAAATAAGTACTAACATTACACTGATTTTACAGATGAGAAAACTGAGGTACCAAGATATTAAGCCACTTGCCCAAAGTCACATGGATAGTAAGAGGTAATCTCAGATTTGGAAGGTCCTGGGTGGCACAGTTTGCACTCAACTGAACCCACCCAGTGGCACCATGGAAGAAAGGCTTGGTGGTCTGCTTCCATTAAGATCACAGCCAAGAAAACCCTATGGAGCAGTTCTACTGTGTAACACATGGGGTCACCATGAGTTGGGATGGACTTGATGGCAACAGGATTTGCAATGGGGCAGTTTGCACCCTAATGCTAATACATTCATTTATTTTTGGGTGCATTTAGCTAACATTTGTAGAGGTTGAGCTGGAAGGTAAGATGTGGTACTCAGAAGAATGATTACAAATGAGATTAGAAGGAAGGTGAGTGTCGTTGCTGTTAGCGGCCATCCAGTTGACCCCAACTCATGGTGACCCCACATACAACAGAATGCAATTCTGCCTGGGCCCGCTGCATCTGCACAGTTGGTTGTGGATTGGACCTTTGTGATCCACAGGGTTTTCCTTGACTGATTTTTGGAAGTAGATCCTCAGGCCATTCTTCTTAGACCATCATAGTCTGGAAGCTCCACTGAAGCCTGTTCAGCATCATAGCAACACGTTAGCCATCACTGACAGACAGGTGCATCGGTCAGGAATTGAGCCTGGGTCTTCTACTTGGAAGGTGAGAATTCTACCACTGACCCAGCACTGCCCCATGTGAGAAGGGTGTAGTCATTGCTGATGACCAGGCCGTGGGACGAGATGGCTGGGTTGCAGGTGGAGGAAGATCTTTGAAGCAGAGCTGGTCCTGTCCTCAGCACTGATCCTGTACATGTTGGGATTGCTCATCCCTTCTGGTTTCTTGCTGGAGGAGCTTCTGTCAGTGGACATTCCTACGTCTCTGCCCTTCTCTCCCCTCACTCCTTCCCAGGGAAGAGGGGGCTTCACTGAACTTGGATGCCTGCTCCATTGCTCTGTCTCATCTGGATCTCCAAAGCGTGCATGCCATCCTGTTCAGTCTCCACCAGATAAGGGTAGACCCCTCCCCAAAGGTAGGCATGCACATTTGGGGTCAGCTCAACTGCAGAGAAGTGTATGCCCTGACACTTCCCTTCTCCCACCAAGCTGTCACCTGTAACACAGTTGGGACGTTTGATCTTCATCAGCCTGACTCTTGTACCTGTTCTCAATTAGTTCTAAATGTTCGTGGGAAAAACAAAAAACAAAACCCATTCCCCTCCAGTTGATTCTGACTCATAGTGACCCTATTGGACAGAGCAGAACTGCTCCACAGGGTTTCCAAGAATCGGCTGGTGGGTTCAAACTGCTGACCTTTTGGTTAGCAGCCAAGTTCTTAACCACTGGGCCACCAAGATTTCAGGTGGAGAAAAGAGGGTGCTATTATTCACAGTCACTATACCAAAAGGAATTAATTGACGTTCAGCCATTTCAGGAGGTAGCATATGATCAGGAACCGATTGTACTGAAGGAAGAACTCTAAGCTGCACTGAAGGCATTGGCAAATACAAGTCTCCAGGAATTGATGGAATATCAATTGAGATGTTTCAACAAATGGATGCAGTGCTGGAGGTGCTCAATTGTCTATGCCAAGAAATTTGGAAGACAGTTACTTAGCCAACTGACTGGAAGAGATCCATATTTATGCCTATTCCCAAGACAGGTGATCCAACTGAATGTGGATATTATTGCACAATTTCATTCATATCACAAGCAAGTAAAATTTTGCTGAAGATCATTCAAAAGTGGCTGCAGCAGTATATCAACAGGGAACTGCCAGAAATTCAAGCAGGATTCAGAAGAGGACATGGAACCAGGGATATCATTGCTGATGTCAGATGGATTCTGGCTGAA
The DNA here is from genome assembly GCF_024166365.1 of Elephas maximus indicus. Taxonomy (NCBI): domain Eukaryota; kingdom Metazoa; phylum Chordata; class Mammalia; order Proboscidea; family Elephantidae; genus Elephas; species Elephas maximus. Next base: position 5,321,346 of record NC_064820.1, on the reverse strand, counting down.
AGAGAATACCAGAAAGACGTTTACCTGTGTTTTCTTGACTATGCAAAGACATTCAACTGTGTGGATCGTAACAAATTATGGATAACCTTGTGATGAATGGGAATTCCAGAACACTTAATTGCGGTCATGAGGAATCTATACATGGATCAAGAGTCAGTCATTTGAACTCAACAAGGGGATACCGATTGGTTTAAAGTCAGGAAAGGTGTGTGTCAGGATTGTATCCTTTCACCATACTTGTTCAATCTGTGTCTGATCAAATAATCTGAGAAGCTGGATTATATGAAGAATGGGGCATCAGCATTGGAGGAAGACTCTTTAACAACCCGCTTTGTTCAGATGACACAACCTTGCTTGCGGAAAGTGAAAAGCACTTGAAGCACTTACTGATGAAGATCAAAGACCACAGCCTTCAGTATGGATTACACCTCAACATAAAGAAAACAAAAATCCTCACAACTGGGCCAATGAGTAACATCATGATAAATGGGAAAATATTGAAGTTGTCAAGGATTTCCTTTTACTTTGATCCACAATCAACACCCATGTAAGCAGCAGTCAAGAAATCAAGATGCACTGCATTGGGGAAATCTCTGAAGGACCTCTTTAAAGTGTTGAAAAGCAAAGATGTCACCTTGACTAACAAGGTGCGCCTGACTCAAGCCATGGTGTGTTCAATCGCCACATACGCATGTGAAAGCTGGACAATGGATAAGGAAGACCAAAGAATTGATGCCTTTGAATTGTGGTGTTGGTGAAGAATCTTGAATATACAATGGATTGCCAGAAGAATGAGCAAATCTGTCTTGGAGGAAGAAAACCAGAATGCTCCTTAAAGGCAAGGATGGTGAGACTACATCTCACATACTTTGGAATTGTTATCAGGAGGGATCATGGAGCAGGAGGACATCATGCTTGGTAAAATAGAGGGTCAGTGAAAAAAAGGAAGACCCTCAACGAGATGGATTGACACAGTGGCTACAACAGTGGGCTCAAGCATTGTGAGGATGGAGCAAGACTGGGCAATGTTTTGTTCTGTTATACATAGGGTCGCTGTGAGTCAGAACTGACTCGATGGCACCAAACAACACCAACATTATCTTCCACAAATTCCAATTATTTTGTACTCCTCACATGGCGAGTACCCATTGACAAAAAATAAAAAAACCCAAACCAAACTTGTTGCCGTCGAGTTGATTCCAACTCATAGCCACCCTATAGCAACCCTATGGGACAGAGTAGAACTTTCCCATAGGGTTTCCAAGGAATGGCTGGTGGGTTTGAACTGCCAACCTTTTGGTTAGCAGACGAGCTTTTAACAGCTGCACCATCAGGGCTCCTCCCATTGACAGAAACTTGAAAACAGAATGACTGAATATGTTAAATACAACAATGCCTTATTTGGTCTTAAATTTCTTACAGCTCAAGTGAAAGACTATATAGGATATTGGCAGAGCATTCAAGAACACACACGGTCTTTGAAACCAAAAAGATCTGTATCTAACCCAGAGGTCTTTACCAGATGTCTGTGTAGCTTCTCAGTGGAGTTAGGCCTCTGGAATCTGGACAGTGGACTAGGAAATGAGTTAAAATTGATGTGATTAAACAAGGGTGCATTCAAGTGCCACTACCACAGTTACTGTGGAGTTGACCCCAACTCATTGTGACCTCTAATTATGGCACCTCCATGTGTGTCAGAGTAGAACTGTGCTACATAGGGTTTTCAATGTCGATTTTTCAGAAGTAGATTGTCTAGTGCTGCTATAATAGAAGTACCACAAGTGGATGGCTTTAACAAAGAAATTTATTCTCTCACAGTCTACGAGGCTAGAAGTCCAAACTCAGGGTGCCAGCTCAAGAGGAAGGCTTCATTTCTCTGTTGGCTGTGGGAGAAGGTCCTTGTCATCAGTCTTCTGCTGGTCGAGGAGCTTCTCAGTGCAGGAATCCTGTGTCCAAAGGATGTACTCTTCTCCTGGCACTAATTTCTTGGTGGTATAATGTCTCCATGTCTCTCTGCTGGATTCTCTTTTGTATCTCTAAAGAGGTTGGCTCAAGACACAATCCAATCTTGTAGATTGAGTCCTGCCTCATCATCCCAACTGCCGCTAATCCCATTTTATCAATATCATAGAGATAGGATTTACAACACACAGGAAAATCACATCAGATGACAAAATGGTAGACAATCACATAACAGTGGGAATCATGGGCTAGCCAAATTGATACACATATTTTTGGGGGACACAATTCAATCTATGACATAGATCATCAGGCTTTTATTCCGAGGTGCCTCTGGGTGGACTTGAACCTCCAACTTTTCACAGCTGAGTTCTTTAAACATTTGCACCACCCAGAGACTTCATTAAAGTGCCTAGTGCCTGGGAACTGTGGTTCTTTACTGGTGTTTGCTGTTTCCCTCTAGGGAGAGCCTTCTTTCCAAACCTGACACCTCCTTCCTGACTGCTGGGGCACATCCTTCAGGGGGACCCCATCTCTGTGAGAGTGCCAAGTGCACTGTTGGTGAGCTCCCTCCCCACCTGGAGAACATTGAGGTGGTGTGAGGACAGAAGAGACATCTCCAGGGCTGATGGTGCTCCAGGCTTTGCTTTTGGCTGAGGCCAGGCATTTGGACGTTCCTTTCCAGTCTGGAGATTTTGGGCTGAGCAGAACATGAAGCCTGACCTTGTGAAAGCTTTGCCTCTGCTGCTCGGGCTGAGATTTTGATTAAATTCACCCTAAGTTTCCAGTTGTACTTGGTCCATTTTGACTTCAGACTTCAGGATAACAGTTCCTTGTGTTATGCAACTGGCACCATTCTGAATGAGACTTGGAAGGAAGAAACAAGAGATCTTGTAAAACAAGCAGAAGAGATTTTCCCCTGGTTTCAAGGTAGGCAGTGTTGGTTGACTGTCAGGTAAGATGGTAGTATCAGTTGTGGTCCCCTCACTCTCTCTGAGCCTTTCTTCCAGGCCAGGGCCCCCATGTTGGGCCTCTCCTCTTCCCCACATCCCCACCATGCCTAACAAAACTTATTTCTCCTGGGCAGTTCCTTCAGGACTGGCAGATTAATCTGCAAGTAATTTAAATTAAGCTGAGAGTGCTGTAATGATTGACTTAGTCATTTTTCACCACTAGCTGCTACTCTGGTGGTGTAGTGGTTAAGTGCTACAGCTGCTAACCAAGAGGTCGGCAGTTTAAATCCACCAGGCATTCCTTGGAAACTCTATGGGGCAGCTCTACCCTGTCCTATAGGGTCGCTATGAGTCAGAATCGACTCGACGGCAGTTGGGTGGGGGCTACTCATTAGACTCACCTGGGTAAAAAAATAGCTGCTAAAAAATATTGATGCTGGGTTGCCTTCCTACAAATTAGGACTTAATTAGTTGGGGTGGAGTTGTGCTATCAATACACTTTAAGGCTCTCTAGTGGGCTGAGCTTCATTGATGGAAGACATTGCTTTCCCAGGCAACGCTTGACTATTAACAGAAGCCACAGAGCCTTAGTTTCTGAGTCTGTACACTGAGGAGCTTGGCCTTCAGGAACTCCAAGATCCCCTAGTTTCAATGTTTTATAATCGTGGTATTCGGATGCTTGGAGCCCAAGGGCTTCCCATTGGCTGTGGGATTCTTAAACAGTACTCAAGGCCACGCAAGCTTCCCCAAATGACATGACAATTTAGGCTGTGTTGCCATTGCATCTACAGGTAAATTCCTGAATTCGTGCTGAGCTCATTTATTTATTGTTTCTTATTTATCTGTTCATTGAGTCTACAGCTTGTTATGGATTGAATTGTGTCCCGCAAAATATGTGTTGGAATCCTAACCCCTATACCTGTGGAACTCATTTGTCAGTTTGTTGTACTGTGATGGTTTTTGTGTTGCTGTGATGCTGGAAGCTTTGCCACCGGTGTTTCAAATACCAATAGGGTCACCCTTGGTGGACAGGTTTCAGTTGAGCTTTTAGACTAAGGCAGACTAGGAAGAGGGACATGGCAATCTACTTCTGGAAAAATTGGCCCGTGAAAACCTTATGAATAGCAGCAGAACATCCTCTGATATAGTGCCGGAAGATGAGCCCCTCAGGTTGGAAGTTGCTCAAATACGACTGGGGAAGAGCTGCCTCCTCAAAAATAGAGTGGACCTTAATGGCTTCGGTGGACTCAAGCTTTCAGGACCTTCATTTGCTGATGTGGTATGACTCATAATGAGAAGAGACAGCTGCAAACATCCATTAATAATCAGAACATGGAATGTACAAAGTACGAATCTAGGAAAATCGGAAATTGTAAAAAATGAAATGGAACACACAAAATTCGATGTCCTAGGCATTAGTGAGCTGAAATGGATTGGTATTGGCTATTTTGAATAGGACAATCATATAGTCTACTATGTCAGGAATGAAAAATTGAAAAGGAATGACATCACATTCATTGTCAAGAAGAAAATTTCAAGATCTGTCCTGAAGTACAACACTGTCAGTGATAGGATAATATCCATACGCCTACAAGGAAGGCCAGTTAATAAGACTATTATTCAAATTTACGCACAAAGCACTAATGCCAAAGATGAAGAAATTGAAGATTTTTATCAACTACTGAAATCTGAAATTGATCAAACATTCAATAAAGATGCCTTGATAATTGCTGTGATTGGAATGTGGAAGTTGGAAACAAAGAATGGTTGGTAGTTGGAAAATATGGCCTTGGTGATGGAAATGAAGCCAGATATCACATGATAGAATTTTGCAGGACAAATGACTTCTTTATTGCAAATACCTTTGTTAAACGACATAAACAGTGATTATACTCATGTACCTCACCAGATGGAAAACACTGGAATCAAATTGACTACATCTGTGGAAAGAGTTGATGGAGAAGCTCAATATCATCAGCCAGAACAAGGCCAGGGGCTGACTGTGGAACAGACCATCAATTTTTCATATGCATGTTCAACTTGAAACTGAAGAAAATTAGAACAAGTCCGTGAGAGCCAAAATACTACCTTGAGTATATCCCACCTGAATTTAGAGACCGTCTCAAGAATAGATTTGATGCATTGAACAATAATGACTGAAGACCAGATGGGTTGTGGAAGACATCAAGGACATCACACATGAAAAAAGCAACAAACCTGTAAAAAGACAGTAAAGAAAAGACCAAAATGGATCTCAGAAGAAACATGCTCTTGAACACTGAGTAGCTAAAGCGAATGGAAGAAATGATGAAGCAAAAGAGCTGAACGCAAGATTTCAAACGGCTGCTTGAGAAGACAAAGTAAGGAATTATAATGAAATGTGCAAAGACCTGGAGTTAGAAAACAAAAAGGGAAGAACATGTTCAGCATTTCTCAAGCTGAAAGAACTAGAAAAAAAAGTTAAAACCTTGAGTTGCAATATTGAAGAATTCTATGGGCAAAATATTGAATGACACAGGAAGCATCAAAAGAAGGAGAAAGAAATACACAGAGTCACTGTACCAAAAATATTTGGTAAGACAGTCAACCATTTCAGGAGGTAGTATATGATGAAGAGCCGAAGGTACTGAAGGAAGAAGTCCAAGCTGCACTGAAGGCATTGGTGAAAAACAAGGCTTCAGGAACTGATGAAATACCAATTGAAATGTTTCAATAAATGTATATGCACTGGAAGAAATTTGGAAGACAGCCAACTGGCCAACCGACTGGAAGAGATCCATATTTTTGCTGATTCCAAAGAAAGGTGATCCAACAGAATGTGGAAATTATCAAACAGTATTAATATCACATACAAGTAAAATTTTGCTAAAAATAATTCAAAAACTGTTGCAACAGTACATCAGCAAGGAACAGCCAGAAATTCAAGCCTGATTCAGAAGAGGACATGGAACAAGGGATATCATTGCTGGTGTCAGGTCCTGGTTGAAAGCAGAGAATAACAGAAAGATGTTTACCTGTGTTTTACTGACTATGCAAAGGCATTGACTGTGTGGATCAGAACAAATTGTGGATAACATTGTGAAGAATGGGAATTTCAGAACACTTCAATGTGCTCATGTGGAACCTGTGCATAGGCCAAGAGGCAGCCTTTCCAACAGAACAAGGGGATAATACATGGTTTAAAATCAGGCAAGGTGCGTATCAGGGTTTTATCATTTCACCATATTTATTCAATCTGAAGACTGAGCAAAACATCTGACTAGCTGGGCTATATGAAGAAGAACGTGGCATCAGGATTGGAGGAAGACTCTTTAACAACCTGCAACATGCAGATGATACAACCTTGCTTGCTGAAAGCAAAGAGGTCTTGAAGCACTTATTGATGAAGATGAAAGACTATAGCCTTCAGTTTGGATTATACCTCGACATAAAGAAAACAAAAATCCTCACAATTGAACAAATAAGCAACATCATGATAAATGGAGAAAATATTTAAGTTAAGGATTTAATGCTACTTGAATTCACAATCAATGCCCATGGACGCACCAGTCAAGAAATGAAACGATGTGTTTCATTGGACAAATCTGCTGCAAAAGACCTCTTTGAAATATCAAAAAGTAAAGATGTCACTTTGAGGACTAGGGTGAGCCTGACCCAAGCTATGGTATTTTCAGTTGCCTCATATGCATGTGAAAGCTGGACAGCAACTAAGGAAGGATCGATGCCTTTGAATTAAAATGTTGGCAAATAATATTGAACATACCGTAGACTGCCAGAAGAACAAACAAATCTGTCTTGGAAGAAGCGCAGCCAGAATGCTCTTAGAAGCAATGATAGTGAGACTTTGTCTCACATACTTTGGACATGTTGTCAGGAGAGACCAGTTGCCAGAGAAAGACATCATGGTTGGTAAGTAGAGGGTCAGTGAAAAAGAGGAAGACCCTCAACAAGATGGATTGACACAGTGGTTGTAACAATGGGCTCAAACATAGCAAAGATCATGATGATGGTGCAGGACTGGGCAGTGTTTCATTCTGTTGTACATGGGGTCACTGTAAGTTGGAACCGACTTGACAGCACCTCACAGCAACAGCATCGTTCAGGAAATGGGACCACAAGAAATCTGTCTGGTTTTAATGCAATGTGCAGAATGAAACATGATCATTTAATTCCGATTTAATGGGTTGTTTGGTTTTCATGGTTTGGCTGGTCACTGTTGACTCACCTAAAAAATGGATTAATGGAGCTTTTTCTGGGTAGTAGTAACTGTGGCATTTTGTTGCTTGTTCCCAGTCCTGTCCTGGGGGATAAATGAATGGAGTCAAAAGTGAAAATGGAATTAAAGTGAAAGATAACTCACACTACTGGTAATCTCATGAATTCTGGGTATTTTTTTTACCCTATAGTATACAAGTTGGACCCCACAAATGCTCAGTAGAGCTTCCTGCTCAGGGAACATCTTGGTTTTTGAAAAAATAATCTAAGTGTTTACTGGTGATTTAAAAAAAAAAGTTAACGGCTATCTTTTTTAAAGCTGCTCTGGGCTAGTGGCCCCAATGGGAAAAGTGGAGAAAACTTTATTTATTATTTTTTAAAATAATATTTAATTATGTTTTTGGTGATAGCTTACACAGCCAGTTAACTTCCCATTTGACAGTTTTCACACAAAATGTTTAATGATATTTGTTACATTTTTCACAACGTTTTCTTTGTGTTCTGGTCGTTCCATTTCCAGTACTCTATTTTCCCTGCCACCTTATCTTCTCATATTTGCTTTAGAGTAAATGTTGACCTTTTGGTCTCATACAGATGGTTTTTTAGTAGAGTACCGTTCTTTCAGTTAATGTCCTTTATTTTGTGTGCCACTCTGCTATTTCACTAAAAGATGATCTCAGGATAGTTTTGCGTCAAGGTTTAAAGAGTGTCTCAGGCGATAGTCTCAGGAAGTCCTCTGGTCTCAACTGATCCAGTTAGTCTGGTTTTTTTTTTTTTTTAAGAGTTTGAGTTTTATTCTACCATTTTCTCCCATTCTGTCTGAGACCATCTGTGGTGACCCTGGTCAAAACGGTCAGTGGTGGTAGCAGTGTACCATCTAGTTCTTCTAGATGAGGTGGTGGCTCGTGTAGCCTATCAGCCTTGTAGACTTGTTTCTTCTCTGAGATGTTTGTTACCTTCTCACTCTTTTGCTCCTGATTAAAGACCAATAATTGTGTCTTAGATGGCTGCTCACAAGCTTTAAGACCCCAGACACTACTCACTTCACTAGGATGTAGAATATAAACTTTGTGAACTAGATTATGCCAATGGCCTGAGTTGTCCCATGAGACAAACCTAGGACACCAGGCTAGGGAGGTGTTTGGTTATGTCTGAGGAGTATCTGTAGTTGTGTTTACAATGGAGACCTTGTCTTTATAATCCGAGTTCAGTGATGCACATATTGAATGCAGGAGGCCTAGTTTGATGCAAAAAAAAAAAAAAAGAGGAACTAAACTTTATTAAGCTCCTAAAACTTCTCTGCCTCCATCACCACCAGTATCCTTTGCTTCTTCTTCTTTTTTTTTTTTTTTTGTTCTTTAGGTGAAAGTTTACAACTCAAGTTAGTTTCTTATACAAAAATTTATACACGCATTGTTATGCGACCCTTGTTGCTCTTCCTATATTGTGACAGCAAACTCCTCCTTTCCACTCTGGATTTCCCATGTCCATTCAACCAGCTCCTATCCCTTTCTGCCTTCTCATCTTGCCTCTGGACATGAGCTTCCCATTTAGTCTCGAGTACGTACTTGAACTAAGAAGCACACTCTTCACGAGTATCATTTTATGTCTTATTGTCCAGTCTATTCTTTGCCTGAAGAGTTGGCTGTTTCCATCTTTTTGCTCTTGTGACAGTGCTGCAATGAACATGGGTGTGCTATCCTTTGCTTCTTGATGGTTTCAATCAGTAACCTGTCCTTTTCATTTACATTTTAATCAACCCAATGCTCATATGTCATCTGAGTGATGACTTCCCACCCAAGGAGAAGGTATTGGACTGGATTACACCATATGGAGGTTACAGAGAACAATCCAGGGAGCAGCTCCCAACAAGCTCACTGTGTTTCCCACAGGGCTAGGCTGTGTTGCACCCTGAGCAGCCTGTCAGGAAGGGGCTGTGTGGCTGGGTGGGCCTGGGCTTGGACTATCTTGTCCGTTATTCTTCTTTTTAACCTTCTTACAGTTAAAAGTACCTTGGAGATTCTCCCGTCCAACCCTGACAAGTGTTCGCCTAACTCTGCTTTAACACCCCAAGGTAGAAAATTGACGACTCAGCAAGTGGTAAATCCCATTTTTTAATGTCTAATTACATCTCCCGTGGGAGGAAGACGTGGCAGTCTGCTTCCATAAAGATTACAGCCTTGGAAACCCAATGGGACAGTTCTGCTGTGTCCTATAGGGTTGCTATGAGTCAGGATCGACTTAATGGCAGTGGGATTGTTTTTTGTTTTTAATTGCATTTCAGATGATGAGTGTTATGCATTGAATTGTGGCCTCCAAAAGATATGTTGAAGTCCTAAGCCCTGTACCTGTGAATATGACCTTGTTTGGAAATAGGGTCTTTCTTTGAAGATGTGATATTATGTTAACATGAGGTCATACTAGGTGGGTCCTAATCCCATCTGAGTGATGTTCTATAAAAGAAGAGAAAAGACAGAGAGAGGAGCAGACAGAGAAAGAGTCATGTAAAAATGCCTCTACAAGCCAAGGGAAGCCTGAGGCTACCAGAAGCTGGAGAAACGAGAAAGGACCTTCCCTGAAAGCCTTCAGGGGATTACGGCTAGGCTGACATCCTGATCTCAGACCTCTAGCCTCCAGAACTGTTGGACAATAAATTTGTGTTCTTTCAAACCACCCACTTGTGGTATTTCTATTATAGCAAATCAAAAAAAACGAAACCTATTGCCATCAGGAAACCCTGGTGGTGTAGTGGTTAAGTGGTACAGCTGCTAACCAAAAGGTCGGCAGTTCAAATCCGCCAGGTGCTCCTTGGAAACTCTACAGGGCAGTTCTACTCTGTCCCATAGGGTCGCTATGAGTCGGAATCGACTCGATGGCAGTGGGTTTGGTTTGGTTTGGTTTTATTGCCATCTGGTCAAGCAGCACTAAGTAACTAAGACACCTGCCCATGTCTCCAGTAACCTTCCCTTCTTATGTAAAACCTCATCCTGCCCTGAACTTTTACCATCAACTTTCCCATTACTGTGAACTTCCGCCCTGGACATGTTTCTCCTCAGTGTGTTGAGCACAGATGCCCTAGAGGGTACCTCTGCATTGCCTGGGCTCACGTCCCTGCTCCCCTCTGTGAGATATGCAACCCCGGGCACAACTTCACTTAATCCTTGGCTCACTTTTCTCACCTGTAAAATATGGATAATAACACTATCTCTTTGGGTTGGTTAAATGTGATATTTTCTAAGCAGTTTCCTTAAAAAAAAAAAATCATAATCTGTCTTAGTTACGTAGAGCTGCCTAAAAGAAATACCGCAAGGGGGTGGCTTTAAAGAACAGAGAGTTTTATTTTCTTAGGGTTTTGGAGGCTAGAAGTCCAAAGCAGGGTCTTACCTGTTTCACTTCCTTCTGTGGCCTCTCTCCTAGTGTCTGGTATCTGCTGGTGATACTTGGCATTCCTTTGTTTGTAGACAGGTCCTCATGTGGCGTCTGTCTACTGCTGTGTGTGTGTCTCTGTGCCTATCCTGTTCTTTTTATAAGACCCCATTCAGAGTATTTTCCTATTCAATCTGCATGCTGAGCAAATAATTTGAGAAGCTGGACTATATGAAGAAGAATGGGGTAACAGGATTGGAGAAAGACTCATGAACAACCTGCACTATGCAGATGACAACCTTGCTTGCTTAAAGTGAAGAGGACTTGTAGCATTTGCTGAGGAAGATCAAAGACCACAGTCTTCAGTATGGATTACACCTCAACATAAAGAAAACAAAAATCCTCACAGCTGGACCAATAGGCAATATCATGATAAACGGAGAAAAGATTGAAGTTGTCAAGGATTTCATTTTACTTGGGTCCACAATCAATGCCCATGGAAGCAGCAGTCAAGAAATCAAAAGACATATTGTACTGGGAAAATCTGTTGCAACAGACCTCTTTGAAGTGTTCAAAAGCAAAGATGTCACTTTGAGGACTAAGGTTTGCCTGACCCAAGGCATGGTGTTTTCAATCGCATCGTATGCATGTGAAAGCTGGATGATGAATAAGGAAGACTGAAGAAGAATCGATGCCTTTGAATTTGGTGTTGGTGAAAAATATTGACTATACCATGGACTGCCAGAAGAATGAACAAATCTGTCTTGGAAGAAGTACAATCAGAATGCTCCTTAGAAGCAAAGATGGCAAGACTATATCTCACATACTTTGGACATGTTACCAGAAGGGACCAGTCCCTGGAGAAGGACATCATGCTTGGTTGGTAAAGTAGAGGATCAGCAAAAAAAGAGGAGGGCCCTCAATGAGATGGATTGACACAACGGCTACAACAATGGGCTCAAGCGTAACAAGGATTGTGAGGATGGTGAAGCACCTAACAACATTCAGAGGGGATTAGGTTTAGGACCCACCCTACTCTGGTATGACCTCATTAACATAACAAAAGAAAAGGCCAATTTTCAAACAGGGTCATATTTACAGGTACAGGGGTTAGGACTGCATAACTTTTTGGAGGCACGTTCAATCCATAACACAGTCTTTTAGGCTTTAGAAGTATATAACCTATTGTCGTTGTTGGGCACCGTGGAGTTGATTCTGGCTCATAACAATCCCACGTGACAGAGTAGACTGCCCCATAGGTTTGTCTAGGCTGTAGTCTTTACAGAAGGAGATCGCCAAGTTCTTTCTTCCTGTGGAACAGTTGATGGATTTGAACTGCCGATCTTTCTGTTAGCAGCTGAGTGCTTAACCATCATACCACCGGGGCTCCTTATACAGTCTATTAGCAGTACCAACAGAGAGTTTTATTCTTCTTTTCCAACATGGCAATTATTTCCTTTTCTTGTCTTCTTGTTTTATTGGAACCTGTTGAGGGTAGACATTTATATATACTTTCTGGTTTTCATTGAAATAGCTTTAATGTTCCACTGTTTAGAATGGTTTTTGCTGCTGGGTTTGGTAAAGGTTTTTGTTACATTTTTGTTGTTTCTTTCTTCATTTGTTTTCTATTGGAAAGGGATGATGAATTTTATCAAATGTCCTTGTCAGCATCTATTGATACGATGACATGGCTTTTCTCTGATAATTTGTTGATGCAACGGATAATGTTGACACATTTCCTGACTTTACACGCCCTTCCCAGCCCTGGAATCTATTACCATGCATGATATATTAGTCACTGACTGTATTACTCGAATCCATTTGCTATGATTTAATTTACAGTTTTTGCAGTTGTATCTATATTGAGAGATTACTGTTTTTTTTTTTTTTTTTTTTTTTTACTCTTCTTTATCAGGCTTTGGTGTTCTGTTGGCCTCATAAAATGAAGAGATTTTCTTTTTTTTTCAGGAGTCTGGAATAGTTAAACACAGCTGGGATTCTTTGTTGTTTTTAGGGGGCCTAGATTTCTCTTAGGAGCCCTGGTGGTGCAATGGTTAAACATTTGGCTGCTAATTGAGAAATTCGTGGTTCAAACCCACCAGCTGCTCTGCAGGAAAAGAAAAGACCTGGCCATCTGCTCCTATAAAGACTACAGCCTAGGGGCAGTTCTATTCTGTCACATGGGATTGCTGTGACTGGGAATTGACTCAACAGCACCCAACAACAACAGATCTTTCTCCTCTCAGGTGTCCATGTGGAGCACTCTCTCACCCCACCTAGCAAATGCATGTCAATGTGTAGATGTCATTGCACCAGAGAGGTGATCTCACCTTCTGGCCTTTACAACCACAGGTCACAGTATAGATTTATTACGTTGTTTCCTCAAGTGGCATGTGGTTTCCTGCTCCATCTCCATTATCTAGAATAGACGGGACATACAGCAGAGGTTTCATAAATACTTATTTAAGTGGATGGATTTGGCTGTGACATCATCAAGTCCTAGTAACTTTTTTTCAGTTATAGAACATTTATGGATTACTTTGATCATTTGGATTCTTCCTGAGTAGTTTTTAGCTCAGGAGCCCTGGTGGCACAGTGGTTAAGCACCTAGCTGCCAACCGAAAGGTGTGTGGTTTGAACCCACCAGCTACTCCATGGGGGAAAGATGTGGCAGTCTGCTTACATCAAGAGTACAGCCTTGGAAACCCTATGGGGCAGTTCTACTCTGTCCTGTAGGGTCGCTATGAGTTGGAATTGATGGCAACAGGCATGGGTGATTTTTAGCTTTTTAAATTTCTGTTCCGGCATGCTGTTCGGTGATCAGGTGTTTTGTCTGTGTACTCGCATTCTTGTGTGGAAGAAGGGCTTCACCTAGATGCTGTTCGATGGACTGAAATCCCCTTTGTTTATTGATGCATAAGAAAATTCATGTGCTTCACCCAGACTGGCAAGGCTAGTTTTTTCACTTTAGTTTTTAAATTATCGGTCATTGATTATACGTTGTCCATTTAAGTTGATCAAGTGATGTCTGTTGGTTGTTCCAAACGATCAGGTGTCCTGATCCTCAGACTGGTTATTTCATGAGGCTTCTAGTTACAAAATGTCTGCGTTTAATGATGACATATAAGGGATAGTCTGCTGAAATGGCCGCGTCATTGTCATAGCACAGTGTGCTGCCGTTGAAACCTTCGCATCACACACCCACACCCTCGCAATGCACACACAGATACACACACACACCCCACACGGTACACTCATACCCTCACA